>NC_088368.1:29890022-29962522 GCF_034508935.2 Berghia stephanieae | reverse complement strand
CCATTAGGTATTCATTCGTCCACTACATTCGTCTTTAGTGTTTATTCATCATGTTTGTTGATAAAGGGGAAACTCGAAACGTCCACATTATCTGTCTTCGTTGATTAAATAGAAGCTTCCATTCGGTTTCCTATTGTTATTTTACACCATTAGGAGATACGGTATTATCAATGTAAGATGGTCTCGCTTTTGTGTCTATTCCTAAAACCATAATTGTACACTTCATTCTTCTCTCTCCTTTCTCCTGCTCTCCATCCCCTCCAACCCATCTTCCTGCTTTTGCTCCTCCTCCTCCTCCTCCTCCTCCTCCTCCTTCTTCTTCTTCTTCTTCTTCTTCTTCTTCTTCTTCTTCTTCTTCTTCTTCTTCTTCTTCTTCTTCTTCTTCTTCTTCTTCTTCTACTACTACTACTACTACTACTACTACTACTACTACTACTACTACTACTACTACTACTACTACTACTAGTACTACTACTACTACAACTACTACTACTACTACTACTACTACTACTACTACTACTACTACTACTACTACTACTACTACTACTACTACTACTACTACTACTTCTTCTTTTTCTTCTTCTTCTTCTTCTCCTTAAATTTTTTCCTCTTTTTTTTTATTCTGCTTCTTCTAACTATAATGATCGTGATGACAATGGTGGTGATGATGATGTTGATGATGATGATAATGATGAAGGTCACGATGATGGACGCAAGCAATGACCATCATGCCGAAGGACCAAATTAATCATGAATGGATATATAATGGGATTAGTGATATGGTGAATGGGGGTAAAAGAAGTAGATATAGTGTTTTTTTTTTGTGTGTGTTTTTCTTTTTAGGTAGAAACCATTCTGAATAATCGTATAATCGTGAGACCGAAGGAAATTCTTCCTCCTCGATTTTCAGCTCTGTTGTACTCTAAAAAAGACGTGTTTAAAATCTTGAAGAAAAAAAAATGAAAACAAAAGAAATCAAAAACCCTCGTCCTTCAAATTATATCTATCGATTAAAATGATCCTCGTCCTAGCAAAAAAAAAAAAAAAACAAACAAAAAAAAATAATTAAAAAGAAAAACAAACAAACAAACAAACAAGAAAAAACCCTCTCAATTCTGGGACTTCGCAGAGTCCCAAGTTTGAGAGTTTTTTAAATTTAATTTTATTTTTTTATTTGCCAAGTTGAGGGTCAATTTAATCGATCGATATTTAAAGGACGTGTTTACCGACCAAAATTTTAAACACGTGTTTTTTCATAGCACGACAGAGCTGTAGTCAAGTAGAGCTATCTATGTATATCAATTAAAAATTCAATATAGATACATATGAAAATATCAAATCAATCAATGGAATATTAGTTGTCAGTGCGTTGGTTAGATATGTAAAACTACTCAACCATTTTCCTCTATATTATATATATTATTCCCTTTCTTCATCACGTATTTCTCTCCTCAGTCTTTGAAGTAGCTTTTTAGTAATAAGAAGATTCAGGCTACCGTTCAGTTTCATTAATTCAGCGCACACAAGAACACACACTCACACACACACACACACACGCACACACACTCTCTCACACACACATTTCGATACTCTGATCATTTATTTATTATTTGTTATTTTTTCCATAATTCGAAGATTTTTTGTAACGCTTGGGTTATTCCAGTCTTCTCTTGGAATAGATCCTGAAGAGAGAAAAAATTACCCTTAAGGATGAAGGAAGGGAACTTTTTCATTAAAAAAAAAATTCTTTGTTGTTTTTTTTTTTGTTCTGTTTTTTTTTTTTTTTGTTGTTGTCTGAACCAGTTCTGGCAGGAAGTTCATTCTATAATCGAACGACGTAGGGTCGAAGAAGGGAAGACGGTGGTCTGGGTGGGGTTCTTGACCTCCCAGCAGAGGCCCCATGATCCTTGAATTGTGCTTATTTAGTTTCCAATAGACACGAAAGCTGGCTTCATCGGTAATTACTACTCATTTTAGAAATATTTCATCGTCTTTTAGCTTGTTCTTAATTTCATGAACAAATTGGAATGTCATTGTCTTTTAATTTGTGAACGACTTGTATTTTAAATGGACGAAATCCAAATTTCTGCCTCCGTATTCTATGAACTTCAGACTTGGAAAATTCCAACCGCCTTGCCGATGTGCGAACTGATTTTGGCTCACCCGGAGAACGTAAGAAGTCATCTTGAACTTTACGCAGTTTTTCTTCTGACGATTTCGGCCTTCCCCTTCTTTTCTTGTCTGCTGTTGAACCAATTTCATAAAATTTAATGGTCAAACTTCGAATTGCCTTTCGGCCTGGAGTCTTTTTATTTTGCATACTCAGACTGGAACGGTCTTTAAATTTGAATTGGTGATTTAGTTTTAATAATCAATTTCACGCTTTCTGCCTTTCCTACCTCTGTCGCAATTTTAAACTGTTTTCAATCAACCGGATGCAGCGTTCAATTGTACGATCTAAGATCAATAAACGTGGCAACGACAAAAAAAAAAATAATAATAATACCTTGAATAATTTATCTATGAGCTGAAACAAATTTCATAATGATATCTTTATTAGTTTCAGAATACATACGATTTTTTATTGGTTCCATACCTCGCGTGGTCAAACAATACTAACACTGACCTCCTTGTAAAAAACGTCGGTTTTGATTTTTGAAAAAATAAAAATCGAGAAAACTAAGAAAAAAATTGTTTTAAGGGGGAAACAATGGCAAAAATGTGATGGGACACCCTGTACAATAATTTAGCAATGACTATCCCGCACAAATCTTTGGGCCTCTTTTTCGCTCACGAAGTGCCCGAATTCGCGTCAAAATATGGGACGAAGCCGTTTCGTATATGCTATTAAAAAAAAAAAATAATTACGACGCTGTTTATCGATGAATATAACTGAAAGTTGGCACACAGTTTGAAAAAAGGTCATTTTAGATTATGTCAAGCGACAAAACTCGTGCGATTACCAGAAGACCGTTAAAAATAGATTTTTACTCTTTGGAGTAAAATATTTCTAAAACTACCGGACGTGGAGGTTTTGTCGCTGACAAGGTAATACATGAACATTTCTTCTTTTTGGTTGTAAAATTTCATATGAATATGACGAGTACTTTTTCCGTATTTTACAAAACACCATCCTAATTTGCTCTTCAAGTTTCAATCTTTTAATACACTTATTACGCAAGATACAACCAAAGGTCGAAAAAAAAATGCCGAAAAAGCGTCCCATATTTTCGCGTTTTTTTCCCTCTTTGCGGGTCATCCAAATAAATGACACCTTTGAAACTGCATAACTTGTTTATTTATGAATGGATTTTCAAAATTCAAAAACATTTTTACTCAGTGGAGATAGGGCTTTGATTTTAAACAAGAATTTTCCTCAAAAAGAGAAAAAAACTTTTTCATTGTCATTGCTATAATATGATGACGGTTTTTTATCAAATTCACGAACTCTACTGCATGCATGCGGCTATGTGGTCTAGTGGTATGACACTCGCTTTCAGATCGGAAAGTCCTGGGTTCGAGCCTCGCTCGCTCGTCGCATTGTTGAGTCCTTGGAAAAGGCTCTTTACTCATATTATCTCACCGTACTCAGGTGTAAAATGAGTACCTGGCCGTTAACAGCGTTGTCTCTATCCGAAAAAAAATTGTAATATCGCCTATCAGGCGTCATGTCTCGTTCTACATGTTATACGTTGCTGTTGGTCGGGGATCCCTTGTAAAGCGCTTTGAGCACGTTTAGTGGATATTGCGCTATATAAAAGCTCATGTTTTTTTGTTGTTGTTTTAATTCATGAACTGTACTCGCTTGACTCTAGCACGCCAACTTCCAACACATTCTATTGCAATATGGCACGCTAGAACTGGATGGCCGAATTTTATCTATATTTGTCAGTGCATGACAAAATCAGTCGGAAGGTGAAAATTTTGGATTTGCAGTTTTGGATTTTCTGGAAGAATGTGCTCCCGAGAACATTTTACTTTTTATTTGAAGTAAATCGGGTGATTTTTCATGAAGTTATGGTCAGATGTATGGGAAAGGTTTCCAGCAAATTTAAATTTCATACTTTTTCAACTTGACTGGCTGTAAAAAATATTTCGAAGTGAAATTAAGCTTTGATATTTCCCGAATATGTACAAAAAGGGTTTGTTTAATCATTTATGACAAAACACATTTTTGATCAAAAATGACCTTCTAATTAAACTTGGCAAAATTTCAATTCAAATCTTTTCACCATCCGACTGATTATGCCATTCCCTGTAACATATTATAAGTCGTTGCCTCCCATGAGCATCGGCTTTTGGCACGCTTAAATTCTAGCACTCATTTCGGCTTCTCTCGGGAGCATGCTATAATCCAGCGAGTACTGTACTGTCTCGAACCAACAATGACAATGTGGCGTCCAATCAGATGCTCCTGCGGTCTACGGACTTTACCTTTACCACGAGAAGGAGCATTATCCCCAAGGGTATTCCGAAGGTCCGGTGTGTTTCAAAAGCACACGACCTCAACTGAGTACTTCACGACGACACGAATGTTACATCTTGATTAAATATACTTTCCTTTCATGTAATTTTGTGCTATCTTTTTTTTTTTTTTGTCGGCCATGTCGCTGCCAGTGACATGAAACGTTCATTATTTATCATTGACTGGTTCAATGCTTTGTTACGAAATTTTATCGGGGAATTTTCTTCTCTGTTTGCACATGATACATTTCGTGCTTATAGATATTGTTATAACGATTTTACAGACATGGGTCCTTTGTTTTTGTTTTGTTTGTTTGTTTGTTTTTTTTTTTTTTTTTTTTTTTTTTTTTTTTTTTTTTCTGAAACGGACGTCGGAGATAGTTTGAGTTGGTCAACTATTCATTTCTCCTCAGTAAACTAAGTCTACATTTTAAAATCGTCTCAAAATGGTATTATTTCGAGTAGAGCCAGATACAAAGAAAATAAATAAATAACAAAAAACCCAATGCTTTAATGTTAAAATCTCAAGTATTGTGACATTTTACTTTTTGTTACTTTAAAAATCGAATTTCATTGTCCCCAATAAAACATAATATAAACGTAACCCAAGTCTAGTATTTATTTTTACTATATTACTTATTATTCAGCCCATTATAATGAAACCATCGGACATGGAAGCATTTTGAGGCCGTGGGTCGGCAGCACATGTTCAGAAATTGTCATTTAAAACCTTGGTTAACAAAAATTCGAGCCGAGAAGAAAATACTCAAACTTGGCCACCCCCCCCCCCCCCCCCCCCCCCCCCCCCACCCCCGAAACCCAATTTCCCAATCCATATGATAATATATCACTTCAATCCGTATACTTAGCAGGTGTAGAAGTGAATGATGTGGGGAATGGGCGTTAAAATGAAAGAACTTAAAACATTTTCTTCTTGGGTCTTAATACATCCGTAAACCATGGCCTCCCGAATTTCAAATAAACAATCCGCATTTGCGTGAGATCTTTGACCTAATGGTTCGATATTCCGTCTCGTAACAAAGTCAAGGGGTGTTTATCGTCACCAGTCACGAAATGGGAGACAACGATCGATGTTATGCTAATGCTAGATTTTCACACCTTTTCACTAGACTCAGACAGGGATGGGTCCTTGATTATATTATAGGCAGGGATGGGTTTTTGTTTATATTATAGGCAGTGATCATAAATATTGTAAGAGCTCAAGCAGAAGTAACCAGTTAACTGTTTCACTGTGGAAAAAAAAATACTCGTATTGAAAAATAAAATGGCCTGAAAAACTCGTCATTCAAATATCGATTTATTTAAATGACCCTCATCCTGACAAAAACTCTCAAACCTGGGACTTCGCGAAGTGCAAGATGAGGATAATTTAGATCGGTCGATGTTTGAAAGAGGATTTTTCTGGCCAAATTGCTAAATACGAGTGTTTTTTTCCACAGTACGGCAGCTTTCACTTTATGAAATGGAAACTTGGATCCATAATAATATTATGTCCTGTTTGGGTTATAGGCTAGATAATGATGCATTCTGGCGCTTTCACCATTTTGAAACTGGTATATTATGGAGGTGAAGTTAGTGCATATTACTTACCTACTTTCTTACTTACTTTGGTCTTATTTTGCCCGTACAATGGCAGAGGCCACCTACGAAGGTCCTCCACTTTTTTTTTCTGTCCTGTGCCATCACTTACAAACCTCCCCACATGTCTGTCCAAAACGCTGGGTGTCTGCTTCTATCTACTACATCTCTTCTCCAGGTGTTCTTTGGCCCTGTTAACTTCCATCTACAAGCACGAAATTTATCATGTGCAAATAGAAACTCTTTCGACATTCCCCGACAAAATAAAATTCTAGGTGATTCGATATCATTCATTTGAATTGGATTATAAAACTGAAAATATTTTGGATTTTATTTGATGGATCCTTCCGGTTCGGAATGCAAACTCTCGTACGTGTCTGTTTCTCCTCATCCTATACTTAATCACTATGACAAGATGAAATTAAAAATGAATAATAGAGAAAAACCCAAACCAAACGCCGATAATTTGATGTTGTCCCGGTAATATTTATCGATAAAACGCTCGTACGTCTCTAATAAGGGTGTGGGGACAATGGCGTGAAATATGATATAGATAAATGGATTGGCACAAACATCGACATTGACATTCGATTCCTTTTTCATGCTCCAGCCACGAATTAAGTATTAACATGCTCTCATCTATGCATTTGTCATTGTCGTCGTCGTCGTTGTTGTTGTTGTTGTTGTTGTTGTTGTTGTCCTCATCGTTGTCAACATCACCACCATCACTACCACAAACCACACTACCGACAACCCCACACCTTATCGTCGTCGTCGTCGTCGTCATAATCATCATCATCATCATCACTTTTATCATCATCATCGTCATCATCATCATCATCATCAGCATCATAATCATCATCATTGTCTTCGTCGTCGTCGTCATCATCATCATCATCATCATCATCACTAACACCACCACTACCAAAACAACCACAATGACTCCTATTACTTGTCTCGGCGTCAATGCGATGCAATCAGGCTTATGCCGGATCGATGGCCGACCCTTCAATGTTTAGAAATGAACAGGAGAACAAATAGCTTACAATAATATTTAGATTTTGACGTTTGATCTAAATTGACAGAGAGCTCTCTCCCTGTGGATTTGTAACGATCCGGTAAAATGGCTCAGGGAGTGCTGGGGCCATTAGCAACCAAATATGTTTATCGTTTTCGAGTTCAAAACACACAATAGGAATACCAGTCCGGGTCGTGTGTTTGGACTCCGGTTGGATTTCCCTCATGGCATCTAATCGAGATCCGGAACAACCATTGGAATAATATTTGATGAAGTCCGAATGAACTTTCTTACCTCATTAAGGGAATGTATTTGATACCTGATTCAGGAGAGTAAAAAAAAAACAAAACAGTTTGCTCCAATATCTTTTTAACAGATTGAAAAATGCGCTTTCGGTTCGGCTCAAGAATTTGGCCTTGTTAATTTGACCCACTTACCGATTTGCGACGTTTTGTCCTATGACGGCAGAAATGCGAGTAACATAATGAGCATGATTTATATTACATTTCCATGTGCTCGAGGTCATTGATCACATTGGAATATGTGCTCAAAGTGACCCACATAGTGAAAAGTGTTCACAGTTTTTGAAATATCTAAAATCCCGATTGGTCATTTTGTTCAGATTGACACATGGGTATGCTTACAACTCTCATAAACAAAGCACCGTGTTTACATTTCTGAAGAAATATCCCATCGTTGGGCATCAACACATCATGTGATTGATGACTTGGTTGGACGAAAACATGAATATAGATCGCTCCCATTCCATTCATATAGATGCTATGCGTTGATGTAAATTACTCACAACAACCTCCAGCCGAATATAACTTATAAATATTCATAATTGTGTGTAACCTTAAACGTTTAGATAGAAAAATATAACGAATTTGACGTCACTCGGGTCTTTGTTATTGTTTTTAGCCAGCCATTTTTATGAGTAATTCTCACTTAACTATATTAATCAAACTAAACGTTCAAGGTTACACACAGTTTTGTGTGTTGTTACGTTATTTCCGGCTGGCGAATGTTATGAGCTTTTTGGCTGAGCGCAAATCACCAATAGTCTGATATAATTTAGTGAGAACTAATTATTAAAATGGCTGTCACAAAAAAAAACAACAACAAACCCAAACCCGCTGAGTAACGTCAATTATTTTATTTCTTTAATTCTTGAGCTTTTATATAACGCAATATCCACTCAACGCACTCAAAGCGCGTAACAAATGGTCCCTGACTAACAGCAACACGTAACATGTAGAACGAGACATAACGCCTGTTAGGCGATATTACATTTTTTCCCCAGAGACAACGCTGGTGAAGGTCAGGTGCTCATGTTACACTTGCGTATGGTGAGAGAATGTGAGTAAAGCTCCTTTTCCAATGACTCAACAACGCGCCGAGCGAGACTCGAACACAGTACCTTTCGACTCGAGCGACTGTCATAGCCATTTTAGTCGCTGAAAGATGCTGTGCGCTTGACTAAGAAGTTCACAACATTGCCATCCGGCAATATAACGGACCAACACAGAAAATGATGTGTAACCTTGAACGTTTAAAGTCTGGTTAATACCGTTTTTGAGAATTACGCATAAACATGGATGGCAAAAAACAATAACAAAGACCTGAATGACGTCAACTTCGTTCTATCTATCGATGTCTATGTGTTGTGTGACCTGTGAATTTTGTTCACTCGAAGAAGTCATCAAGCCGTTTCAAAAGTTGTTTTTTTTTTCTCTCTCGTTCTCCTCATAATATATAGCATTCTTTCACTGTTTTGGATTTATTAAATGAGTTGTATTTTTATCATGGCACACAACCCACGAGCTTGCGAATGAGTTATTCCGCGATAAAAAAAACAAACGAATTTAATAAATCCATACCGTGAAAGAATAGCTTTATTCCACCCCTCAAAGTAATTTTCTTAGATATTTCACAACTCATAATTTGTAAAAAAAATCCTTCAATTTTCAATGCATTCAAGTTATCTATAGGTAGGCAATGATTAAAGTCTTGCCCACAAGTCACAGATGGATGCCAAATTGGTACTTTTAATGCCAATATTTTCAAATGGTCATTTTAAAAAAGTGCTATCCCATATGAAATTCAAGATTGTTGTCCACTTTTTACGGGTATTTACTAGAAAATGTGATACCTTTAAAATGTTGGCATTTACTTACTTAGACCATTCCGAATTTTGGCATTTGTTTGGCATTTTTTTCCAAGTCTGATTTTCCAGACATAATATTATGCCGTCTATTTTTTGTTGCTGTGTGCACCCTTCTTTCAATTTTTGATAGGAAGTGGTTATTCAGTATCAGATACTGAATAGTGCTTTGCCACTATTCAGTATCCATAAGGAACTCTTTTTCATAGAGAGAGTGAAAAGTGCGACAATCTCGGTTGAATGGAAATAAACTGTTGACCTACTTCCAGATTGAACACATGCACTGACAGCCCGAATCGAAGCTGTAAAAATATTTTGATCGTAATTTTTTTTTAAATTTCTGCTTTTATGCAATTAATATAGTTCAAAATATCAAAATAAAAGTGGCATTCAAATCCATTTTTAATAAAAGTGGCATTCAAATCCATTTTTAAATGTCTAAATAGACATGATTAAATGTCACTAAGAGTTCAGTGACACCATGGCTTTGTGGATATAAGCTGTTTGACTCTGAGTTGAAGGTTCGAGAGTTCAAATCCCGGTAGGGGTAACTTGTTTTTTTTTCCCCATAATTTTTTTAATTCCTTCTGTCTATTGATATTTTTTAAACTTTTGTTTTTATAATTTTATTTGCTTGTAATATACTTTAATGTTGATATTATACTATTGTACTTTATTATTATTATTATTATTATTATTATTATTATTATTATTATTATTATTATTATTATTATTATTATTATTATTATTATTATTATTATTTCTACTTACTTACTATTATTATTATTGTTGTTGTAATCGTCATCATCACTATTATGATTATGATGATTATTTTTTTTAACCAAGTAGTTGGAGTGATTTAATCAGTTATCGATTTATTACGAATATCTTTTATGTGTTATCATCTCGTTGTTGTTTTTCATTATTGTACTCTTCTATTGTTCATTATTTTTTAAAATCTTGCTTTTTTCTGTTTGTCTCATTTGTTGTTGTTGTTGTTGTTCTTGTCGTTGTTTGTTTGTTTGTTTGTTTTGTCATCTAAGACAAACCCAAGCGGGTGGTTGGATGGGAGCATCACCCTTGAATCATATACCTATGATGTTCGCATGGGTGTACGATCTGATAGTGATGTCGTTTCTTCTTCTCTTTACTAGCCTATCCTGCTTCTTTGGTTTGTGATTGTATTTTTGACAGGGGATATTTTTTTTTCTGTCAATCTTCTGCCTGTTTGTTCTTGGTTATTTATAATTTAGCTTATGATATCTTTAGGTTATGATTTTGATTTACATTTGTACTATTTTTGTTAGATTGCTTGTTTTTTTTGTTTCAGCGGTCTCTCATATAACCTCAATTGTGTTGGAAGAGACCTAAAGCAACAACAACAACAAACAAACAAACCCGATTCATTATAAATATGTGGGCAGACTTTCTGCATTTTTTAATTGAGCGATGTACTTCCGTGAATTAATTGCCGTACTATATTAAAATTTACGTGATAATAATAATAATAATAATAATAATAATAATAATAATAATAATAATAATAATAATAATAATAATAATAATAATAATAATAATAATAATAATAATAATAATAATAATAATAATAATTTAAATAGATACTGAATATTAGACTACAATTGACATCTATTTACTGAATACACGTGGTATTGTTAGGGATGTTTCTTTTTTTACGAAACCTGCCAAAAATACGCCGATACCCGACAAAGTTATGTGAAGTAGGCAGCAGTGGGGAGTGAACCTGGGACTCAGGGAAGTGTACACCGTTGGGGAGTGAACCTGGGGCTGGGTTTCGTAAAAAAAAAAGCAATTACTTTTTTACGAAACCGACAATATCCGACAAAGTTATGGAAAGAAAGTAGGCAACAGTGGGGGAGTGGACAGGAGATTCAGGGAAGTGTACACTATTGGGGAGTAAACCTAAGTCTATGGTTTTTTGGCGGGTTTTGGCGGATTTCGTAAAAAAGTAATTGCTTCATTCTCGTCTGGTACCCATCTCCCATAGTCCGGCTTCATTTCCCACTGGTATCCATCTCCCCTAGTCCCAGGTTCATTTCCACTGATATCCTCTTCTCACAGTCCCAGGTTCACTCCCAACCGGTGTGCACTTCCCTGAGTCCCGGTTCATTGCCCAATGGTGCCCACCTCCCATAACTTTTGAAAATTTCGGTAGGTTTCGAAATAAAAGTACATTCTGAGCTCACTGTCCACTGGAATCAGCCTCTCGCAGTCCCAGGTTCAATCCTCATCAGTGTCCAAATCCCAGATTCACTCCCCACTGCTGCCTGCTTCCCATAACTTTGTCGGGTTTTGGCGGGTTTCGTAAATAAGTAATTCCCCCTCCCCCTTGGTATTGCTTTTTTACAAAATCCAGAGTCCCAGGTTCACTCCCCACAAGTGTACACTTCCCTGAATCTCAGGATCACCCCCCACTGTTGCCTGCTTTAATAAGTTTGTCGGATATTGCCATATTTTGTCGGGTTTCGTAAAAAAGTAATTGCTTTTATATGAAACTCGCTGAAACCCGCCGAAAACCAGAGTCTCAGGTTCACTCCCTACTGGTGTACACTTCCTTGAATCTCAAGTTAACTCCCCACTGTTGCCTACTTCCCATAACTGTCGAATATTGCCGGGCTTCGTAAAAAAGTAATTGCTTTTATGTGAAACTCGCTGAAACCCGCCAAAAACCATAGTCTCAGGTTCACTCCCCACTGGTGTACACTTCCCTGAGTTTCAGGTTCACTCCCCACTGGTGTACACTTCCCTGAGTCTCAGGTTCACTCCCCACTGTTGCCTACTTCCCACAACTTTGTCGGATATTGCCGGGTTTCGTAAAAAAGTAATTGCTTTTATATGAAACTAGCTGAAGCCCGCCGAAAACCATAGTCTCAGGTTCACTCCCCACTGGTGTATACTTCACTGAGTCTCAGGTTCACTCCCCATGCTTTGCCGCATATTGCCGGGTATCGTAAAAAAAGTAATCCCCCCCCCCACATTTTTTATTGCTTTTTTACAAAACCCAGAGTCCCAGGTTCACTCCCCACTGGTGTACACTTCCCTGAATCTCAGGTTCATCCCCTTCCCCCCCCCCCTACACACACACACACACACACACACACACACACACACACGCTGCTGCCTACCTCCCATAACTTTGTCGGATATTGCCGGGTGTCGTCGCGTTTCGTAAAAAGTAATTGCTTTTTATTACGAAACCCGCCGAAACCCAGTCCCAGGTTCACTCCCCACTGGTGTACACTTTTCTGAGTCCCAGATTCACTCCCACAGCTGTCCTCTTCCCATAACTTTGTCAGGTTTCAGAAAAAAAAACACCGTACAAAAACCACTATTCAGTGTCAGATACTGAATAGTGCAAAACCACTATTCAGTATCAGATACTGAATAGTGCAAAACCACTATTCAGTATCAGATACTGAATAGTACAAAAGCACTATTCAGTATCAGATACTGAATAGTGCAAAACCACTATTCAGTATCAGATACTGAATAGTGCTAGCCTTTTTGATATTCTTGTTTTCGTAATGTGTATTAGCGGTGGAAATCAATGAAGGCACAATGAAATGGAAGGTAACCTATTTATTAAATGTAAATGTGTTGAAGTCATGTGTTAGTGAGATTATTTTGTTCTTTTAACTCCCATTTAGAATAGAATGTTGTGTTCCTTCATATCAATATTACGATCATAATAATATTGTTAATGGGTTGACGTTTATCTTGGGCGATAATTTTATTAATATTATACTCTCTCTCTCTCTCTCTCTCTCTCTCTCTCTCTCTCTCTCTCTCTCTCTCTCTCTCTGTGGCCGGTGGGAGGGGGGGGGGGGGGTCGCCAACAGAAGATAATTCAGCGAGAATGAGTAATTGGTTGTGAATTTTAAAGGTCTTGGATGCATGGCAGTGGTAACTTCGTTTCGCCATTTGTATTTTTCTACATATGCTGAATGACAATTACATCCCCCCCCCCCCCCCCCCCCCCCCCAAAAAAAAAAAAAAGGAAAACAGTTGGATTTATACTCATGCGCACCAAAAGATAATTTTTTAATCGCAAATTAACTGTCTTAAAACCATATTTTAAACCAATAAATAAATGTGCGCAAATATTATGTAAGCGTTGAATAAATTACTTATTCAACGCATTATTCAACGAACACAACACATCGATTTTATAACTTTCTAAATCTTGACACAGTTGTTCCTTTCGAATGTTACTTTTAATAGATCTTAAGTTAAAAGTTCCAATATTAAGATTAGTCCACATCAGGTAAAAATTAAAGATTCCACACAGTGAATAAATGGAAACATAAGACTATCCACTGAGCCGAAGCTCAATGTCAACAGGTGTCAGCCATGTTGTCCGGAATTCCAAAACCAACGACTCATATTGAGAATGCAATCCCTAGAGAAATCGCCTATGCAGATGATGTAGATTTTATTGGATCAACACCAGCAAATATAGACATCATACAAAATACCCTCATGAAATATAACCTCCAAGTCAATGCCAATAAAACAGAATTTACAACAATATCGAGGAACAAAGAGGAATGGAAAAGAACAAAGAAAGTCGGCTCACTAATTGGAGACACCGAGGATGTACAAAGAAGAAAACAGCTATCAAACGCCGCACTCAGTAAACTCACCAATGTATGGATTAGAGGTGACAAAATAAAGAGAAAAACCAAACTGAAACTGTACCGTGCTCTTGTAAAACCGGTACTTCTGTATAACTGCGGCACTTGGGCGTTGACAAAATCCGAAGAAGAACATCTGGATGCCTTCCATCGCACACAGCTAAGAAGGGTACTGGACATCAAATACCCAAAAAAGATCTCAAATGAATCACTCTATAAGATCACAAAAGAAAGACCAATCTCCCTTGACATTTTACAACAACGATGGCAACTTTTCGGTCACATACCACGCAGGGACAGAAACATACCAGCTAACCAAGCCATGTCGGGATATTTCCAAAAACACGGGAACCTTTTCAGAGGAAGACCGATCACAACACTCCCTGTGATCCTAAACAAAAACCTCACAACACTCTCATAACGGCAGGGGACCTTGAAAATCTGAGAACCCTAGCAGAGGACCGGCAATATTGGAGACACCTCACACAGGAAATACTGGAAACAGCCAAGGCGACCCGATCTTTCGGTCGAGACGCGAAAGGCATCTAAGTCAAGTCAAGTTATTCAACGATTACGTATTTACAAAGAAATGATAGCGTTTTCCAATGGAGGGGTGGAATAATATACGATTCTTACACTCTTCTTTTTGGAGTTCAGGACGCTGCACGAGCTTGTGAGTACGCGTTGGGAACAAAGTTCAAATTAAAAACCACAAGAGTGTAAGAAATCATTTATTCTACCCCTTAATCGATTTCGATTTGTCATCTCTGAGTAATAGACATTTTCAAACATTTTAAAATGAAATTTATATTTTCAAAAATCTAATTTGAGTGTTATTTAATGTTTCGTGATCTGATGTCACTAATTATTATTGTAAACTTGATATCATTACGCGTTACTATAGATAGTTCGAAGATGACGTCACTCATGGCTTTGTTATTGTTTTTTGCCATCCGCGTTTATGAGTAATGCTCACTAAACTGTATTAACCTGACTATAAACGTTCAAGGATACACACAGTTTTGTGTGTTCGTCCGTTATACGGCAATGTTATGAGCTTCTTAGCCAAGCGCATACTATCTATTTAGGGAGAGTGGTGGAATAATAGTGTTTATTGTGTTGGACACAACTAAGGGTCGTCGTCACTACCACCACCACCACGGCCATCAGTATAAAATGAGTGTCCTCATCGTTCCGTGACCCGACACTGATTGGTGATTTCCAAACACCCCGTGTTGACCCAAACGATTTCAGCAAACGGTCTGCACAAACTGGAAACATTGATTTCCACTCACCCTGTCCTCCTGGGTTGAACACGTCGCCTAAACAACCAAAGGACGCTTGAGGACAATTGTGTTGAAATCGACCACAGGCCTATTTATTAGTCTAAATTTCAAACCTTCAACATGTTGCGAGTCGATCACGTCAAAATAGGGAAGAAAAGTCGTGACGTCACACTTTTCCAGTTCAAAACCATTGGAAGTGTGTATGCAGCAAGTCCTCTGGATGACAAATAATGAAAGGTTACGTATTAACTCTTTCTTTACCAATCAATTTCAGTATTTTCCCAAAATGGCAGACTTGCCAAGCAGAAAAATTGTTTTGTTTTTTTAACTCAAAGAAGCTCTCTACGAAGCAAGTTTATGTTCTTATTAATTAATTAAAGATCATTCTTCAAAGTTTGTGATTTACAAAATAAATCTGAATAAGAAAAGTGTATATTGTGTCGTAACAAATATGACGATTTTGCTGTAGGTGGTAAGGAGAGGGTTAAATGATAAGGTGGCATTACTACTTTAGTAGCAGGATGTATAGGCAGGTTTTAAGGATTACGGGACGTGAAAGAGTTTTAAGATTGATTATCTTGATTGGCGCCCAGCATATTTAAACTAGAAATGAAATAAACTAGAAGATGCCATCACTCTAAAACAGGAATATTAATTACAAAATGTAGTTTTGTGTGTTGGTCCGTTATACTTCCGGATGGCAATGTTGTGAGCTCATTAGCCAAGCGCATACCATCTATACTCAGCGAATGACTACAATAAGGGCTATTGGCGATAGCCATCTTTAGTACTTGCCTGTCGCTTGATAAAAAGGAATGAAACATACCGCTGTTTTGGACATTTGCATGATTTTACTTGTTTGATTGTTTGTTGTTTTTTTTTTCTTTTGTAATTCTTTTTTGTTGTTGTTGCTCTTGTTATCGTTATTGTTGGAAAGACTGAATAACTGAATGTTTGATTTTGTACAAGTCATATATATCTTCAATGCATGCCGACTAGCCGCACTAAGGGCCTCTCTAGATTTAGTTGGGATCAGGTACTGATTGATATAGAACAGAATTCTGAAAAAGGATTCAATAGTCTGATGTCACGTCGCCCAGCAGCGAGCAGCTTGGTTCTAAATAAAGAAAATCGGTACTTTTTATTCTTCATGCTGGCTCTAACTTTTTCACATGTCATGTGATCAGAATGTATAAAAGTCATCAGGTTTATAATGTTTTTCTCCTCTGGATACACTTTTATGCTCGTCGGAGAAGTATTTCATAAGGGCGTCCGCCATTGTTCCGATAGTTTAGAATCAGTTACTAAGTTACTATGCGTCATTCCGAGGGAAGTGACGTCAGACTGTTGAAGCCTATTGTGGAAATGAATCGGTGCCAGGCAAAGCAGTAAGGAATGTACAAGAACAGACAGTTCATCTCCAAAAATCAGCTGGTGTTGTTCTTGTAATTTTATGTCTGATTTGACTAGCATTTTTCTATACACACCTTTCCATATAATTTTGATACTGTTTTCTGATCTAGTAAGCTGGTGTGATGATAGCGCAAGCTCGAAGGTTATAATTCAAAACAAAATGAAAACAACGATAAACAAAAGGAAAGAAAAACTAAATCAGCAAGAACAATAAATATTCATAAAGTCTCGCAAAACAAAAAAAAAAAAAGAAACAAAAACAACAAAAATAAACATCAACAAAGTAAAATCCCCAACAACTAAACAATAGAAGAAAAAAAAATAAAACAACAACGCGCATGCTTTATCATCTTCATTTGCACTACAAAAAAAAAAAAAGAAATAAAACCTCGAAAAAAAAACACACACACATCATAACCCAGTGCGTTATCTTTGCCATTTAAATATTACTTTGTTGGTTCAAACGCAGCGTCTCCCCCTATCCAATGCCACCCATTCTCAAGGAAAGACAAACTAAATCAACAACAACAATATATATTAATAAAGCCTCGTCAAAAACAACAACAAAAATAAACATCAACAAAGAAAAATCCCCAACAACTAAACAATAAAAATTAAAACAACAACACATATGCTTTATCATCTTCATTTGCACTACATAAAAAAAACAAACAAATAAAACGAAATGAAATACATGAAATCTCGAAAAACAACCCGCATCATAACCCAGTGCGACTGCGTTATCTTTGCCATTTAAATATTACTTTGTTGGTTCAAACGGAGCGTCTCCCACTATCCAATGTCACCCATTCTCAAGGAAAGAAAAACTAAATCAACAACAACAACAATATATATTAATAAAGCCTCGTCTAAAACAACAAGAAAAAAACAAACAACAACAACAAAAATAAACATCAACAAAGAAAAATCCCCAACAACTAAACAATCAAAAAATAAAACAACAACACACATGCTTTATCATCTTCATTTGCACACCAACAACAACAACAACAACAAAAAAAGAAAGACAAAAAACAGAAATAAGATAAATAAAACCTCGAAAAAAAAAAAAACAAACCCTCATCATAACCAAGTGCGATTGCGTTATCTTTGCCATTTAAATATTACTTTGTTGGTTCAAACGCAGCGTCTCCCACTATCCAATGTCACCCATTCTCGGGATCCATTTGTTAAGCCCTCCATAGACGTCGACATCCGCTGGAAGCGGGACGGATGACCTATCGCTGTGACCCGATCCCTGCGTTTATCGCAGATGATTTTTGCCCACATACGGGCAGATATTTTTTTGAGCGATCGGCGATCGGGGGCGTGGCAGTATAAAAAAAGTGGACAATTTTTTTCGGATTTTCGCTGTTTTCACGTTGGATTCGTGATCAGCGTCAAATTTACAATAGGTTTGATACTAAGAACTGTGTATTTACTCCAAAAATTGGTGAAATTAGAAATAAATTTGAATTAATAGTGAGGCTATGTGGCCGACAGAACCGATCCCAGTTACTGTCTGTTATTCTATCTTTCGTCTTGCGCACAATAGTGATTACTTCTCACTAAATTATATCAATTAGACTGTTGAAGGAACGAAATTGACATCATTCCACTCTTTGTTATTGTATTAAGGCAGTCATTTTGGTAATTAGTTCTCACTAAATTATATCAATCAGACTTTTAACGTTCAAGGTTACTCGTAGTTTTGTATGACGGTACGTTATTTCCGACTGGTGGATGTTGTGAGCATTTTACCTAAACTCATAGCATCAATAACCGTCCAAGATATTCGCATCATATGTAGCAATAGCTATAATAATCTAACATGTCGAGAGAGAGAGAGAGAGAGAGAGAGAGAGAGAGAGAGAGAGAGAGAGAGAGAGGGAGAGAGAAAGAGAGAAAAATTTACTCGCGCTATATATACCGCTATATTCAATAAAGGTGCTCAAATCACTTTATAAGGGTCTTTGGCCAACATAAAAACATGCTAGACGAGACATGACTGTTAAGCGATATTGCAATTGTTTCCCGACAGAGACGACGCTGTAAACAGCGAGGTACTCATTTTAACAGTGAACAAGGTGAGAGAATGCGAGTAAAGAGCCTTTTCCAAGGACTCAATTATGCGCCACTCAGAGCGGGACTCGAATCCAGTACCGTCCGATCCAAAGGCGAGTGTCATTTCACAAGATCACATGCATAGCCGCACTAAAAAGTGATGAGAGAATAGATTCATATGTATTGAAGGAGGAGAGAGCGGATGGAGTGAGTAAAGTTCTTGGATATTTATAGAAGGAACCAAATTGACGTCACTCATCTCATTGTTATTGTTTTTAGACACCCATTTTTATGATTAGTTCTCATTAAAATATATCAGACTATAATGTTCAAGGTTCCATGTAGATCTTTGGGCTGGAGTGATATTTCTGGCTCGCGGACTTTGTGAGTATTTTAATTTAACACAGAGCATCAATAGAAGGGATGAATTTGACGTTAGTCAACCTGTTGTTATTGTTTTTAGACAGCATTTTATAATTAACTTATCACTAAGTTATATCAATCAGACAATGAACGTTCGCGTTTGCAGTTTTGTGTGTTAATATGTTATACCCCGATGGAGATGTCGTGAGTATTTTTCCAATACGCATAACATCAATACATTTGCAATCCGATTTAAGTTTAAAAGCAACGTAGACCACGGAAATTTGTCCATTTTGTGGACAATAAAGATTTTTTATTTATCATTATTATTATTATTATTATTATTATTATTATTATTATTATTATTATTATTATTATTATTATTATTATTATTATTATTATTATTATTATTATTATTATTATTATTATTATTTATAAAACAAATCGACAGTGTTCCCGTGGCAGGTTAAACGGGTACTCCTCGGGACTACTCGCATTCGCAACCCCCCCCCCCCCCCCCCACCACCACCACCACCACCACCACCACACACACGCACACAGCTCTTTTCTCTTTTTTTTTTTTTTTGGGGGGGGGGGGCGTTGTTTGTAGATCATAATTCAAGGTTACAATGCCCACCCCTGTCATCACGTAGTCCAGGCTTTTTGGCGTCTGCCAATCCCAAATGTCTGTGTCAAGGTCGACCGTCATGTCGCGTCAACGGGTGAGGAGGAAAAAAAAAAAAAAGAACTGGCATATTATTATATCATTACATCGAAAATTATGAAAACTATTTTTTATTTTGTATGAAATCCTTTATAAGTTTTACGATGAACAAGAACGAAACTTTTGCCATCTACCTCTTCCTGGCGCAACATTTATAAAAATATTATTTTAAAAAAATAATAACACAGCATTTATTTGGCGCAATATCCACGTGCTCAAAGCGCTTTACAAGGGGTCCCAAGGCAACAGCAATATTAGACTTGAAAGACGAGACATGACGCCTGTCAGGCGATGTGACATTTTTTCCCAACAAAGACAACGAACGGCCATGTTCTCATTTTACACCTGAGTACGACGAGAGAATGTGAGTAAAGAGCCTTTTCCAAGGACTCAACTCTGCGCCACTCGGAGCGGGTCTCGAAACCTGAACCTTCCGATCCGAAAGCGAGAGTCATACCACTTCATCCATCACAAAACAGGGAGGGGCACTTTTCTGTCGGCCACATAGCCTCAATAATAATTAAAATTTATTTCTAATTTCATCAATTTTTGGAGTAAAAACATAGTACTTGGTATCAAACCTATTGTAAATTCGACGCTGATCACGAATCTGACGTCCAATTTTTTATACTGCCACGCCCCCGATCGCCGATCGCCTCGAAAAATATTAAGCAAAGCCGGCTTTGCGGGCGATCGACCGTACCTGGGTTTATCGGCCAGGTATTTGGCCACACACATTGCGTTTTCACCCCGGTTTGCCTGATCGTGGTTCGGACGCCTATCAAAACCGTGCGTGTATGGAGCATAATCGGTGGTATTGATCTGCCACACAGGGTTTGTTTTGGATAGGCAAATATTTGGTTTCTGCAGCTTTGGATGAACGGTGTCGATAATGAAATTTTAAAATTATTGGATTCGATTATTGGATTCGATTAGAAAAAAAGAAAGAAAAAAGAATAATACCGTCATATTCAAATAGATAGAACATTTCTGCGATTTCCTGTTCTACAAAACTTCGTTCATAATTCATTCATGGTGATGTTATGATAATGAATTTCAATATTATTTTTTTTTAGTTTAAAAAGACGGCTGAGAAAATCCCTCAACTTATTAACCAGTTAACGGCCGCACCGCTCTCCGGAGAGACTCGTATTTCAAAATTTTTGCTAGAAGATTCGTCCTTCAAACATCGATCGATTTAAATGACCCTCGTCTTGGCGAAAAGTCTAAAACCTGGGACTTCTAAGTGCCAGTTTTGAAAGTTTTTGCCAAGATGAGGGTCATTTAAATCGATCTATAATATTTAAAGGACCAGTTTTCTGGCCAGATTTTTAAATGCATGTCTTTCCTGAGTAGGGCTTGTAACTGGTTAATATAGCCAGGTCAAAATTAATCTCACCGGAATCGGGAGGGGTATTGTGAATGATGTTATGCTATAATGGGATATTTATAAAAATAAAAATATTTTATATTAGCTCTAACCAACATTATCGAGCACTCTCGTACCTACAAGTACCCACCAACATTCATATATATATATATATATATATTATATATATATATATATATATATATATATATATATATATATAATATATATATATATATATATATATATATATTAAATAAAATAAAATATTTCAAGTATAATAATTATGAAGGAAGTTGATCATAATTATACTTGAAATTTTATAAATAGCTCCTTCTATCAAAAAGGTGAACACTATTATTTCATGGTTTTCGTTTTTATACTTTATATCCATGTATTATAACGGCTTTCGTTCTTTTACTGCAAAATCGTCATTTTATATTGCCAGATTACTCATTTACGCCTGTGTCGAGAGGGATAATGTGTATGATATAGTTTGAATATAATGCATTGATAATCATTTTCGGTTTTGTCTGAAAAAGTTCGACAAAATATGTCAATTTATTGATTTAGACAAGTTATTCATTTTTATGACGGGAAAGATAAAGTGAGTGAATGTGACTCATAAGGAAACTACACATTACAAACGACGTTTCGGCCTTTAGCCTTCTTCAAGTAAACACGAAATTTTTACCCGAGTCTGGATAAAAATCACTGTCATGACTTCAATGATATAGTCAGTTTAATCAATCTTGCCTGTTATAAAGTTTGAGCCTAATCCAATTATAGCGAATTTGGATTGAATGCTTAAAAAGTCTTTTAACAAAATTTGTTTGTATCTAATCCGTGGGCACACACATCTCTAGGACACAGTTATGAGGTGACACCAGCACACATAATACAAATATGAAATGTTTGTGGATGCAGTGCAGACATGACAAAGTAATGAAAAATACAGCCTATCCTGGGTGTTGAAAAAGGTTTGAGGTTCGATCCCTAATCAATACAGGCTGATTTTTTTGGGATGACTTTTCTAATATTTTTCTTTCTTCATTGTCATATTCAGTTATTCAGATTTTTACAATTACACAAATGCATTATTTACAGCTCCTGAATCAGCCTTCTTGTTTTTGGTAGTTTTGGTTGTTTTTTTTTTCTTCGAAAATTTATTGTTGCCAAAGATTTTAGATATTGACGGTTAAAAATTCATGCCAGAATTTGTTCAGTGTTACATTTCCTATTCCACACGTCACTGTGCCAATAAAACATTGTTTTTTAATTATTGCATTTATTACAGCATGGCGAATTGATCGATTCTGTTGTTCCCCCCCCCCCCCCCCCCCTGGATTGATGGATTCTTTGCCAATCCATGGCTTTTATTTACTTATATTCTGAAACTTCCCTAAACTTTACGATACAAAACAAAGCGAGGATTACGAAAAGAAAGTGAAAACTGGGTGGGGTTCCTGACCTCCCATAGTGGGCAGGGAGGTACTTGCTGTGTCTTCTATCCCCCTATATCTGTTTTCCAACTTGATTTCTGTCTTTGTCTTGGAATGAGATTACTTGGTTTTGTCAGGCCCTGGCCGGATACTCTAGCTGGGAGGGAGACAGTCAAATGTATAGTTAGAGTTTTGGGAGATGATAGTTTTTTTCCTTGTAAATCATCTCTCTGTTATGTCCTGTATTATGTTTTATTTACGTATTATATATGATTTGTAAACATTTGAGTGTATTCCTCTTAATGGAGACCTGTGCTTGTGTCTGGGTGAGACATTTAGGTGGTCTCAAACTATGTACTTTGATGGTGTGCTCTTGGAATCTACATCTGTTTCCTATTTGAACCAATTCCCCTTTGTCTTACCTTTTCTTGGGTGCTTTAATTGTAATTCTAGAACTTTTTACTATCCAATTTTCTTCCTTTTTACTGGCGCTGATATGACCTTAATGTGTTGCAAGCGCCGTAAAACCCTTAAAAACAAAAACAAACAAAGTGAAAAGTGAGTTGTCGTTAATGGTGCTCTAGGTAATATAATATTGCAATCCCACTGATTGTGCTAGTAAACACAATCCCATGTTTAATTTCTTGTGGTGTTCGTCACCTTGTTTTGTGACGTAAGTTTGGGCAGTGTCAGGTTTTGAGTTTTCGATCAGTCATTTTGGGTGTCTTCTATCACCCTACATATTCTGTCGTCGTCATGTGTCTTTGTGACTTTGGAATAGGCTTCAACAATTGTAACCTCACTTTCCTCGTAATGACGCGGAGTAACTGGTTCTAAATTATCGGAACAATGGCGGACGCCCTTATGAAATTCTTCTCCGACGAGCATAAAAGTGTATCCAGAGGAGAAAAACATTATAAATCTGATCATGTTTTGACTTTTATACATTCTAATCACATGACATGTGAAAAAGTTCTAGCAAGCATGAAGAATAAAAAGTTCCGATTTTTTTTGTTTAGAACCAAGCTGCTCGTTGCTGGGCGGACGTGACATCAGACTATTGAATCCAATTCATCTAGATTGTATGGTTTTCCAATGATTCTACATTGGGTCTTCGCTAAATGGGAAGGAGTTAGATTATGTCTATTTTGGGAGATTTGGCATTTTACTCTCTTGTAACTCAAGGTATGGGTTGTGATCTGTAAGCTGAGGCTCGGAGATTAATAATCTCTTGCGACTGTTCATCTCCATATCCCTTGGGTTTGTCTCCGTTCCTTTTTCCTAGTAGAGTTTTCCGGATTTAGTGCCCATCCCAGTTTTTATGCAAGAGTTTTTCATTACTAATGACATTTGGCCAGATGATTCAGGGAATTATTTGCAGATATTTGGCCTGGAACAATTCTAATTTAAGCTCTGTTGCATTTGTTGTCATCCAACATTCTGACCCATACCCCGAGGGCATTGCTCTGATTTTATATTTTGTAACCATTTGTGTATCCGGTGTTTTTGTTTGGATGTGATCTTTACATGCTAGACACGAGGATTGTTCGTGAAATCTACTTTATTTCTCCATCACCAAGTCACCTTAATCTTTATATTCGTAAGCGGTTTACTATGTGGCAGATGCATAGCCATTCGGATAATAAAAAAAAAATCAAAATCAAATCAAGAATAAAATCAAAACGGTGACTATGCCTTTGCTTCTATAGTTTTGTGTCGTTTTATTATATTTGTCTTTTCTTGACATTCACTCAAAGTCAATCATTTGACTCAGCCCCATAGAACACTTGCCTCATAAGCAAAGAGGTTCGATCCTTTTTTGAGTCAAGGCATTTTTTCTCGCCTCCTCAGAATGGATGACTGATCGTTCTGACACCGGGAAGTACATGACGGTAGACTAGCGTTATATCCAAAAGGGAAATAAGGAATTTGTACTGTGTATTTAGCGATACGGTAAACGGGATATTCGTTAGCCTTATGGCTATAAAGGACTATTTTTTAATTTACCAATAAACACGCTTCAGGGTCCAGGTTTTTAGTACCCCTATTAAAATCGACCAACAGCCGAACCAGTTAGATCTTTAATTGATAAGCATTTATCACAATGTTTTGCCCCAGGGATGTTTGGAATTGCATTGCAACATTGCACAACGTCAGACATTTATCAATTCAATATCTGGAGGGCCAATTATTTCAGCTAGCGGGCGTGTAGTGAGCATAGCTATAACTCATGTAATTTCTTTATTATAATAAGCCTGACCTAGCCAATAAAAACACTCAGCCCTGTTCCAATTTTTGACCTCTTTGTACAATCATTTGACATGTGGGTTATTCACCCTTTACGGGCAAAGATTGATTTTATTCCAATGAAGTCCGGGTTGCATGCTGTTACTCCTCGTTTTGATCTGTGGTTAAAAACAGACATGCAATCTGAGAAAAAAATTGGTTAAAAGCAAATATTGATAGGGATGATGGGGAGGGATCGAAGGGTACTGATGATACGATTGTTTTTAACACGGATTCAACTATCTAAGATCCAACAAGAACCCTGATATAACGACTTTCCCTCCCCAGCATCCCTTCCCTTTAATCTTTTTCTCAGATATTATAATTTATAAACCGATTATATTTCCATATATTATATTATATTTATATACAGCTATGCAAGAGCCTTGTTAAATTAGTACTTATTTACAACTGTGGACCATGGGCACTAACAAAAAGCGAAGAAGATAAACTAGATGCCTTCCATCGGAAACAGCTCAGGAGAATTCTAAATATCCATTTCCCAACCAAAATAAGTAACAAATCGCTGTACATAAAATGCGAAGAAACACCGCTATCGATTCAAATTTTGAAAACTAGATGGAGACTATTTGGACATATTTTAAGGAGAAACACAGCGCTATTCTTTACACCAGACAGAACAAACAGAAAAGCAGACCCACAACAAGCACATACACTCGATAAATAAAGACTTCAAGCGCTTCGATGATACACAAGAACTGAGATGCGAAAAGGATTTAGAATACTTGAGATCAATCGCAGCAGATGGTCTTCAACGGAAGAACTCACTCAACAAATCTGAGAAGCTGCCAAAGCGTCCCAGTCCGGAGATTGGGAGGCGATCAGCAATAAGTCAAGTAAGTCAATTATATTCTGCATTGGATAAGACCTCGGATATAACGATAGCCAACCATTACGTCTCACCTGCCTGCGCTGTATCGGAGATCCACTGTGCGGTTTTTGCACGGACATTCCACGCACCACCGTGTCAAAACATTGTTGTTATACGCCCGCTAGACGGAGGGAGTGCTAATGGATTCGGTCGGGCTGTGTCGCATGTACTGAATGTACATAAGCTTTGCTAACCCACTCAGATATGGCCAGTCCCGTGTTATGTGCCCTTAATACAAATTGATTGGTCTGGACTTAATCACGAACCAGACAATTATCATCATCGATCACACGATTCTAATCACAGGCGATGACATCATTTATTGTGTCGTGTGCCTGTTTAGGTAGAAGTGCCGTAATCAATATTTATATCACATTGATTAACGCCTGGCAAGTCATGTCGTGGGAGGTTTTAACGCTAAATTATGAAGTAGTTTTTGAAAAAAACAGCAAATTAGAAAGACCCCCCCCCCCCGCCCCCAACAATTCAACCAACCCCCCCCCCCCCCAACATTATAATAGCAACACTATCCGATCACAACAAGGAGAACAACCAAACAAATTAATTAAAATGAAAATAACTGAAATCAAAATATTTTTTTTAAAGCAGACCAAAATAATAAATAAAATAAAAACACCAACGAAGCAAAATTAAATAAAATTAAAACAAAACAAAAAATTACAAGAATTTTAATGATAATTACAAAGAAAACAAAATCAACCCTCATGTCCGTCCCCTCCCCTCCCCTTCCACCCCCGCTCTCTCTCTCTCTTTCTCTCTCTCTCTCTCTCTCTCTCTCTCTCTCTCTCTCTCTCACTCTCTCTATTTCTCTTCCACTCAAGCTATTTCACTCTTTCCATCTCTTCTCGCCAAACTCCCACACACCACACCCTCACCCACATAATCATAATCGCACATGCCATAGCGACGCAAACCCACAGTAACATAACGTGTGCGCGCTGTCGTTGATAAGGGTTCCATTTCAAATTATAATTCGATTAATCCCAATGGTTGGATTGCGAACAAATTGATAACTGTTGAAGAGAGAGAGAGAGAGAGAGAGAGAGAGAGAGAGAGAGAGAGAGGGGGGGGGGGACTACTGTATGTTTATAGATAGTATGCAGATGACGTCACTCAGGCCTTTGTTATTGTTTTTGCCATCCGCGTTTGTGAGTTGTTCTCACTAAACTGTATTAACCAGACTATAAAAGTTCATGGTTACACAGAGTTTGTGTGTTGGTCCGTTATACTTCCGGATGGCAATGTTGTGATCTCCTTGGCCAAGCGCATTCTATCTATAGTTGTTAAAATGTATTTGCAAAGCAACTGATCATCGGCACTCTACGAGGCAGAACGTTTATCGGGTTAGTAAGTTAATGTGGTCAGTCTCACGCCTTTTGAGGGGATGGAAGGGGGGTGTGGGGGTGCGCGATAGCTCAGTTGGTAAAACACTGGATTTACACGCAATGAAAACGCATTTTTTCCATTTGGGCCTGAAAACGTTTACTCCCCATATCGATCCATTAAAACGATCGTCAACTTGTCAGATATTGTTAAATCTGAGACTCCAAATGGAATGATGGATTCAAATGACCCGCTCTTAAAAGACTTCGTCTTATGACTGTTTGACGAGTTCCGGGGGTCATTTTATTCGATCAATATATATATATATATATATATATATATATAGATATAAATATATTATATATATATATATATATATATATTGTTATTCACTGCTCTCCATTGTATTATAAAGTCAAAATTGTCAAATTTCTTTTCAATAAAACAAAACTCCTTCTCGAAGGCATTTGTTTTGACAAGTCTAAAATTAAAATATTAATCAACGGGTTTACGCCGACAGTTTACCGTTTTGTGACCGTGAGTCACATTTGAACACTGGGTGGGGTTCCAGATCTCCCTTAGTGGGCAAGGGAGGGGGGGGGCAGGGGGGGGGTACTTGCTGCGTCTTTTATTCTATACCCCTATACCGGTTTTACCATTGCTTTCTGTCTTTGTCTTGAATTGAAATTACTTAGTTTGGTCCTGATCCTGACCGGAGACCTTGGCTGGGAGGAAAACAGTTGAATGTATAGTTATAGTTTTGGGGGATGGTATTTTTGTTAAAATTGTGAATAATCTCTCTGGTATGTACTGTTATTTTTTTAAACATTTGATTTGTAAACATTTGAGTGTATTTCTCTTAGTGGGATCTTGTGCCGGTGTCTGGGTGATACTTTTAGGTGATCTCAATTTAAGTACACTGATAGTGTGCTCTTGGAATCTACACCGGATCCCAATTTAAACCATTTCCCCTTTGTCTTACTTTTTCCTCAAGTCCTTTTAATTGTAAATCTAGAATGTTTTTGCTCTCAAATTTCCTTCTCTTTTTACTGGCGCTGATATGACCTAAATGTGTTGCCAACGCCATAAAACCCTTCAAAACAAACAAACAATCACATTGAACAGGTTGTCATTTAAGATAAACTATTGGTTGAAACTTTTTTTTTTCAATGGCTGCTGAAGTTTGTTGAGAACTAAAGCAAAAGTAAGCCAAATAATGACAAGGAAGAAAATGCTACTTTTAATTTTAACTTATGTTTTATGAATATTAAAGGTGGGAGCTGAAATATTGACCCATGTTGCTATTGATGCTGGGTAATATAATTGTTGCTGCTCGAAGCTCGAAGAAATAAATAACAATGTGAAATTGAATTTAAGCTTCAATTTAATATACGTCAATTTCGATCCATCTATGATTAATTTATTTGATTAGCTAAATAAATTAATGTGTTATGGGGAACGTTGAATAATAGTTGTTAGAAAAACTCATGACGAACTGTGGTAGGCACTTTTTGATTTGTAGTTAGTCTTTAATGATGATGGTGATAATGCTAATGATGATGGTGAAGGTGGTGATGATGATGGCGAAGGTGGTGATGATGATGATGATGATGATGATGATGATGATGATGATGATGATGATGATGATGATGTTGGTCGTGGTGGTGGTCGTGGTAGTGGTGGTGATATTAGTTGGGGGGGGTGTCTTCTTCGAGTAAAACGTAACTCTGCAATTTGAATGGGAATATTAATTCATGGGTTATTCCCCTTGACCACGCTCTCTGATATTCTCCAATGGACAAAAAGTGAGAGGGAAATGGGATAAATTAGAAAAGGGAATGGGTTTTTTTTCCTTTTCCTCCCCCTCCTTTCCTTCCTGCTCCTCCTCCTTCTCCTCGTCGTCGTCGTCGTAGTCGTCGTCATCATCATCATCATCTATCAACTGTCATCATCATCATCTATCAACTATCATCATCATCATCACCATCATTATCGTCGTCATATTCATCATCACCAATTACACAACAGCCACATCATCACTACTTCCTCTAGTCATCTCAACCACCACCACCATCATTTTCCTGACTGAAGACATCTCTGTGAGCCAAATAGTTTAACACGAGTGATTGTTTTTTCCAGTGAGATATGGAGTTTTTCCCATGCAGATCATCTCTCTGAACCATTCGAATTTCTCCCTTTTGCCGAGGGTCCCATATTATGAAATCGATTTATCAATTTATTGATTAATTTATTCATTTATTTACATGTTTATATCTATATATGTATTTATATATATTAATCATTTTATTTGCTTCAAGTATCAGAGACCAGATCGTTTTTCGAGCATTGTATCGAATTCAGAAACGCTTTTACCAACTTCAAGTTGACCCGTCCCTTCCTCCTGCCAGGCAAGTGATACGGTTTGCTAGATTCCCTAGGCAATGCATCACGTTACTATTGGCAACCGGGTCATTTGTAATGGATTTCAGCCGTCGGAGGTCCCTCCCGTTTATTTGACACTTCAGGATGGAGTGGTCACTAATATGGCCGGATTGACTGCAATTCTCTGACAAAACATTTTTGGATTTTTGGTCAATTTGTTGTTTAGAAAAAATGTTACTTTATTTATGGACATCGATTTAGATGAGCCCCCCCCCCCCACTCCACCCAACTTGTGTAAAAGCCCTAGACTGGAAAATTATAGGAAGTCTCGGGTTTGATGTTTTTAAAGAAATGTTTGGTGTCATCAAAATGGATGGATGTATAAAGTTTACGTTAGTTGTCTGACCAAAATGGAAGAAAAAACTATTTGTTAATTTATGGCAGTATTGCCTTGTCTTGGTGATCTGACCAGGGGAAGGACTCATTCTGTGATGTGGGTGGATCGGTTTTTGGGTGGGAACTTGAGAGAGAGAGAGAGAGAGAGAGAGAGAGAGAGAGAGAGAGAGAGAGAGAGAGAGAGAGAGAAGGGGGGGGGGGGGGGGGGGGGGGTTAACTTTCATAAGAATTTGGAATTGGAACCCAGGTTCAGCAGACAATAGTTTCACGCCATTCATATTAATTCGGTCATCTTACGATCCCCCGCCCAACCTTATATTTTAAGAAAATAATAAAATAGAGGAAATAATCATGACTTTTTGTTTAATATCTTTTTTTTAAAAAATCCAGATTAAACTACAATAACAGTGGCCAGTATTGGTCAATAGGACTTTCAAAGTTAGCAATGAGACCATTTTCTTCACAGGCAAAGTGGCATGGAATAATATTCATTTCATATTTTTAGGCGTCATCTATCTAATACTAGGACTTCATATATAGATGTCGCTGATCTAATAGCATTATGACATTATCCGTCACGACCTGTTCGCATCATAGCCGCACCATAACGTTGAGAAAGCTGATGTCATAGTCGCACCATAACGTTGAGAAGGTTGTTGTCATAGTTGTACCATTACGTTGAGGAGGCTGATGTCATAGAACGCTGGGAACAACGCCTAGAGAATGGGGCCCGATAATGGCAGCAACCTCGATTTCCAGTGGGAAACGATTGCTACAGGCTGGGTTAACAAAATCGAGAGGGGGTGGGGAAACCCTTCTCAAGCGCATAATGGACGGTGCTCCTGTTTCGAGCCGAGTCCCGGCAACTTTTGTACTTAGCTTCTCAGAACTCTGACTTTGGACAGGGCTGCGCATACGAGATTGAAGTCGGTTTGGACGGATTAAATCCCTTGAGGGGGCGGTGACATAACTCCTCAAAGCTGGGAGAGAAGTTGCCAGGCTTCTGTACCAGCAAGAGGAGGCACTGGCTGGCGGCGAATCGACTTCGGTCGAGAACCTGCCCCACGGCATCGTCGCTTCATCAGTGGGAACTTGCCACCTGTCCTACATATATACGCTTTGTGGACAAGAATCTGAAAGCGCAGAGCATCTAGTCGAGCGTTGCATTATGACAACGCTTCCGGGTTGATTCGCGACCGTACACGTTTGCGGCGACGAGTTTGCGACCTTGATAGATCACCATAACATTGTATAGAGTGACACCATACGAAGCAACTGCACCAAGGTTGAATGAAGTAATTTCTCCTAATTGTCAGCTTGCCCAAGGACACAATCTCAAGGCCATTTTCCCCCGCGGTCACTGCCCATCCGGTCAGTTACCTTAATTAACATCGCTTGGATAATATGTATGTATGATATATATATATATATATATATATATATATATATATATATATATATAAAAGCGCCAAGAGCCTCATTGTTGAGGATACCGTGCGCTCTATAAGAGTCTATTATTATTGTTTATTATTATTATTATTATTATTATTATTATTATTATATTATTATTATTATTATTATTATTATTATTATTATTATTATTATTATTAGAGAGAGAGAGAAAGAGAGAGAGAGAAAGAGAGAGAGAGAGAGAGAGAGAGAGAGAGAAAGAGAGGCGGATAGACAAGAAACCCATAATGGATAATATAGGTAATATCTACATATACATAATATATAGTTTGATACTCGTATATAATAGCCTTTATCCGCCCTTCGTGGCCGCCCATTTCTCAGCTGGTAGAGATGTAGTAGTAATGAGGAGTAGAGGGATATTTGCCACTGGCTACATTAACCCTCGACCTTCAATTACCAGATCGATACGTCCCCCATTCACTCCCGACTTGTAATTCGGGAATGCTTTGTACCCGGTCCGATTGGGACTGGCAAAGTTAACGCCCATTTCCCTTCTCTATTAACTTCCATCGCCTCTTAGCGTAATGAGGCCGGGTGGTCTTGGAAAAACCCAGTGATCACTTGTTAGTTGAAATGAAAGTGAATGAATAGGCTAGGGAAGACTTCACGTCTTAGACAATTTGAAATGGAACCGAGTAGTTTCGTATACTAGAAATAGTTTGACTAATTGCGATGAAACTGGAGGAAGTCAAAATGATTAAGAAACATCCTTGAGCTTTTATGTAGAGCAATTTCCAGTAAAAATGCTCAAAGTGCTTTTAAATGGATTCCAAACCAACAACAACTCTTATTATGTTGTGCGAGACATGATGCCCGTAGATCGCTATTACAATTTTTTTTTATCGATAGAGACAATGCTATTACCGGCGAAGCACTCATTTTACACTTTGATGTGGTAAGAGAATGAATGTGAGTAAGATTTTCCAAGTACTCAACTTTTTGCAGCCCATGGCGGGGCTCGAACCACGGAACTAGAGGTCCGAAGGCGAGTTTCATACCTCAAGAGTGCAAACACGCATAAATCTTGGACGAAAGAGATTTTTCACTTGATGCAAATTGAACCCAGGCCATCAAGTCCTCATAAAATTTGAAAACTTGAACTTTAATTAGGGCAATATCCACTTAACGTGCTCAAAGCACTTTATAAGGCTTTCTTGCCACAGCAACACTTAAAGTGTAGGACAGGGCATGGCGCCCGTTAAATCATCTCTCTGTTATGCACTGTATTATGTTTTATTTACGTATTATATATGATTTGTAAACATTCGAGTGTATTCCTCTTAGTGGGGACATGTGCTTGTGTCTGGATGAGACTTTTGGGTGATCTCAAACTAAGTACTTTGATAGTGTGCTCTTGGAATCTACATCTGTTTCCTATTTGAACCAATTCCCCTTTGTCTTACATTTTCTTTGGTGCTTTAATTGTAATTCTAGAACTTTTTACTATCCCATTTCTTCCCTTTTACTGGCGCTGATATGACCTAAATGTGTTGCAAGCGCCGTATAACCTTGAAAACGAAATTAAACGCAAATTGATGGTAAATAGCAAAGACAACGTCAAAGCCAATATCGTAGTAAGTAGTCGCAGGTCAACAGCCGACATCGGAGCTACAATCCCAAAGATGGGTCCTTAGCGCTGTACTATCGCCACCATTTGAGGGTATTGCCCTTACTAATTTAATCATACTGATCGCCACATTTCCCTCCCATATCCCACGATAATGGGCGTGACAAATAAAACCTCCTTGCTGTTAAAAGAAAGAGAGACAAAAACAAATAAACATACAAACAAAACAAAAACAACAACTGCAAAAACAACAACAGCAAGACAACAACAACAACAGCAAAAACAACAAACAACAATAACACCCCCCGCCCCCCTAAAAAAAAAAAAAGCAAAAAACATGACTATAACAAACAAACAACAACAACAATAACAACAAAACTCTGCCCCTAAAAAAAACCCAACAACAACAAAATGTTCGGCTTTTTGAAAGAAAAAAAAATTCTCCAACGTTGTTTTCAATAAGCCATGTGGAATTTCCGGTCCTGTCACGTGATTGATTCCATGACTTTAATCGATTCGATTCGACGTCGATCATCGTGCCAAACTAAAAGCTCGGATAGAGGAAATGAATGTTGTTGTTTTTTCTCAAAATGACTTTTCAATTCATTATCATGAACAACAACAACAACAACAGCAACAGCAACAACAATTACAACAGCAATAACATCAGAACCTACACGATCGACATTAGTAATGGCAGCGGCAAAGCAAACAAAAAAAATAAATAGCGACAACATTAATGTCATTATAAACACAATAGCAGCAGAATATCAACGACAACAACAACATAGAAAAAATACCTAGAGGGTGATTGTGACTGAGCTTTATCAAAACAATCTTAAAAGAACAAATTTGAAAAAAGGACCCCTTCAAATTGATATTGATGGATGAAAATAAACCTCATCTTGTCAAAAGGTCTCAAGTCTGGGACTTCACATTTTAATCGATCGATAGTTGAAGGACGAGATTTCTGGCCAATGTTTTTTTTTTTTTTTTTTGAATGTTTTTTTTTCAGAGTGCGGCAACTCATTCTCAGCCCATTGATGATTCTAATGGCGTCAAAGAAACACGTTTCATGTTTAAATTTGAGTGGGTGTGGGGGGGGGAGATGTAACGAGATTGAGTGTGTATATTGGATGACGGGCGTGGTGGGGGGGGGGGGGGGTGCGCTTAAACTGTTTTTTTTTTCAATTTTAACAACGTTACCTTTGTCATAAAGGTCAAGCTCCACTCTCTCCATCGACAAGAGTTACCACCGTTATACGCTCAAATCCAGTCAGCCGCAATAACTCCCGGATTCCGATTGATTCCACCCTCCTCACATGACTTAGGCAGTCCCTGTCCCTATTTGTATTCTGAATGGTGACCCTACAGAAATGGTACCCGGTGTGAGAAATGAATTGGAATTTACTTCAATTCTTAACCAGTTAACTGCCGGAAAGACACGTAGCCAACAATTTAGCCAGAATCTCGTCCTTCTTCAAATATCGATCAAATTAAATTCCCTTCATCTTGGAAAAAAACCCAAAAACTCAAACCAGGGGCCTTGCGAGGTGCTTTGATAGAGTCCCACGTTTTTAGAGTTTTTTCAATGTGAGGGTCATTTATATCGATCGATATTCGAAGGACGAATTTTCTGGCCAAATTTTAAATACGTGTCTTTCCAGAGTACGGCAGTTACATGGTTAAAGGGTGTGTTTTAGCCCCTTAGTGACGATATTGGATTTGAGACCCATCGCGCTAATCTGGTATTATTATTATGGAGGAGGAAAGAAGCGGGTGACAAACCTTTGAATTTTAAAAATAAGATCTTTTATATAGCACGATATCCACTAAATGTGCTCAAAGCGCTTTACAAGGATTCCCTGGCCAACAGCAACATTTAACATGTAGGACGGGACATGGCGCCTGTTAGGCGATGTTACATTTTTTTCCGACAGAGACAACGCTGTTAACGGCCAGGTACTCATTTTACACCTGAGTACGGTGAGAGAATGTGAGTAAAGAGCCTTATCCAAGGACTCAACTATGCACCGAGCGAGGCTCAAACCCAGGACTTTCCGATCCGAAAGCGAATGTCATACCACTAGACCACATAGCCGCACAATTTATTGTTAAATTGATCAGAATCTGAAATTTTTGGCTTATGCTTTTTCTCAAACCATGTCCACTTTCTCATAAATGAAATAGATAAACGTATTCCAATTTCAATACTGTTTTACTATAAATTCTATTTTCAGTACCAATATAACCCCGACACGACTTGTACATATAATATATGCAAATAAATTCACGTCGACCTGACATAATAGCTGCTGAAATAAATATGGGGTTACTTGGGCCACTTGTTTTTGAAAAAAACATAAGTGTACATTTTTTTCTTCAAAATATCATCTTAGAACGAGCGAAAACAGTTCTAAACATTGTTAATTGCTATTTATTTGGGGGGAAAAGGTTTTTGGTTTCACTAGTATAATCTTTTTCAAGAAAGTGGCGAAAGTAACCCCTGATGGCCGAGTAACCCCTGATGGCCCGAGTAACCCCTGATGGCCCAAGTAACCCCTGATAGCCCGAGTAACCCCTGATGGCACAAATAACCCCTGATGGCCCAAGTAACCTCTGATGGCCCAACTAACCCCTAATGGCCCAAGTAACCCCTGATGACCCGAGTAACCCCTGGTGACCCCAAGTAGCCCCTGATGGCCCAAGTAATCACTGATGGCCCGAATAACCCCTGATGGCCCGAGTAACCCCATATAACGGCACCATTTCAAGGTGGTGGGCTTATTTATTCTAAAAACATGCGTAATTCCGATCTCCCTTAATTTGTCAGGTAATCATTGGGGAAATTAGTTTGATGAGTCATGGGAAAAGGCCCCACGGACCCGGAGTTAATCCTGGTCTCTCTAGCTTGTATAGTTACAATATCTCGTCACCCTTTAGCAGGTAGGATGTTGTCTATCGTATAATGCTTTCTGCCAGATCTAAAGGAAACAGCTGCACAGTCACCGCTAGATGGACAATAAATTATGGCTTAGAATCAACCTCGATGAGGCCGAGACTGACTTTCCTTTTCTTGCAAATCCACTCATTTTTTGTTGACGTTGTTGTTGTTGTTTTTTTTTTTTGGGTTTTTTTTTTGTTTTTGCTATTTTTTCTTCTTCTTTTGTTGTTGTTGTTTTGTTTATTTGTTTTTCTTTTATAAAATCGGGGTTTGAATATTTCTGAGTGATTTTTAATTGTGCATGCAATATTCCGTTGATCTACCTGATTTACAAACGGTCCTCAGTCGCTGTTCCCATAGTTTTGATTGCTTTTCTTATTTCTTAAAGGACATTTGATTCATTATACCAATGAGTAAGAAAAGATTACTGGTCATACTGAGATCTTAAATAATACAACGCTCGGTCGATCAAAGTTTTTAAAACTATCCACCGACCATGCATCCTTTGTTTCGAATTTGATATCATTCCACAAGTGTATGGGAGGAAAAATTAAGTATTTTGTCTAACATTAGTACTAGTAGGTGGGCGAAGTGGCCTAGTGGTTAAGGCACTGTGACCCGGAAGGACCCGGGTTCGAGCCACGCTTCAGGCACTTTCGTTTTTTTTTCCCTTTAGCAAGATTATTAACCCCCAATTTCCTCACTTGGACAACACGAGTGATTCCTGTTGACATCAGACATCTTGTTTGATGAGTTATCTATATTCCTTCGTGGAATGCCTAGGCGACGATATCTTATGATGTCGTGACGGAATAGGTATAATTTTAATTTTAATTTTTTAAAGTAGTACTAGTACGGGGTAAGTAAAGTTTAAATTTATCCGCTCTAAAGTAGAGTGATGTAGCATGCAAAAAAAAATCTATGCACTGTATAAGTGTTAAAAGTTACAAAAATTTCGTTGTCGATTTTGATATATCTAGAGGATATAATAATAACTGGCAATCACCTATTTTCTTATGTTGAATTCATTGAATGTATTTAGAGAGCGACAAAATTGCAATTTTTAAAATCACGTAATTTTTTTTAATTGAAAAAATATGACAAAAATAATTGAATAAGAAATAAACATCTGCCCGTTTATTTCCGGCGTATGGTAGTAGTGAGTCCATCAGGAAGTCTAGGGAGGGGGTGGGGTTAGCGTTGGGCGAATGAATAAAAAATAGACTGACCCAAATGAACGAATGAGAATGAAATAGATAACGGAACGATGGATACACAATCTAAGCTATAAACTTATCTCACTATTTTATTAAACTGTTTTTTTTTTCAACAGGAAAAATGTTTTATCCGAAATGTTCAGAATTATTATAAATTCTGCATTCGGTAATGCATCATATTTGCAACTATCTTTATCCCTTTCAATACGCTCTAACCCATGGTATGCAGCTATTCATATTTTTATATCAACTTTATGTATGATAAATAGCTTACATATTTTTTGTAGCTAACCTAGTGTTTTGAAACATCTCTTTTTCTCCACATTACGCGTTTCAATAATATGAACTCTACTCTCTCTCTCTCTCTCTCTCTCTCTCTCTCTATCTATCTATCTCTCTCTCTCCACACACACACACACACACACACACACACATATATATATATATATATATATATATATATATATATAATATCTTCGTCTCTCGCTCTCTTTCTTTGTATCTCTCTCTCTCTCTCTGTCTCTCCCCATTCCTCTCCCGACTCCCTGCCCCCCCCTCTCTCTCTCTCTCTCTCTCTCTCTCTCTCTCTCTCTCTCTCTCTCTCTCCCTCCACCCCTTTTTCCCCAAACTGTCCAGGTAAAACGAGAATTCCATGTAAATTTTGTTTATATCTTGTATAATATTTACATTTGTATACAATGTTTCATTCCTCGACCCGTCCCTCCTTCCCCTCTCCCCCCTCCTATCGCTTTGCTTTTTTGCTCACCCATACTCTCTCACCATATTCCAGTTAGTTCAAATGCTTGCTCTCTCTCTCTCTCCCTTCCCTTGGTTCTCTCTTTCTTTCTGCCTATCCTGACTCGTCTGTCCCATCATAATATTATAGAACGAACGTGCAGCAAGTGTGTGTGTGTGTGTGTGTGTGTGTGTGTTGTGTGTGTGTAAGTATGACAGTTTGTGAGAGAAGCTCGTGCCACGAATGTGAGGGTATCACAAGATTACCTACCCAGCCATTTGTTGGGGGAAGAGGGAGAAGGGGGAAATTGGGTAGGGAGGGGGGGGGGGGGGGATGGGGAGAGGGAGGAATCTGTTCGATTCACCGATTCAAAAGGAAGTAAGGGGGAGAATCGAGACTGAAGTTCCAGACACGAAATGGACGCCTGTATTCCTTGTGATTGGAACACGGCCCCTAGACAACGACTCCAGTTATCGTGATGGGTTTCCCGTGATTGTGTAACTTTTCAAATATTTCTTGTTGATTTTTGTAACACTTAAGGCTTTGTGTTATTCGTTACATAAGTTTATCGATTCCGTGCGTATGTTCCATTGACATACGATATAGGAATCAAACGGAATTCAGTTCTACTGACTGTGTAATTCATCTTTCAGGGATTTTTACTTTTGTGGTTTGAAATAGTTTTGTTGATATCATTACCGACGGTTTATGGCAAAGTCGGTGATGATGACTCGCTTAGCTTTGTTGACATTGGCGCATGGTTTTGGTGACATCATTCACGTTTTGTTGATATATTATTATATTATCACTGCATAGATTTCTTGTAATTATATCATCACATATCAGACAGTTTTGAAAATATAAATTTAATACCCTTTTCTTACGATCATTATGGTTTAGCTTTGGTGACATTGACACATGACTTTGGTGACATCATTAAATGTTTTGTTGATATCTTCACTGCATATTTTTCTTGTGATTATATCATCACATATCAGACAGTTTTGAAAATATAATTTTCACACCCTTGTCTTGCTATTATGATGGTTCAGCTTTGTTGACATTGACACATGACTTTGGTGACATCATTAAATGTTTTGTTGATATCATCACTGTATAGTTTTCTTGTGATTATATCATCACATATCGGACAGTTTTGAAAATATAATTTTCACATCCTTGTCTTGTCATCATGATGGTTCAGCTTTGTTGACATTGACACATGACTTTGGTGACATCATTAAATGTTTTGTTGATATCATCACTGTATAGTTTTCTTGTGATTATATCATCACATATCGGACAATTTTGAAAATATAATTTTCACACCCTTGTCTTGCCATCATTATGGTTTAGCTTTGTTGACATTGACACATGCCTTTGGTGACATCATTAAATGTTTTGTTGATGTCGTCACTGTATAGTTTTCTTGTGATTATATCATCACATATCGGACAGTTATGAAAATATAGTTTTCATACCCCTTTTTTGCCATCATTATAGTATATTTTTGTTGACATTGACACATGACTTTGGTGTCATCATTAATGTTTGTTTTGTTGATATCATCACTGCATAGATTTCTTGTAATCATATCATCACATATCGGACAGTTTTGAAAATATAATTTTCACACCCTTTTTTTGCCATCATTATGGTTTAGATTTGTTGACATTGACACATGACTTTAGAGACATCATTAATGTTTTGTTGATATCATCACTGCATAGTTTTCTTGGAATCATTATAGCGTATCCGACATTTTTGAAAATATATATATATATATATATATATATATATATATATATATGTATATATATTTGTGTGTTTGAGTATGTGTGCTTGTTTGTGTGTGTGTGTGTGTGTGTGTGTGTGAGTATGCGTGTTTGTGTGTGTGAGTAGGTGTATTTGTATGTGTGTTTGTAAGTGTGTTTGTGTGTGTGTGAGTACGTTTGTTTGTGTTTGTATTTGTGTTTGTGTGTGTGTGTGTTTGTGTGTGTGTGAGTACGTTTGTTTGTGTGTTTGCGTGCAGGGATGAATTGGATAAAGAAAACTTCAGATTAAAATGAAAATGGTCAGGTTTCGGAATTGAACGCTTTGCTTTCCCTCAGGAACAAAACACACTTTCCTCAACGAAGACATGTTTGTTTTTTTTTTACTCAAATGTTATCGTTTCGTTTTGTCTCGTCTAGCTATTGTTACTACGGATTTGCTTTCATGGGCCCATAGACATATATACATAAATAAAATATTTGAATTTCTATCGACTCCTACATATGTTTCATGCCTTTTACTTTGGGCAATCTTCGGGGAGTGAAATCGTTATTGGTGTTACAATTGTTTTTAATTGTGTGTTGTTTCGTACTTCAACACCAAAACATCACACTGGGTGGGGTTCCTGACTTCCCATAGTGGACAGGGAGGTACTTACTGCGTCTTCTATCCCCCTATATCTCTTTTCCAACTTGCGTTCTGTCTTTGTCTTGGAATGAGATTACTTGGTTTTGTCCTGGTCCTGGCCGATGCCCTGGCTAAGAGGGAAACAGTCAAATGAATAGTTAGTTGAGATGATATTTTTTTCGTTGTAAATTATCTCTCTGTTATGTACTGTTTTTTTTTTTTAACATATGATTTGTAAACATATGAGTGTATTCCTCTTAGTCGGGACCTGTGCCTGTGTCTGGATGAGACTTTTAGGTGGTCTCAAACTTAGTACTTTGATAGTGTGCTCTTGGAATCTACACCTGTTCCCTATTTGAATCAATTCCCCATTGTCTGCCTTATTCTTGGATGCTTTAATTGTAATTCTAGAACTTTTTACTAACCCATTTTCTTCCTTTTTACTGGCGCCGATATGACCTTAATGTGTTGCAAGTGCTGTAAAACCCTTTAAAACACATAAAAACAAATAACACATCACAGGACGTACGAAACAACACACGATTATAAACAACAGTAACAACAATAACGATTCCACTCCCCGAAGATTGCCCAAAGTAAAAGCCATGAAACAGATTTATAGGAGTCATTAGAAATTTAAGAATTTTATTTATGTATATATATATTATATATATATATATATATATATTATATATATATATATATATATATATATATATATATATATATATATATATATAATATATATATATATATAATATATATATATATATATATATATATTGAGAGAGAGAGAGAGAGAGAGAGAGAGAGAGAGAGAGAGAGAGAGAGAGAGAGAGAGAGAGAGTCATTTGATTAGGTTTCCACAATTGATGGGCTTAAATGCATTATGCTTTTCCCTTACAGATGTTGCTCCTACCAGTCTGCTCTATATAAGTAACATAGATAACTCTCCTACTTCACTCTGTGATGCAACCTGAACTGTTGAATATTTTACTTATTAATTACTGTTTTCTTAGGGCAACTTGATTGGTGGCATTGCAACCACGTGATGTCTTTGCAACCAATGGGTGATGTCATTGCAACCAGAAGACATTGATGCAACTAGTGCATGATTTCTTTGCAACCGGTCTGGATTTGGGCTAACTTTTGATGCATTGGACAATTTTCAGTGTTGAGGGTTCGAGTCTGACTCTGAGAATTTCTCTTAGTTTTGTTTGTTGGAAAAGAGTACATGGAATAACAAACGATATTATTGCTGTCATCGTTTATTAACAGTAACAATTTAACAAGAGAATATAGGTTTTATCTATGTCGATTCTATCTAACAACATATCAGCCTCGTTCATTAAGGCTGTATTGATTTCCAATTTGTTGAGACTTGATGAATCAATTTATTTTCAGATGAGGTTGTATCTGTCCCATCTTCAGCTCGCATGTTATGTTCATCTTTATTCTCCAGCCAAACTTGCAAACATTTTGAAGCTTTAATTGTGGCTTCTTCTTGGGGCTTTTTCAAACGTTCTTCCTCATCAGTTTCCTCTGAGTGTTCTGTGCTCACAATATCTTGCTTTCATATAAATATATATATATATATATAAATATATATATATATATATATATATATATATATATATATATATATATATATATATATATATATATATATATATTCTATGACCTCGAAACGGTATTATGTCAGAGTAAGTCAGGAGTCCAACATTGATTGTAAATTGGAAAAGACGATGATGATGACGATGATGATGATGATGATGATGATGATGATGACGACAATGATGATGACGACAATGATGATGATGATGATGATGATGATGATGATGATGATGACGACAATGATGATGGTGCTGCTGCTGCTGCTGATGCTGATGATGATGATGAAGATGATGATGATGATGATGATGATGATGATGATGAGGATGGTCATGGTAATGATGATGATGATAATATTGGTGATGACGACGATGATGATGGTGATGCTGATGATGGTCATGGTAATGATGATGATAATGATAACGACGACAACGACAACGACGACGATGATGATGATGATGATGATGATGACGACGACGATGATGATGGTGATGATGATGATACTTTTTATGATGATGATGATGACGACGACTATGATGATGGTGTTGATGATGATAGTAATGATGATAATGATGATGATGATGAGGTTCATGGTAATGATGATAATGATGATGATGACGATGATGCTTATGTTGACGATAGTGGTGATGATAATGATAATGATGATTCTGGTGATGGTCATTGTAATGATGATAATGATATGATGATTGTGCGGCTATGTGGTCTTGTGGTATGACACTCGCTTTCGGATCGGAAGGTCCTGGGTTCGAGCCTCGCTCGGCGCATAGTTGAGTCCTTGGAAAAGACTCTTTACTCACATTCTCTCACCGTACTCAGGTGTAAAATGAGTACCTGGCCGTTAACAGCGTTGTCTTTGTCCGAAAAATTGTAATATCGCCTAACAGGCGTCATGTCTCGTCCTACATGTTAAATGTTGCTGTTGACCAGGGACCCCTTGTAAAGCGCTTTGAGCACGTTAAGTGGATATTGCGCTATATAAAAGCTCAAAATGATGATGATGATGATGACGACGACGAAGATGATGATGATGATGATGATGATGATGATGATGATGATGATGATGATGATGGTGATATTGATAGTGAGGATGATGATGATGATGATGATGATGATGATGATGATGATGATGATGATGATGATGATGATGATGATGATGATTCATTGCCCTTAATAAAACATAATATACAGTTAACGGAAGTCTCATTGTTTACGTCCATTATTTTTCAAATTTATAGCTCATAAATCACCACGACATCATGCCGTTCTCATGCTACATAATATAAATATTCCGGCCTAATGAATGAAGTGTGTTTTGCAGTGTCGATGTGTATATAGATAGTTCGAAGATGACGTCACTCAGGCCTTTGTTATTGTTTTTGCCATCCGCGTTTGTGAGTTGTTCTCACTAAACTGTATTAACCAGACTATAAACGTTCATGGTTACACAGAGTCTGTGTGTTGGTCCTTTATACTTCCGGATGGCAATGTTGTGAACTCCTTGGCCAAGCGCATTCTATCTATATGTTACACATGGGTTTAGAAATATGAGTTGAGAGTGCGTGTTTGGAGTTTCATGATTGTACATAAAATATGTTTGATTTATGGACAAACGGTACTTATTATATATATATTTAGTATATATATACTTATATATAGTATATGTGTGTATGTGTGTGTGTGTGTGTGTGTGTGTGTGTGTTACTGTGGCAAGGGGGGAGGGGAGGGGAGAGGATGGATTGTTTTACAAAATGGACACTAGTATGAATGTTTTAATCGGTCCTTTGGTGAGATTAGTTCTTTGATCTGTTCCAACTGGAGTCAATTATTTATTGACCACATAGGGATTTTTTTGTGTGGAGGGGGCTTGGTTTATCGGTAGGATGGGATCATGATGTAGTAGTTCGGTTTTACTATTTAGTTGTTCATTTCCATTCCTACGACCACATCCTCCATCATTGCCCATGACCCTATTGTCAACAACGTAACTATCATCATCATCATCATCATCATCATCATCATCATCATCATCATCATCATAATCATCATCATCATCATCATCATCATCATCATCATCAAAGATTATACCACGAAGTCTCTACAACGATCCAGAGTGCTGCCATGCATTGACAGAACGAACGCATCTCCCCTTCCAATTTGACCAGAACATTTTTACTTAATATTTATTATACCGATAGATTCAGATTGCTTCCAACTTTTCAAAGATCGAAAGCCTTATCAACAAGTTTGGGTCATCTAAATTTATCGATTTATAAAGTCAAAGCTTGCTAACTAGAATAAAAAATGTTCTTTTTGAATTGCTTCCGCATTTGAAATATGTCATCTTTGTGGTAATATAACCCAATCCTTTTTCAAGAAAAGTGCTCCATGTTGAATTCACGGAAGTCCTAGGTTAGAGAGTTTTTAGCAAGGTGGGTCATGTTAATCGATCGATATTTGAAGGACGAGTTTTAGACCAACATTTTAAATACGTGACACGTATTACTTATGCAGTATTATGAACGGCTGATTATGGAAAGGATATTTTTTGTGTAAACCTGTAAATTCTGATCGATTTTTTGTTTGTTCACACCAAAAAAAAAAAAAAGAAAAGAATCCTTTTGTAATGAACGTGATACAACGTGAAAAGTGATTCATGATACTTAATTATACTGAACGTCAATATAAACTGCCCAGAACTTTACCGCCTATAGCGTCATAACAAAGTGTCACACTTAAAAATGCCGAAATAAATGTGAAAGCCAGTAAAATTCTTCACTTAATGTATCAGGGTCTACAAGATAAACAAACTTTTTCGTACTTTTATCAAAGCTACAAAAGAGAGCAAAAAAGTAGACAGCTCAAAATGAATACAAAATTGGCATTGCTTGGATGGTAAATGCGTCGGTTGTTACGTGCATTCCACTGCGCACTGTACATTCCTATTGGGAAGAGGAAGTGACGTAATGCAGGAAAATAAAACGATAATGTACAAGAACACATTTTAATCTGAAAAAAAAATCCATTTTACTCAGCTGGCGTCTTACAAACTGAATTTCAGTCATGCCTAGAATTTCTGACGTTGTCAGAAACCAACTGATTTGTATGAATGCTGTTGGTGTTCCATCATGAGATATTACAATGCTCTACCATTGCTCCAAATCCAGTGTCGATAATATTATAACAAACAAATATTGCGATCAAGGGACTGATTCCAACTGGGAAGAAAATGTCGTCTGTTGACGACGATAGACACTTTCTTAGACCAAAACCACGATGACAATCCAACCCTTTGCATCAATCAGAGATACTGCGAATGAATTCTAGATTTCATTATCAAATAATATGAGAAGAAGACTCCGAGAGGCAGGATTGAAATGCCGACGACCATCCGTCAGAATTGTGCTCAAGGAACATCCTACGCATGTCATTAAGGTTTCAATGGCGTATTGCTCACAAACTTTGCTTTCAGTCCTAATGGGACAGTGTTCTTTTTTCTGTCAATAGCAGCTTCTAGCTTTCGTTTGCTGACAGACAGCAAAGAATATGATGTCGTGATTGATGGTACGATGAAAAATGAGTGAAAGAGATCTTGAGCTGTGGCGTCAGGTGGTCCGTTATGGTATTGGCTGACAAGAGCTAACCATCTTACAGAGCTTGTCGTCATTGAGGGCTCTATAGATAGTTCGAAGATCACGTCACTCAGGTCTTTGTTATCGTTTTTTGCCATCTGCGTTTGTGAGTAATGCTCACTGAACTGTATTAACCCGACTACAAACGTTCATGGTTACACACAGTTTGTGTGTTGGTTCGTTATACTTCCGGATGGCAATGTTATGAGCTTCTTAGCCAAGTGCATACTATCTATAATATCAGCCCACGCGTACCATGACTCAACCATGTTATCAATCATGTTATCGTTAGTTTCGCATTGTTTTACTCAGTTACTCATAGCATTGACTTAACATAACGAGAATTTTCAAAGTATATTCTTGTCCATTGACATTTTCAAAAGGAATTATATTTGAACCAAGAAACAAAATGCAAAGAGGGGAAAAACACAAAGACCGTCAAAACATTTACGCGTTCTTCAACCTTGTGCATTTACTATTACTTTTGCAATACCCGAAATTTGGGATGTTTTTTTTTAACCCACTCCCCATTTGGGTAAACACGTATGAGTCTTACTCAAATTCGTGTATCATACCTGGCATTCTCTTCACTTTTCAATGGTATATGAATTTCCGATGTGAAATTTATTAAGTTATTAAGCTATGGGAAATTAATCACTGGCCAGTTTAAATTGACGCTCGGTATACATGGGATGTAATTATATCTTTCTAACATCGTCATTTGTTACAATTTTATCCCATGAACCTTCATGATGAGTATTTTCCTCTTTTTCTGTAATGCAGATAGTATGTGGTTCAGTCAAACGCTGACCAGTTGTGACTGGCAAAACAATAACAAATATCTGTAAAACCATAAAGAACATATTATGTGTATCGTTAGTTACTTCTAAATCGTTGGATCTAATGTGATAAGTGTTCGTCTCTTTGGCTGGCAAAAGAACAAATCGGAGTGTGACTTCAACCGTATTATATTGTTTCTTTTTCGGGGGAAAAATATAAACAAACCACGATTGATAACAATTGATTGATTTTGGTCATCCGTGTCCCATGAGCCAGCGCGGCCACGAGCTAGCCCAGATGTTAAACAGCGGTTCGAATCCCAACTCCTATAAGATGAATAACTACGGCAGAAGGGTGGGGGATTCCAAGACCGCTATCAGCCCGAATACCCCCACCCCGCCCGTAAGCAACCCTGCTCCACGTTCATCTTGTCACGAGCAGAATGTGGAAAGGTCCTACGTGTTTGGGGGTGAGTATATTCACATAATACAGGTTGTCCATAGATGTCTTTCCCTGTTTGATAGTATCTTTAAAAGAAAAATATCAAATAAAGAGATTAAGGAGCAGGCAACGGTATAAAGAAAAAAACCATCCCAAAAAAATCAGTCTGATTTTTTTAGGATGGTTTTTTTTCTTCTATTTTTCTTTCTTGCTTTGTCTGGTACGTTTCATACACAGTTGTTCAGATCTTTATCTTGTCAGAAAAACGTTACAGCCAATATACTTTCAACGTGGAATTATGAATACATATTATATGCTTTACATTTTGTCTACCATTATCTTTTACTCAATGCGTCCCAATACGTTTGCTATGGCTACCTACGTACAAACAAATTTAACATATTTTCGAATTCTTTCCGTGTGTTTTGTAGCTTTTGTGGCGTGATGGATTCAATAACAGCTCTTTTTTTAAATGGTAAGCGTACCAATTCATGATATGGGAGCTGAATAAACAATGTCTCTGACTTAGCCCCATGAGAAAAAGTCATGCATTGAAATGTCCGGTGCCCCAGGCGGCCAGACAATCCCAATCCATCTGTCTGAAAACTTGTTTAGAAATTTGCGAACAGTCTGTCTCGAAGGGGGAGGAACCACCGTCTTACTGAAAAAATAGTCTAGACTCCGTTGGAGAATATGGAATTAAAGCCGAGAGGAAGATCTTGCCTGTCCAGTTTACCTGCCACAGGTGTACGATTGTGAAAACAGCCACTGCCTTCGACAACAAATCGTGATCATTCATGTCTGAAAAGATCAGTGGTTGTTTAAACCCTAGGAAAATCGTAACATTCGTTACGATACAACCAACATTTTTCTTCTTCTAATTTCTTTTGTTCATCATAAAATTTAAGGAATATGAATAGTGTGTTGTAGGATATGTTTTGCTGCAGAAACTATATATCGCAAGAATTTTAGTGCTATTATTTCTGAGTCTGTGTTAGTTGGATGTAAAGTTTTGGGGAAAATCTTGAAAATGGCTGGTAAGGAGAGGGTTAAAATCGTGATGATACTATTTGAATCGATGTGTTTGAATGGGCGTGAAACTAATAGAAACAAACATTTCACATTTTTCGTCAATTAAATTGAATTTTCTTCTTCTTTTTTTTAAAAAAGTATTTAGTTTCTAGTTTAACCCGACATGAATTATACCTTTTTGAGGCGACGGGTAACATTTTAACCAATTCACTGTCGTACTTTGTAAAAACAAGTATTTGACAGTTTGGTCAGAAAACTCGTCCTTCAAATATCGATCGATTTAAAATGACCTTCGCCTTGACAAAAAACTCTCAAACACGGTTTGAGAGTTTTTGCCAAGATGAGAGTCATTTGATATTTGAAGGACAGGTTTTCTGGCCAAATTAATAAACGTGTTTTTTTCCCAGAGTATGGGAGTTAACTTGTCAAAGTATAATAAGCCAAAATCATGAAGAAAAAAAATCCACAAGAGTTTGTCATAATTAGCTAGAACCGATTCAGTTGGCAGGTATGTACTCAATTTGGCTGTGATGATGTTTATTGTCCAAGGTGAATGACAACCGATTTTAACTGGAATATTCGATGTTTGACCGGAATAACCCCCTGTTTTAACACCAGGAACAGGCTGACTTCATTAAACATTTATCAGCAAATAAAGAAATGAGATTGGTTAATTAGTCTCTCTCTCTCTCTCTCTCTCTCTCTCTCTCTCTTTCTCTCTCTCTATCTCTCTCTCTCTCTCTCTCTCTCTCTTTCTGTGTGTGTTAGTAAGTGTTTATCATAGACTCACATAGACCCCCCCCCCACCCCCATTCTCTCTCTCCTGCCAACACTTCTCGCTCATATTCTCTTATTTCAACTTCAACCCCCCCCCCCCACCCCTTCACTCTCTCTCTCTCTCGCTCTCTCTCTTTCTCTCTCTCTCTCTCTCTCTCTCTCTCTCTCCCTCTCTCTCTCTCTCCTCTGTGTGTATGTGGATTGGATATTTATGTGTCTCTTTTTTCGGGTCTTTTCCTATATATTCCTCTTCAACTTCTCTCTCTCTCTCTCTCTCTCTCTCTCTCTCTCTCTCCCTCTCTCTCTCCCCCCCCCCCCCCCCCCCCCACATTGTCTTATGTTCTCACAACCCCCAGACTTTCCTTGCCATTACTTTTCCCTCCAACCTCCAACAGATTTAGACACCTTCAGGCGACGATTATCAAACCAATTCAGTCTAAGCACCAACAATTATTGCTGCCACATTCAACAATTCAGGGGCAGGCAGTGTGGGTCAGCCGTCTTTGCTTCGTAACCCTGGCTCATTTTGCGGAGCTGCACTGCGGCTAACGCCTAGGTTAATCCAATCTTCCCACCGAACGACAAATTTCCCTGCGGGGTGAATAAAGGGAACTTTAATTCAATTTAATTTTTAAATTGTAACTCTCCCCGCCCTCGAATGCAAATATTCAGTATTGAGTCGGCTTCGAGTAACATTCAAATTCAGATTCAAACCTTCCATCCACTTTCTGAATAAATCCCGAATTCCTGACCATGTAATCCTGCCATGAAACATACTCCTAGAGGAAAGGTCGGAAGATAAACAAACCTCCTCCTCCACCCACCCACTCACCCACCACCCCCCCCCCCCCTTTACACCATTATACATCGGGATCCGTTATGTTTTCCCACCAGTTAAAATCCCATAATATATGAAAAATCGATAAAGATGTAGCGAGTGTTAATTCAATATTTATATGAACCGTTATTGTCTCCCTACAAATTCTCTCCCTCTTCCCAAAACGGAACCGGAAATGGTTTAAACTGTGTTATTACATTATTTCTCTACAACTCGGACATTTATTTGTCGATTTTTAAAAAGTTTTTTTTTTTTTAAATAAAAAAGATTTCTTCTTGGTGTATTTTATTGATTTGTGTTGATAATCTGAATGTCTTAATAAAAGAGGAATTTTTACATTTTCTCTTGAAGTGCGGAAGAGATTTACAGCGGGTATGTGATCTAGTGGTATGACACTCGCTTTCGGATCGGAAGGTCCTGGGTTCGAGCCTTGCTCGAGGAGGCTCTTTACTCACATTCTCTCACCGTACTCAGGTGTAAAATGAGTATCTGGTCGTTAACAGCGTTGTCTCTGTCCTAAAAAAATTGCGACGTCACCTAACATGCGTCATGTCCCCTCCTAAATAAATGTTAAATGCTGCTGTTGGCCAGGGACCCCTTGTAAAGCGCTTTGAGCAGATTTAGTGGATATTGTTCTATATTAAAGTTCATTTATTATTTTTTTTACAGATTGGATTAATTAATTTTGTAAATTTCTATGAATGGATGAGAAAAAAATGTATGTCATCTTATTGATATAAATGCCGATAAATTTCTCAGATCGAAACATTTTGGATTAATGAGACTAGACTTAATTTGTTTGTAATAGGGTCCAGCAGTCGTGACGTGATTTCCTTTGTAATGACGCATAGTAACTTAGTAACTGGTTCTTAACTATCGGACAATGGCGACGCCCTATGACATATGTACTTCTCCGACGAGCATAAAAGTGTATCCAGAGGAGAAAAACATTATAAATATGATCATGTTTTGACTTTTATACATTCTGATCACATGACATGTAAAAAAGTTCTAGCCAGCATGAAGAATAAAAAGTACCGATTTTCTTTGTTTAGAACCAAGCTGCTCGTTGCTGGGCGGACGTGACGTCAGACTATTGAATCCTATTGCAGTTATTAGAAAGGTGACGTACACTAATCTGACATTGTCATCGACACTGGACAACTCCTGTCACTCAAATGGACTTTTAAAAAAATAAACAATAAAAAAAATATACTTCAACGGAATATTTTGAGATTGAAATCCTTCTTCAGCCTACAAAGTCTTTCCGCTATCGGTTTACCGTGCAAAGACCTTTTCTTTCTCATCTATTTGGAATTTACAGTTTAATTTGATTGTTTCTGTTGTTGTCGGCAGAAGGGTTTTGAGCCCGAAACATTCTTTGTTAAGTATTTTTGTTACATTTCAAAAGCTATTGTTTTCATATTTGTTCAATAATTTGTTACAGACTACAGCCTCTCTAGCATAGCAGCTCTGACTCGAATTGTACAGACATATTATCGTAATATCACATTCAACTCTCGTACTTCCTAGTAAATCTTCTACCAGTTAACTGATGTACTCTTGAAAATACTCGTGTTAAAAATTTTGGCCAAAAAACCCAAATATCGATCGATTTAAATAAATGATCGACATCTTAGCAAAAACTCTCAAAAACCCGGGTCTCCCCGAAGTGAGAGGTTTGATGAGATCATTTAAATCGATCGATATTTGAAGGACGAGTTTTCAGACCAAATTTTTAAATACAATTTTTTTTTCAGAGAGTACGACAGTTAACTGGTTCAAAGCTCGAATGTGTTTGAATTATCAAGATGTGTCTGTAGAAGTCCTTCAGAGCCATTAGGCCCATGGAACCGGAGTTTATCCCCGGTTTCTATAGTTTTTGCTTTTTATCCTTTTGACAAGACTCTATTCTATCCCAAAGTATTTTCCGCCAGCTCTTACGGACGCAGCTGTCCAATTACTGCTGTGTGTACACGGGGGGGGGGGGGTGTTGGAAAAAATCTGCACTGCCTGGGGGCTTGATCTCTTGTGTACATCATAAAATTTAAAGAAAATGAACAGTCTGTTGTAGAGAATTTTTTGCTAAATAAGTTAGATATGTATCGTGAGAACTTTGCTGCTATTGTGTTTGAGTGATAAAAAATATATTTTTGTGTTAGTTGGGTGTGAAGTTTTGGGGAAAATCCTGAAAATGTCTGGTAAGGAGAGAGTGAACAAAGATAGATAATCTATAGATAGAACGAAGATGACGTCACTCAGGTCTTTGTTATTATTTTTTTGCCATCCATGTTTATGAATAATTCTCACTAAACTGTATTAACCAGACTATAAACGTTCAAATATCCACTAAACGTGGTCAAAGGACTTTACAATGGGTCCCGATCGCACAGCAACGCTTCACATGTGGGACGAGACATGACGCCTGAAGGCGATATTACAATTTTTTTCTGACATAGACAACGCTGTTAACGGCTAGGTACTCATTTACATCTGAGTAAGGCGAGAGAATGTGAGTAAAGAGCCTTTTCAGAAGACTCAACTATGCGCCTCTCGGGATCGAGCCCAGGACCTTCCGATCCAAAGGCGAGTGTCAAACCACTAGACCACATTGCCGCACATAGGATTTAATGTGCAATTCGAAATATCTCCGTAGTTTATTGAATTTGATATGGAAAGCTATTTAATGGAGAGCGACTTGGCGAATTATTGATGGCTGCCAGTGGGTGAGTGACATATGTCTACACGCTTGTTGTTGTCATTAATGGTTTGGGCCGGATGTGGATGTCAAACATAATGGTGGCTGCCATCGGAAGTTGTGGCATGTTTGAAACAGAAAGCAGAGAGAGAGAGAGAGAGAGAGAGAGAGAGAGAGAGAGAGAGAGAGAGAGAGAGAGAGAGGGGGGGGGGGAAGAGAGAGGGAGAGGGAGATATATCTAAATCATTCTAAGTTCACTAAAATTTGAATAATATCCGTTGGATAAGGAAGTTGAAAAATATCATATCGATATCGTTTACTTAAAGAGGAGGGGGGGGGGGGGGGGTCACCAAGTGGTTTAGTTGGACACTAAGTATGATATAATGAACTGATCACACCCCACACACCCCTCCCCCATTTTCCCTCTTCTTGAAAAACAAAAGAAAAACGAAGGCAAGAACTGAAACTGTTTTTTATACACGGAAGACACGCGTTAAGCTGGAGAAAACGTCCAACCTCACGTCCAGACCAATAACGATTATATTCCAATCTCCATGGATTATTTCCGGGCCATTTGGAAAACGGTTTTCTTGAAAGATTCTATCATAACTCAAACCTCTCGTCTTGGTTTCATTCCGTTATGATTTTTTTCTTCTTTTTTTTTCTTTTTCTTTTCGTATTTTGCATACAACCGTTTGTTTTCCTCGGTCCCGGACGTGTTATGAATATCGATATATTGCCGTATTAGTGGCTCGATTTCCATTTTCACTAGAAAATTTAAATATGTATCAAGCAAATAGGAAAGGAAAAATTTTTGTTGTTAAAGATAATCGATAATATTATCATGTGAATCTGACAATGTTTTCTACACAAGATTGTGATGGAAAGAAGACATCTCCGTGTTTTCAATGAATTTCTTCCCCAAATCACAGCCGAGTTTATCGCATTGAATATAGAATGAATGAAGTTTCAGCGCTGTCATTGGTTTTTTTGTTTTTGTTTGTTTGTTTTTGTTTGTTTTTTTTTTTTGCTTTTTTTGACTCCCTGGAGACGTGAAAAGTTCTTACTCAATTCTCCATAATAAGCTATAAAAATTATAGATAGTATGCGCTTGGCCAAGAAGCTCATAACATTGCCATCCGGAAGTATAACGGACCCTCACACAAAACTGTGTGTATCCATGAACGTTTATAGTCAGGTTAATACAGTTCAGTGAGCATTACTCATAAACGCGGATGGCAAAAAATAATAACAAAGACCTGAGTGACGTCATCTTCGAACTATCTATATGTTATACATATAGCATTTAACCCAACAACAAACCATCCATTTATATCATGAAATAATTCTATAAAGACTCAAATACAATAAAAAAGGCAGTTCCGATAGCTCATTCGGTAGAGTATTCGTTCCAGGCGCAACGGGACCGGTATCGTTTACATCGAGATTGTTTCCAACCCCCCTCATCCCACTTGGGGCTCTCATTGTACCACAGAGGATAGCCTACGTCTGACCAGCTGTCAGGAGGTCTGGGGTTCGATCCACAATCGAGGCGGGCTGAGCTGTATATTTTACCATCTGCTTTTTTTTTAGACGTTCATATTTCATATAAGTTTTTTTTTTCTCCAGATTATTATCTTTAAGCTCCAAAATCTAAGTTACGTAATGTCGCATTACACTGCAACGTCGAGAACTTGTATCGGCTGAAGACCGGGTTATTTATACAGGATGGCTCAATAAATACATTTTATTTAGATGGTGGAAAACCTCAGACATTACTTGTGGAGCTACAACTATGACATAAAGTCGTTGCATTTCATTCTGCAGCTAAGGTGACGTTATTTCAATTTCGATTTTGACGTAATTTTGAATCCAAGTATCACACCTGGAATAATTGAAAAGGAATCGCAAGGATATTCGAACATTTATATAGCGTATTTCAATATATAGATTTGCCAAGCTCTAGGCGCTTAACTATGTATCATTAATGCCCCCCCCCCCCCCCAGCAAGCCATCTGGAATCGCGTTTACATTTCATACAATACGAGTCGCTTGTCGTGCGCCCTTTTCATGCTAGCAATCTTACAAATATTACAAAATCCGCGACTGTCTATAGCCAGGTACTGATTATCTTCTGAGTCGGGTGAAATAATTTTTTTTTAATTGTCTCATTCGAGAACACAACGCTGCGGCCAGAGTTTTGCAATTATTGTCACCATTCCGATCACAGACAATTCTCAACACCGCTTGGCTTTATACGATACAACTACGTCATACTGTGTGGTTGAGTCAACCACGCTACGAAATATCTTCTTCAGTTTTCGAGTTTCAACTGAATTCTTACCTTGTTCTCGATCTGTCATATCGTTCAACACTCAACCATTCAATCCTTTAACCCAAGTGCAATAAGGCACGGAATTCCTTTCCAGACAACTTATGAAATTCTGACAGTTATGAAAAAATTGCTTGTTAATTGATAAAAACTTTTGTCTCAGAATGACATAATTATCGTGATATGGAGCCATAGCCATGCCACCTACACCTCACATTTGTCACGTCTGTTATCAATATTGAAGCGGATGTTATCTAATGATAAATAGGTACGCAGTACGCAGATCTATCTATCTATCCCTCTCCCCTGGCCCCGTTGTAAACCCTTCTATAAAACAGTAACAACCAGTATTGAATATGGATTGGATTGAATTAGATTTTCTACCATAGACATCTACGCATTTGAGAATTATACCTACCTACTACACTTGTATCCTACTTCTCTTGGCTTCGTACTGATTTCGACTCCCCGACGATGCTGATGTGGAAGCCTTGAGTAAGTCTCCTAGCCCTGGTTCACTTTGCGCTGCCTGGGTTATTTCAGTCTTTCCTTAGAATAGATCGTATAGACAAAGTTCTCCCTTGAGGATGAGTTAAGGGATTTAACCAAAAAAAAATATTATGCCATTTTACGGTACGGCTTCGAAATTAGGAAATAAACGAACGGGCGACAAACAAAATAAACAAACGGACAAATAAACGAATAAATGAATTACCCAATCTCCATGAACAAACAATCTATGTACCCCTTCGCCTAAAAAGAACTAAACAACAGAAAACAGTACTTTGACAAATCGTGTCCGGGCAACGATCATATGATCTGATTAGACCATTATCAGTGACGAGGCCAGGGGAACAAAAGATGTACAGATAACGTGAACTGTTGAATGGCCAAACTGATGGCGAGTGGTCAAACCGATTGGGACAACACAATAACATTGCTGACCGGAAAGTAGAGATATCGACCTGTCTGTCCCGTCGTCGTGGATAGGAACTGATGGGCATTGTTGTAGTAAGCGGACATCAATGTTACATAAACAACGGCACGATATGCCAAATGTAATTAAGGCCTCCCAAATATTATTATCATCGTTGAGTCCCTGCGAGCCGAAGAATGGTTCGCCCGAACTATGCAGCGTGAATAGGTTATAAAGATTGTGTTGATATTGATGATGATAATGGTGATGATGATGATGAAGATGATGATGAAGATGATGATGATGATGATGATGATGATGATGGTAATGATGATATATATAATATATATATATATATAATATATATATATATATATATATGAAAAGATATACGGTATCGACTTGGAAAGGTATATTTATTCAAAAATTCGTTGTTTTGGATGTTCTAATATCTTAACTGGCACTTGAGTTGCTTTAACTCTCTCCTGACCACCAAGAGCAAAATCGTCACATTTGTTACGACACAATAAACATTTTTTTTTCTTATTCAGATTCATGTTGTACATCACAAACTTTGAAGAATGATCTTTGTTTGATTAATAAGGACATAAAGTTGTTTTGTAGAGAGCTTTTTTTAAATTTAAAGAATTACTTTTTCTGCCGAAAAGCCTGCCATTTTGGGAAAATACTGAAAATGATCTGTAAGGAGGGAGTTATACGCAAAAGGGTCAGTATCGAATTCGGGTGTAATAGTTTTTGTTTTAAATGTCACTTCCAATCCCGTTGTTCGTCGATCGGTTGTTGGGGAAAAACTGGCGATAAACTAGCGTCTTATTTGTGGGATTGTAAGCAATTGTTGTTGTTTTTTCTATTTGGCGCCACAGATAACGCAGGTATTATTGATGTAGGTTCTACTACCTCCCTAAAATTCTAAACAACTATTTTTATAGATTCATTTTCATTCGTAATATTATATATAATAACGGTATTCTTTCTCTCCGATCTCCTTCCAGCCAACAACAGTGCGGCAGAGAGTGGTTGCTGCGCCATTATTCTGACAGCCTTGTCTTACATTCTGGTTGTCCTCTTCCTGCCTTTCTCCTTGTGCGTCACCATCAAGGTAAGTAATGATGATGATGATGATGATGATGATGATGATGATGATGATGATGATGATGATGATGATGATGATGATGATGACGACGACGATAATGTTGATTATGATAATTGCCATTACGATGAAAATGATAATGTAACCTATAATAAACTAACTGAACTAAGAGAAGACGTCTACATGACATCAAAATAAAGAGCGCTTAAAGGATATAATTTTTCATGACAGAAACAAGTCTAACAAATTTTGAAATCGTTTATGGATCCAAGGTAAGATGTGCGTGGATACGAGTTAGACCATTTCAAATTGCATTGTAGATTGAGGAATGTTTTCTTCCACAAAATATCATTGCGATAGAAAAAGTGCTCGGCGCATTCTTATTTTCCATGGCAACAAAGCTACTTAAAATTCTAACCGGAATAACTACAAACGGAAATACAAACGAAGCGGAATTGGATTCAGTAGTCTGATGTCACGCCGCCAGGCAACGGCGGCCATCTTGGCTCTAAACAAAGAAAATCATTACTTTTTGTTCTTCATGCTGGCTAGAACTTTTCATTCCCTTTTCATATGCCTTTTGATCAGAATGTGTAAAAGTCAAAACATGATCATTTTTTAATGTGTTTTTTTCCTCTGGAAGCGTTTTTATGCTAGCCGGAGAAATATTTCATACGGGCGTGCGCGATTCCGATAGTTTAGAGCCAGTGTTACTAAGTTACCATGCGTCATTAGGAAGGAAGTGACGTTACGACTATTGAATCCTATTGAGATAGGTATTGAAACGGACACTATAATGCAACCGTCTATTTTGTGCTCCACTAGTTCTTATGTGGGTTCTGGAAATTTAAAAATCTAGACGTGTTAAAGTTGATCACCCCTCTTGGGGGCAGCGTGGCTCAGCGGCACGGTCTTAGCTTCGTACCCAAAAGGTATCGAGTTCGATTAGCCGCCTCGTTGTGTGGCACTGAGCAAGTCACCTCGCCCTAGCTCACTTTGTGGCGCTGCACTGTGGCTGACGCCTGGGTTATTCCAGTCTTCCCTTGGGATAGACCCTAAAGACAAATTTCCCCTTGGGGATGAATAAAGGGAAGTCTATTATTTATTTTATTTATTTAAAAGATTTTGACCCCCCCCCCCCCTTTGTTGACGTCATAACTACATACTGGAATCGATATTATTAATCTTTTATACTATCTTGTAAAGTAAGATTAGATCTCCTCTAAGTCTTCTGTACTTCATTTCAATTATCTCTCCCCCCCCCCCCCCCCCCCAACCCCTCCTTTTACCTTATTCTGCCCTTTTTCTATTTCAGGTGGTCCAGGAGTATGAGAGGGCTGTTATATTCAGGCTTGGTAGGCTATTGCCAGGTGGAGCTAAGGGACCAGGTACGATCAGAAATTCTGGTCATTTAGATAAAGAATTACATTATTGTTTTACCCAACAACGGGGGTCCCGATAGCTCAGTTGGTAGAGCACTCGCTTCACACGCAAAGGGACCGAGATCGATCTCGGGTGCAGTCGAGATTTTTTTCTGACACCGCCCCCCCCCCCCGCCCCTCTGTCCACTCATCAGTGAATGGGTAACTGAGTCTGTTAGATTTGGCGGAAAGTACTTTGTGATAGACTGGCGTCCTATCCAAAGGGTAGCAAGCAATTGCTATTGTCCGTTTTACGCTAATGAAACCGAAATAAACTCTGGCTCCATGGACCTATTGGCTCTGAGGGTCTTTTAAAATCTTTGTTTGACGTCGTTACCCCATTATTTTTTTCTTTCTTTCGTTTATTGTTGTTGTTGTTGTTGGACTAGGAAGGCTTATGAGCCCGAAATGTTCCATTTTATTTGTTCTTGAAACTTTAAGCTGATAAAGTCATTTTTTGTTCAATACTTTTTTTTTTACAGTTCATTGTCTCTATCAGCTTAGCATTACTTTCTATGAACGTGTATAAAACGATTTAAAAGATGGGAGTCGCTCAAACGCTTAAAGACGTTTCGAAAACAACGCCGATTGGAAGATATTCACTAGTTAATGAGAATACTTATGACATATATATATATATATATATATATATATATATATATATATATATATATATATATATCGATTCTAAGCATGATATGTAGATTTTAAAGATAAAAAACGGCTGTCAAACAAGTTCCGTTGCATGGCAATATTGTCGAACCTTTTTATTATTTTTTATTAATCTCTTGTTAATTTTTACATCACTATCTAGTTGTAATATTAATCGGACCGTAGTTGATAGTCTAAATCATTTATTTCGTTTGGGTTTTTTTGGGGTTTTTTTTGGGGGTTTTTTTTTGGTTTTTTTTTTTCTGCAACCACTTGTCACCTTAATATGCTTAAAATTTCTGTCTTTCCACCTCTTATGTACGACGTCATCATTTGATAATGAACGAACATAATCACCATGGTGATAGTGATACTAAGCTGCTAGAAGCTGCAGCTGTGGACTGTAAAAATAAAGAAAGTGATAAACACAAATTAATATAACCGCTTAAAAAAAAAAAACAAAAACAAAAAACCCACAAAAAAAAACAACACAAACCCAAACACGGAACATTTCGAATTCAAAACCCTTCTTCAGCCAACAACAGCATTAAGAACAAAAAAAAACCCAATAGAAACATCTTTTAAAAAACCCAAAAAACAAACAGATCGACGATAGAGAAATAATCTTTACGTCCTGTCTATAAAACAATCTTGGAACAAGATATATGTTTTTATTGGGGGTTTTTAAATTGTTTTTTGGCTTAAGAAGGGTTTTGAGCCCAAAACTTTTGTGTTCGGTATTTTGTTGAAGCTCAATTTTTATTGAAGCTGTTATATTCATTTTTGTTTATCACTTTTAACTTAGGCGATGCTTTTGTTAACATGGAGTTTCGTTTTTGTTGACACATTTATCGAGACATTAATTGAGGCATACTGAGACATTGAATGAGATATTAATTGAGACATTCAATGAAACAATCAAGCTATCGACAGATAATATTTTTATTGTGGCAACAAGATAACCTGCGCCAAGTTTTGGGTTGCAACACGTGACGGTTGTCATGGCAGCAGATTATTGATATTCTCGTCGGGGCAGCCTGAAGTGTTGTCAAATGTTACAGGTGTTTATTGTGTGACAACGACATGTACTTTATTCTCTTTTTTTTTTTATTATTATTCCTTCAGAGCCATAATAGGCACATGGAGCCGGAGTATATCCCGGTTTCTATAGCGTGAAACGGACAATAGCAATTTCTTGCTAACGTTTGGATAGGACGCTAGTCTATCACAAAGTATTCCGCCAGATCTATCAGACTCAGCTACCCGATGACTGCTGGGTAGACAGGGGGATCAGAAAAAATCTCTACTGCACCCGGAATTCGAGCTCGGTCCCTTTGCTTATGAAGCGAGTTCTCTACCAACTGAGCTATCGGGACCCCGACTTTATCTCTCTCCTTACCAGCCATTTTCAGGATTTTCCCCAAATCTTCACACCTAACTAACACAAAAATATATATTTTATCACTCAAACACAATAGCAGTAAATTCTTGCAATAAATAATTTCTGTAGTAAAACATGCTCTACAACACACTGTTCATTTTCTTTAAATTTTATGATGTACAAAAGAAATTTGAATAAGAAAAATGTTGGTTGTATCGTAACGAATGTGACGACTCTCCTATAGTTGGTGAGAAAATGGTTATTGGGTCGGTTTTATTGTTTGGTTTGGTTACACGTTTCGTCCAGGGTGTTGGGGGTTTCAATCCTCGGTAGTTTTGGAGGGGCTTCCATTATTTTTTTCACCAGGTTTGAGTAGTCTCGAGTCATGTGTCATGGCACTCCTCTTCGGAACTGTAGGCCCCTGGTTCGAGTCTCTCCGTAGGCGGTACCAAGTTGGAGTCCTTTGTAGAAGGCCCTTTACCTACATTCTTTCATCGTACTCAGGTAAAATGAGTACCTGAACAGTAACAGTGTTGACTCCGTCTAAAAAGTTGTAGTAGCACCGCTCATTCGTCATGGCTTTTCCTGCATTATAAGTGTTGCTCGGAACGCTTCGTAAAGCGTTTTGAGCTTAATTTGACAGTTTAGTGATTCTAACCAAGGTAGTTTTGAAGATACGTTATTTTTTCATAAGTGTACGTATACAACTCGTTCCATTGCATATCAACCCGAGGATGTAAGGGGGTGTAGAACCCCTCTACCCCCCCCCCCCCCGCCCTCTAAAAATCCCACTAAATTGGAACAATTCATCGTCACCACCACCACCAACATCACTACCACAATCACCACCGCCACAAGCATCATAAACACTACCACCACCACCACCTCCTCCAACAACAACAACAACATCATACAATCATCATCATCATCATCATCATCATCATCATCATCACCATTACCATCATCACCATCATCATCATCATCATCATCATCACCATCATCATCATCATCATCATCATCATCATCATCATCATCATCATCATCATCATCTCTGTTATCACGTTGATAGCTATCCAAATATGTACATATAACCAACGTCTTCTCAATCCCTGTTACAGGTATATTTTTCGTCATGCCTTGCATTGAAGAATACACCAAGGTGGATCTCAGAACTGTCTCCTTTGATGTCCCGCCACAGGAGGTAATTGCCACTCTCTCTCTCTCTCTCTCTCTCTCTCTCTCTCTCTCTCTCTCTCTCTCTCTCTTTCTCTCTCTGTCTCTCTCTCTGTCTCTCTCTCTCTGTCTCTCTCTCTGTCTCTCTCTCTCTCTGTCTCTCTATCTCTGTCTCTCTCTCTCTCTCTCTCTCTCTCTCTCTCTCTCTCTCGATCGATCGATCGATTTGTATGACCCTCATCTTGGCAAACAAAAAAAAAAAAATCCCCAAAAGTCACAAACCTGGTACTTTCGCGAAGGTCACATTTTTAAATACGTGTTTTTCCAGAGTAGGGAAGTTTACTGGGTAACCACAATATGCAGTAGTAACAAATGGTTACATCTTCACGCAGGAAGTCTCCAGCCAGACTTTAAATTGTTCGCCGCAGCTGAGGACAGCCTCGAAACCTCCCGCCAATCTTGTCACAGGGCAGTGCATGCAAGGCTATGTGGTCTTCTGTCTCTGGCGTGTCCTGACAGTGGGGGCAGTCGGCTGACTCCCTCAGACCCCATCGATGCACGTTTGCAGCAGTCTAACACAGCAGCATCTCCACATAAAAGCAAAGTTAACGATTATGTTCCCGAGCTACAACGAACGACGAACGACGAGGAAGTAAACGAAGATGAGTCTTAGGACATATCTTCGTTTTTTTAATTGTTGTTCGTCGATCGTTGTCGGTTGGGAACGTAACCGTTAACTCGCTAATAACGGATTGAGACGGAGGAAGAAAACCAAGATGAATCTCCGGACAGATCTTCGTTTTTTTTTTTTCCTTTGTCGTTCGTCGATCGTTGTCGGTTGGGAATGTAATCGTTAACTCGCTAATAACGGATTGAGGCGATGGTTTACAGCACATGTACATAACAACGTCACTGAGAAATCTCTTGTATTTGCCAAAACAGATTGCGAAATTAAAATCCCGCATTAAAACTATATAATATTAATATTATTGTATTAGGTATTGCAAAATCTGGTTGTGACAATGGACAATAATAGGCGTCGCCGGTATATACCGGCGAGAAACATGTGAAAGGGTTAAACACATTATTGTGACGTCACAGCCTTTTGAGTCTCGAAATAGTTTCCAATGAACGTGATTGTGAATTGAATAATTCAAAGAGTGTGTGTGTGTGTGTGTATCGCGGTGTCGGGTTTTCACTACGTCATTCATTGAATCAATTCACAATTATTAATGCCAATGTGCAATTCGATAAGTTTATTTTATTTTATTTTATTTTTTTTAACTAGACCTAACTTACAGCAGCTCTGTGTTTAGGTTGCCAGTGCTAACTATTGTCAACTGTCTGCTGTCGGTGGGTTTTTGTCGGTCGTGATACGTGAATCAACGGTAATATGTAGGATATATAGTCAACATTTAATTTATATTCAATAATAATGTGACCCATCCATTAATTATATCGTGGTGAACAGGATACAAAGTCAGTAACCTTAGAGTAAAGTTAAAATGACGAGAATTGAGAAAGTCCAGTTTTTGACATCTCAAGAAACTACATTCATTCTCTTCCACATTTTCTCGAGCGGCAATATGGTCTAGCGGTATGACACTCGCTTTCGAATCAGAAGGTCCAGGGTTCGAGCCTCACTTGGCGCATAGTTGAGTCCTCTTTACTCACATTCTCTCACCTGTACTCAGGTGTAAAATTTACCCCGAGTTTCATAGCTGTGGCAAAAAAAAAAATGAATTTCTATCGCATTCCGACATTCCGACATAATTCCGATTTGAGACGGTGGGACACAAACTTTTAAAGTGCGACTATGTTAACTTGTGGTATGACACTCGTTTCCGGATCGGGAGGTCCTGGGTTCGAGCCTCACTCGGCGCATAGTTTAGTCTTTGGAAATGACTCTTTACTCACATTCTCTCACCGTAGTCCGATGTAAAACGAGTACCTGGCCGTTACCAGCGCTGTTTCTGTCCGAAAAAATTGTAATATCACCTAACAGGCATCATGCCACGTCCTACATGTTAAGTGTTGCTGTTGGACAGGGACCCCTTGTAAAGTGCTTTGAGCACGTTTAGTGGATATTGCTCAATATAAAAGCTCAATTAAAAAAAAAAAATTAAAACTTATGCCCTTCCGCCACGACATCGCCTAAACATTCCACGAATGAATATTATAGATAATTCATCAAACATGGTGTCTGATGTCAATAGGAACGCCAAACGCCAATGTTTTCCAAGTGAACAAATTTGGGGGTGAATAATCCCTGCCCAAGGAAAAAAACGAAAGTGCCTGAAGCCGGGCTCGAATCCGGGACCTTCCGGGTCACAATGCAATGACTTAACCACTCGGCCACTTCGCCCCCCCCCCCCCCCCCCCCACCCCCCAACTTGGGTTACAAACTTATGTCACATGAAAAATGAAAGTTGTTACGTGAATACAAACTCGCCACGAATAGTCTTCAACAGTCGTAATGTCACTTCCTTCCTAATGACGTATGGTAACTTAGTAACACTGGCTCTAAACTATCGGAACAATGGCGGACGCCGTATGAAATATAGCCCCGGCGAGCTTAAACGCGTATCCAGAGGAAAAAAACCCCATCAATTTGATCATGTATTGACTTTTACACATTCTGATCACAAGGCATATGAAAAGGGAATGAACAGTTCTAGTCAGCATGAAGAATAAAAAGTAATGATTTTCTTTGTTTAGAACCAAGATGGCCGCCGTTGCCGGGCGCGTGACATCAGACTACTGAATCCAATTGCAACCAGATAGCACTTTATTTTTAAAAACAGTTATAGATAGCACGAAGTTGGCGTCACTCAGGCCGCCTTTGTTATTGTTTTTTGCCATCCGTGTTTATGAGTAATTCTCTCTAAACTGTATTAACCAGACTATAGATAGTATGCGCTTGGCTAAGAAGCTCATAACATTGCCATCCGGAAGTATAACTGACCAACACACAAAACTGTGTATACCCATGAACGTTTATAGTCTGGTTAATACAGTTTACTGAGCATTACTCATAAACGCGGGGGCAAAAAACAATAACAAAGACCTGTGTGACGTCATCTTCGAACTATCTATAAAAGTTCATGGTTACACATAGTTTTGGGTGTTGGTCCGTTATACTTCCGGATGGCAATGTTGTGAGCTTCTTAGCCAAGGGCTTACTATCTATGGGTTCGTAGATCCGAACCCAATCCAATCCCGTTTTCTGTAGCGTGAAACGGAGGCTTGTTGTCTAATGTTACTCTGGGGACAGGATGACGGTCAGTCTCAAAATAATTTGAGCTCTTCTAGATTTAAGTAATGAAGTGGCCGAGTAGTTAACGTATTATTGCAGCGTGATCCTGAAGGTACCTTGTTCGAGCCCGGCTTTAGACACTTTCACATTTTTTTCCTTGTGCAAGATTATTTACCCCCAATATATGCTCACTTTGGACATCATGGGTGATTCTTGTTGACACTAGACGTTTGATGGATTTTCCATATCCCTTCATGGAATGCCTAGGCAACGGCATCGCACGATGCCGCGCGGAAGGCCTATTTTTGGGGTTTTGTTTTTGGTTTTGTTTGTTTGCTTGTTTTGTTTTGTTTTTGTTGTCTTAAGTGCTTTGAAATGATTTGATATTGATAGCATTACACAAGCGTCTAATATTATCATAAAATGGTGATGGTGGAGGAGGAGAAAAAGCAGTAGTTAAAGGGAAAGGAAAGTGGAGAGGAAAGGAGATAAAGAGTTTATGTATATGTTATGTGTGTGTGTGTGTGAGAGAGAGAGAGAGAGAAGAGACACACACACACACACACACACACACAGAGAGAGAGAGAGAGAGAGAGAGAGAGAGAGAGAGAGAGAGAGAGAGAGAGAAGTGTCAAGAATCCATTGTCTTCTCCAATGTTATGTGTGTGTGTGAGAGAGAGAGAGAGAGAGAGAGAGAGAGAGAGAGAAAGAAAGAGAAAGAAAGAAAGAGAGAGAGAGAGAGAGAGAGAGAGAGAGAGAGAGAGAGAGAGAAGTGTCAAGAATCCAATGTCTACTCGACAACCCTTCCACGCAATCATTGAAGGGTGAGCACAGCGATGATATTTGATGTTTGTCAACACGCAGTCTTTGTTTGATCCGTTCGATGCGAGAGCAGATCATTCAATCAATAAATCACTGATCGATAATCGGTCAACCGGAAAAGTTTACACGCTCTCCTAAAATTAATGATGATTTTTTTTTCAGGACGTGGGTTGTTATTAGGAGACGCCGCAGAGTGGGCTGACTGCCCGCTAGTCTGTGGTGTTGTAATTAATAGGCACAAAAATCGATTTGTAACAGTAATCGCTGATGATTTGGAAGTGTTTTTTTTTTTTTTTTTGCTGGATTTACATCAGATTTGGAGGAAAGTCCTTAATGGATACGTGTCCTGTCCAACTGGTAGCGATCAACCTGGAGAAACTGCGATAGACTCATGCTGGGCTCCGTGGTCAATATGTCTGTAGGTGTGGTCCAGTTCCCTTAGAAGATAAGAAGTTAGGTCAATTTAAAACAAAAGCAAAAAAAAAAAAAAAACCAACTCGTTTTGTATGTATGAATACTTTCTGCATTAACTGCAGTACTTGACTTTCTTGCTACAAGCTGTCACGAGTTCAGTGCCTTTTTGTTAAAAAAGCTCCATTTCGCTGTCTCCTTTGAACATCAACTCAAAGTTCTTTTTAAATTACGTCCATTATATTCCCACATCCGTTTACCATCGTCGTAACGCCATTACCAATTTGTCCTTTCGTTTTCAAGTTTTTAAGGTCTACGCTAGTCGCTTGGCTTGTGTTTTTTGTTGTTTTTTTTTTATTGTATGCGTGTGCTTTTTTTTTTTTTTGGGGGGGGGGGGGGGTGGTGAGTTTTTTAAAAACCGCACTTAGAGTTGTCAGATTGTGTTATTAATGCCTTTTGGTTTTTGTTACAAAATCTAATCTCTGTCATAGTAGTTCGTTTGAGAGTAGGCATGATGAATGTGACAACCAATATTTCTTTAATGGTTTTACATAAAGAATAGTTCTGCTTTTATTTTGACATTTCAAGAAATCACAGTTTTTGCTATAATCAGAAGCAATCTACCCAAAAAAAAAACATTATAAAAGATTAAATCTATAACTGGCATCGTATCTCCAATTCGTTTGGTTACTTTATGCTACCAGTTGTATAAATTATTTAACTGATTTCATTTGCTATAATATTATATATGCCGCTAATGTGATAATAACAGCCATGAATCATCAATAGCATCAAAATCACTTAAAACCAAGGCATCGTACACTGAATTTTGAGAATCATGAATATCAGAAATCCCGTCACTGTAAGATATCACCCAGAACCATGGAACAGCACTCTGGTCAATCAAATTATTACTACTATCATGATATCTGGAAGACAATCTTTACAATATATCAACCATAATCACGAAAAAGCACCTTAGACTCTAGACAATGTGAATACTACAACCATAAATATCAGGACTACGGAATAGAGCCTTGGACAATTGGATGATTACAATCATGAGTATTAGAAAGGTCATGACTTTTAGAAATTACCTAAAATCATGGAATAGCGCCCTGGATAATGATATTGTTACAACTATGAATATCAAAAATCCATCACTATGAGAGTTCACCAAGAGCTAGGGAAAAGTACCTTATACAATATGAATATTGCAACCATAAATGCCAGGACCATGGAATATCTCCCTGGACAATGAGATTATTACAACCATGAATATCAAAAAAGCCATCGCTGTAAGATACACCAAGAATCATGGAGGTGCACCCTGATTAAGGGGATTATTTCAACAATTATTATGATATATTACATATACATGGCGGAGGTACACCCTGGGCAATATAATTATTACAACCACAAATATCAGAAACCTGTTAGACTGTAAGATATCACTAAGAACCAAGGAGGTGCACCCTGAACTAGGGAATCATTACAACCATTGTTATGAGATAACACCAGAAGTCATGGAGACGCACCGTGGACAATGGGGGATTATTACAACCATTATTTTGAGATATCACCTAGAATCACGAAGATACACCCCGGGTAGTGTGATTGTTACAACCATGAATAACAGTGACCCATCACTGTAAGATATCGCAAAGAATCATTGGGGTGCAACCTGGACAAAGGTATCATTACAACCATTATTATGAGATATCACCGGTCATGGAGGTGCACCCTTGGCAATGTGCCATAAATATCAGATATGACTATCCCTATGAGATATCATCTCGAAGCTTAGCCTCTCATGAAGAAGAGAAGCCAGCGAACAAAGTAACGAATCAATAATCTTCATCTTATCTCTTATCTAGTCTTGGCTTATTACAACAACCGATAAAGTATCGATGTCAGATTGCAACCTCAAATCTGAGATAATATCATCAAATCTCATGAGATATCAGTCAGATAACCATGAGATAGCATCATAAACCATGACATAACACACATAACACTCATGACTATGGGATAGCAACGATCCAGAAAGTCAAGAGTTGACAAATTGACTCTTATTCCAGGAGAGGCGATCAATTCCTGTCGTTTATTCCAGACTTGTTAAATGGGGAGATGGGAGGAAAATTGACTGGGGTCTCCTGGGTAATGTAGGGAATATTTTGGTAGAGGAGGTAATTTTGGGTGGCGGTCACATTCAGCTGCCACTTCATCTATTTTTAGACAAATTCTGCCGGATTATTTGTTGTTGTGAACTTATCGACATGCGAAAGGAGTAACTAATCCACACGCCTATGATTCGAAAGTTAGTGGGTTTGGTTCCTTACAAAGACAATGAATTGGGTTTTAACATTACGATAATTGAGAGCTCGGTCCTATTTTTTTCCTGTCGCAGAGGGAATTTTAAACTTGTGCGGCTATGTGTTCTTGTGGCATGCCACTCGCTTTCGAATCGGAATTTCCGGGGTTCGAGTCTCGTTCTGAGCGGTGCATAGTTGCACCTTGGAAAAGGCTCTTTTCTCACATTCTCTCAACTTACTCAGGTGTGAAATGATTACCTGACCGTTAATAGCGTTGTCTATGTCCGAAAAATTGTAATATCGCCTAATAGGCGTTGTTATGTCTTGTCCTACATGTTAAGTGTTGCTGTTGGCTAGGGATCCATTGACGTCACAGATTATGATTCTGGGTGGGGATCCTAACCTCCCATAGCGGGCAGGGGGGTCCATACTGTGTCTTCTATCCCCCTATGTCTGTTTTCCAACATGCTTTCTGTCTTTGTCTTGGAATGAGATTACTTGGTTTTGTCCTGGCCCTGGCCGGAGTCCTGGCTGGGAGGGAAACAGTCAAATGCCTAGTTATTTTTAGAGAGATGTTATTTTTTTCCTTGTAAATCATCTCTCTTATGTATTATTGTATTTGTTATTTTTAATGTATAATGTAAGCATCTGAGTGTATTCCTCTTTGTTGGATTTTGTGCTTGTGTCTGGATGAGACTTATAGGTGATCTCAAGCTAAGTACATTGGTGGTCATCTCTTGGAATCTACATCTGATCCCTATTTGTTCCCAGTTCCCCTTTGTCTTACTTTCTCTTGGGTGCTTTAATTGTAATTCTAGAACTTGTTACGATCCCTTTTTCTTCCTTTTTACTGGCGCTGATATAACCTAAATGTGTTGCAAACGCCGTAAAACCCTTAAAAATAAACAAAACAAAACAGATTATGATTGTAAACATGATATCATTACCCGTTACTATATTATAGGGAGAGGGGTAGAATAATAAGCCTTTACAAATTCCTCTATTATATCAAAGAAACATAAAAGATATTGGTATCTAGAACAATTGAGAATGTGGTGTTTTCTTTGAGAGTGTTTTCACAAATTATGATTGCCTGTTTAAGAAAGACACGAACCTTTTTTATTAATGTGATTTGGCGAAATTGATACGAAATGGTCGTTAGTCTCGGATGGGGGCAGAGTTTAAAAAAAATAAAGGTCTCATGGGAGTGGAAGTTGTGTTTGTGAGTGTGCGCGTGCGGGCGTGCGTCCGTGTGGTTATGTATATTTTTGTGTGTGTGTGTGTGTGTGTGTGTGTGTGTGTGTGTGTGTTTGTGTTGTGTGATAGGTGTAAAGCTAATATTGTAACGCGATGACGGTGGGAGATTGGTTGGATGGATGGGGTTTTTTTTTTAGGAGGGTTGGTTTCTTTTCTTTGGTTTGTTGTTGTTGGAGATAGATCTTGTTGTTATCATTGTGACATTATTGTTGTTATTAGTACAGGTTGGGTAGGTGACTTTGTTGTTGTTGTTGTTATAAGTATTGTTTATATCGTTGTTGTTGTTGTTGTTGATGATGATGATGATGATGATGATGATGATGATGATGATGATGATGGTGATGCATGATGATGATGATGATGATGATGATGATGATGATGGTATGGGTGATGACAAGGTGCTTTAGAAGGCTTGTCCGGCCTACAGATTTCAAATCTTGTCTGTAGATCAGTCACGCTGAATTTTTTTTCAAATTGCAAACCCTCATTCGAAATATTGACCTTTTTCAACGTAATACACATGTTTGTCCATTGTACTGAACCGTAGCCATCGTTAACATAGAGCCTGACACTAGAACCCTCTCGGACTTTTAGTTTGACGTAATTTTTTAGGTTTGTGCAGCGTCTAGCGAGTTGTCGTTAGTAGAGCTCAAGGAAACTAGTGATTCCATTGGTTGAACTATTGAATTCAACTCACGATTTGCTTTCTTTTGCGGCCAAAGACTTGTCTTTTGACGTTATTTTTTGGTCAGTGTCAAGCTATAAGTTAACGATGGCTAGGACTATCGCCATCGTTAACTTAGAGTCTTACGCTAGAACCCACTAGGACTTATAGTTTGACGTCATTTTATAGGATTTTGGACCGTTTCGTGAGTTGTAAGTAGAGATCAAGGAAACAAGTGATTCCTATTGGTTCACCTATTGAATACAACTCAAGATTTGTTTTCTTTTATGGCCAAAGACTTGTCTTTTGACGTCATTTTTTGGTCAGTGTCACCATAGCCATCGTTAACTTATAGCCTGACACTGACCAAAAATTACATCAAAAGACCAGTCTTTGACCACAAAAGAAAACAAATCGTGAGTTGTATTCAATTGTTCAACCAATGGGAGAACTTGTTTCCATGATCACTACTCACGACAACTCGCTAGGCGGTGCAAAAACCAAAATAATGACGTCAAAAGACCAGTCAGTGTCAGGCTATAAGTTAACGATGGCTACGAATGAACACTTCGGATCATCTTCGTAAATTCATAGCCTGACATTGGCCAAAAAAAAATTACGTCATTAAACAAGGCGACAACCACCAAAAGAAAATGAATGGTGAGTTGGATTTTGTGGTTTAACCAATGAAATCTCTTGTTTCCTTGAGCACTACTAGGTGGTGTACGAAATCTAAACATGACGTCAAAATACAGGTCCTAGTCTCAGACCTGCGTAGTACTACGAAAGATTCGTAGAAATACGAATTTCTTTTTTGGCTCAAGCTACAGAACTGCAAACGCCTCATTGATTCAATACATCTTGTCGAGAAGAAAACTTTAATTCCGACGAACCTATACTTAGGACTTTGAGCCGTTTTTGGATCATGCTGAAGGCAAATTGTTTTTGTTTTTTTCTAAAGATTTTAAAATTTGTTTTTTTGTTGTTGTTTTTTCCCCCTTGGAAACTACGAATTTTTAAAATTTCGAGTAGGCAGTTCTGCGGGCTATATAAGATTGCAAAGGCAATGATCGGACCCAGACCAGACCGTAGCCTTCCTTAACTTATAGCTTGACACATCCCTAAAAATTACGCCATAATACAAATACGACGATGACCAAAAATAAAGTGAAAAGTGAGTTGTGTTTGTGGTACTCTAGCAGACAAATTATGTTCCCATTGTTTTGTTTGTTTGTTTGTTTGTTTTTGTTTTGTTTTTTTTTTTTTTGTTTTTTTTTAACGTGAGCTTTTATCTAGAGCATTATACGCTAAACTGGCTCAAAGCGCTCTAAAATGGGTCCCTAGACAACAGCAACATTTAACATCGAGCACGAGACGTGTCGCTTGTTAGGCTAGTTATATTGAAGACAAGTCACTTTTCACTATTCATTTACCCACTCCCCCCCCCCCCACCGTTTGTTTTTGGGGTTTTTTTGGTCTCTTTTTTTTTTGGGGGGGGGGGGTCTTTTCAGTATTATTATTATTTTTTTTTTTTATTTGCCTTGTATTATAAATCGCCCAGTTTTTGCTGGCTGGGGTCAGGGTTGTCAGATTGTTTTATTGATGCCATTGTACAATAATCTTGGTTACAATAATCGTACCGTGGTAACTTGTTTGGCTTATACAAGAATGTTATTGTAGAAAAGGGGATATTATTTTTATTGTTACGATCCATCTTGTTTTCATTGCCCATCTCTCTCTCTCTCTCTCTCTCTCTCTCTCTCTCTCTCTCTCTCTCTCTCTCTATCTATCTATCTATCTATCTATCTCTCTCTCTCTCTCTCTCTCTCTCTCTCTCTCTCTCTCTCTCTCTCAATCAATCTCTCTCTTTCTCTTTGCATGTGTGTGTGTGTGTGTGTACGTGTGTGTATTTGAATATGTATTCTTTAAAAAATAGGGTTGGAGGTGAACATGTAAAATTTTTGCCAGTGGGCCAATCACTGACAAATCTAAAAATCTACAAACCTTTTCACAGATTGATAAACGATTGACTTGCAACCCTTTATCAAATTAAGGGTAGTTCTACCATCCGTTGACTCAAATGATTATTTAGAATATCTGCTAGACATAATGATCGCTCCTTAATTTGACCTTGGTAATTGCCTTGCCAGAGCATTTTGATCGGCCATTTACCGGTTTGTACAGATTGTCTTTTATCAATGAAGTGGCAAATTGGATTGTAATTGCAAAAGTATCATTCGTTTAGCTTAACTGACATAAATTCAGTTTATAATACATTTCCTCTCGGATTTTAATGATTTAAAAAATATAGCCATTTGAGTGAACTCGTTTAATTTTATCTGTCCAATCGGAAGAATACGTTTGTCACCAAATAAAAACATGGTTTAGGTCATGATTCAACACCTTTTAATATGTCAACAGACTTTCTTTTCATCCATTATCGTCAATTAAACAAGATATAGCATTGTATTCGATTCGACAATTTTTTAAATATTTGTAATCTGATCTGATAGATATTGCATAATACAGCTATATTACAAGATTGAATTAGCGTTCTGACGGCCCACTTACTATCCAACTGTCTCTCACTTCACCCGTGGTGTTCAGCTCATTTTAGTTTGAGAAATTCATTTTTAGTTTTAGGCTCACTTTACCCCCACTTTTCTTTCTCTCGAGTAATGTCAAAATTAATAGTTCGATCCACAGACTGGCCGCCATGGGCAGGCCAGATAAATTTGCGCGCACCT
>NC_088368.1:29882522-29885022 GCF_034508935.2 Berghia stephanieae | reverse complement strand
AGTGTAAATAGTTTCCCCGTCTTGTTGAAAACCAAATGACCTATCGGGATACATTCTGGAATAATGATATGTATATATTATTGTGTGAGTGGTGTGTCAATCTTTACATATATCTATCTACCTAATTATAGCTCTTCTGGATACCTATCTATCTATCATACTCTAACTGCCTCCCTATCCATCTACCTATCTATTTATCGCCCATTTGCTCTCTCTCTCTCTCTCTCTCTCTCTCTCTCTCTCTCTCTCTCTCTCTCTCTCTCTCTCTCTCTCTCTTTCTCTCTCTCTCTTTCCGTTTCGAATGATACGATCTATTATTGATATAACTTTTTTTTAATTAATGATTTGTGAAGCGAAGTGACAACCGGATAGTCAGATGAGTTAATAGATAGATAGATAGATAGATAGATATATAGATAGAGAGAGAGAGAGAGAGAGAGAGAGAGAGAGAGAGAGAGAGAGAGAGAGAGAGAGAGAGAGAGTTGGTACCAGGCTTTCCACACCATCATTGCCAATCTAGACAAACTTTCTCCCGATCCTACCGACCGGTGTAATTTGCGAATGTTTGTGATTGACAGAGCGAAATGTAAACATGTGAGGATTGGATGGGGAGGTAAACAATTTTATGGCAAGGAAATGACGTCACTGGGGGAGAAACGGATAGGGCGGGGTTGTGGAGTCCGGAGAGTGAGAAAGAGAAAGAGCGAGAGAAGAAGAGATGAATGGGAATAAGGGAGAGGGGGTTGAGAGAGAGAGAGAGAGAGAGAGAGAGAGAGAGAGAGAGAGGGAGAGAGAGAGAGAGAGAGAGAGGGTACACTATATTTTAAATGTTGGAAATGATTGATGGAAATTCAACAAGCTCCGGAAAACTATTCCTGACCCCTTACGTGTTGGTTGTTAGTTTCAAATGAAATAGAAATCACGATCCAATTTAACATGGCAGTGTTTGCATAATCTTCGCATACTACGACTTTGGCAAATCCGTTTGAGGAAACTATAGTTCGGCTTTGTAGTCTTGTGGTGTGACACTGGCCCTATCACCATCATTATAACTTTCACACCACCATCACACTCATTATCGTCTTAAAATAATGATAATAATAATAATAATAATAATAATAATAATAATAATAATGATAATAATGATAATAATAATGATAATAATGATAATAATAATGATAATAATAATAATAATAATAATAATAATAATAATAATAATAATGATAATAATAATAATAATAATAATAATAATAATAATAATAATAATAATAATAATAATAATAATAATAATGATGATGATGATGATGATGATGATAATAATAACAATAATAATAATATTTATAATATTAATATTAATATTAATAATAATAATATTAATAATAATAATAATAATAATAATAATAATAATAATAATAATAATAATAATAATAATAATAATAATAATAATAATCATTACCATAATCATTATCATCATCATCACCATCGTCACCATCACTACCATCACCTGCATTCATCGTCCTCATAACATGTTTTTTAACTAGGTTATCGCAGCGGAAGGAGAGCAGAAAGCCTCTGTAGCCTTGAAGGAAGCGGCAGAGATCATCGCGGACACTCCATCAGCCATGCAGCTCCGATACCTGCAGACACTCAACAGCATCTCGGCAGAGAAGAATTCCACCATCATCTTTCCCATACCCCTCGAACTTGTTGGACCTTTGATGAGGAAGTAAAAATGACAAAGATAACAATGACGACGATAAAACATTGATGACATTTGTGATGTTGTTGTTATAATATATAATTATTATTATTATGATAGTGAAGAGAATGATGATGTGTATGTGATGATGATGATGATGATGATGATGATGATGATGATGATGATGATGATGATGATGATGATGATGATGACCATAATGACGGTGAATGGTTATAAATCCCACTTTTATACTGTTCCCCTGGTGGCAAGAGTGAGAACGCCAGTGTGTCAGTCACGTGATTGTCATGTGACCATTAACTTGAATATTTAATTTATTTTGGTACTATCCCACACCACAGCCTTAGTGTTATCAAATTACTTTCTGCAGGGAGTGACGCGATGACCCTCAACGCCACCCCCCTTTTACCGCCCCCCCCCCCCCCCCTCCACCTCCCGCCATTCAAACCAATGTTTATCTTTCTTAGTAAAAGTGACATTTTCCCTGACAGTGAAATTCTTGATGTAAGTCCGAATGGCCATGGCCATCGATCTGGTATTACGTCGGAATGAACATGAAGTAAAAAAATTAATGTAACCCTCTCCTTACCACTTACAACAAAACCGTCACATTTGTTACGACACAATATTACGTTTTTCTTATTCAGATTTATTTTGTACATCATAAACTTTGAAGAATGATCTTTGTTTAATCAATAAGAACATAACGTTGTTTTTATAGAGCGCTTGTTTGAGTTTTTAAAAATCAATTTTTCTGCTATGTAAGCCTGCCATTTTGGGAAA
>NC_088368.1:29862522-29877522 GCF_034508935.2 Berghia stephanieae | reverse complement strand
AATTACAGTGAGAGATTAAATATATATGTAATGTCCAACTAAAATGTAATAAATAAATGTTTAAAATGATAATACTTATACCAGTTAAATATTTAAAAACTTTAAACTTTAAATTCAAAAACACCAAAGTTGATTACAACATTCATATATATCAATTATAGGTTTTATAGTATTACAACATTGATAAATTCACAAACATCAAATTTGATTACAACATCTAAATAGATATATATATCGATTATAGATTTTTTTTCTTTCAAATTACAACATCAACAGTAAGGTATCTATCATTTAAAAGTGATTAAAATTTTAATTTACCAACACGAAAGTTGATTAAACATTTATATATTTATCGATTATACTTTTTAAGGCATTACAACATTGACAGTAAGATATCAAGTAATTAAAAGTTCAAAGAAAAAATATCTTTTCACCTTAAATTCAATCTTCATAGCAATAAAAGTGTTTAATTCTCGTCATATCCCATCACACATAAATAGTATTGCGTGAAAAAGGATGGTTCAAATTCCATTTGTGATATACTCACGTTGTCTTATTCAATCTCAAATTCAACTCTTTACGACATGGGTGATAATCTCAGCTTCCATGTATGTCTACTCATTTACTGACATATCAAAACCAGTACCTTGTATATTCCCTTATATTGTATGATTCCATTTAAACAACATTATTACATTAATTCCTACTTATAATATGTGGTACAAATAATGTATTATAGACATCTAGATCCATATACGAAGGATTACATTTCAATTAGTAATAAAAAAATATTTAAAAATAAATCATAATAATAGCATTATCATCATTTTAAAATTCAAGTTGAAGTTATTATCATTCATTGTTCATTGTTGATGGTTCAATTTTTAAGCTTTTTAAGTCATCAAGGTGTAGTTTACAACTTCATTGATATCAAATTGTTCTTTGTGGTCATCCATCAGAGGTCACATTTCTCAGTAATCCGTTCGTTTTGAGAATGGTCATCCTGTAAAAATTGTCAGTAATTGTTAATTAAGTCATTGTCTCCATTAAGAATGAGTTTTCATGTAATGAAAAAAATATATCAACTATAAGAGTTGAGGTGGTTGTATCTAGTCTACGTGTTGCATTGTTGTGTGTGTTGTGGTCACTGAATAGCCCAAGTGTCATAAATTCAATTTAATTATTGTTAATTAATTAAAAACTTTTTCCTCTGTAAATGTCTTCGAATTATCACCATAATGTCTTCACATTCAAATATTTAGTGTTTAATAAATAATCAGACATTAGTCTGTCCGACTTGTTCACATCACATATTTAGTGTTTAGTAAATAATCAGTCATTAGTCTGTCCGACTTATTCATATTTAGTACAGTGTAAATAACTAAATAAGTAAAATCTAACACAGTATGTGATTGTGGGCTGTTACTAAAGTGACCAACTTTTGTAATTAGTGTGTTGTATTTGTTCGAGTCTTTTGAATTTGGGACGAAAAAAGACTCTACAGGTAGCAAACGTATGCTTAACCTGTTGGGTTGTTTCTTGGTCTTGTGACGTCGCTGTAATCCATTCATCTCCGGCATCTGGGTCGATTCTCCTCGTTGATATTTGTGGTTGTCTTGTGTATATGTTGAATCTCATTGTAGATGAAATTGTAAAAATTCAAGATTAACTGTGTGCGAGATCTTGAATTTAAATGAAGTTTGACTTATCCAGCAAGTCAAAAGAAAGTTGTGAACTCAGCCATGTGTTGACACAGAGTTCGTGTGTAGTAGTCGACAGAGGTCGTGTATTGTAATTGTCTGTGTTTGTTGATCGAGTTTTGATGAGGTGGCATGTGAGTACACACCAGGTAGATGATGTAATCTGTAGAGTACCGGTGGGTGACGTGAGTCCAAACACCAGGTAGATGATGTAACAATAACGTAGTCTAGTAGTGTATGTAGTAGGGTCGAATAAGGTCAACAATATTTTCGTTATTTGAACGCAGGTTGTTGAATATCATACGATAATGAATCCAAGGAAATCGCTCATGTGGCGTTTTGCGATACTTTTTCCTGCATTGTCTTATATACATATATAGCCTTTATCTTTTACAATGATACTAAGACAGGCGTTATTATAATATTCAATGTTTATAAGTTGTAGATATGGGTGCTGCACACTTGTATATTGACATAAGTTTAAATTTGAATACGCTCACCACTGAATATGATGGAAGTAGTATTGTTCACAATTGGACATCATTTTTGTAAAAACAATCGTATCTTGAACGTTTATGTAATTATTGACATCGTACATCGTTGGGTATTGTTGTTGTAGAAGTAAATACAAGTAATCCAATTGTTCAATAAAGAATGTAAATATAAAAAAGGTTCATGGAAGAAATCTGTGTTGATACAGATATTATTTTATGAATTCTGTCAAGTTTGTATAAGTTGAAAGGTACGATGTAATTGAGGTTGCTGTGTATTTGTAGTCTGTAGATTGTGTTGATTCTGGACGTATCAATGACGTAGTGTTTTGTCGAGATGCTTACTCCATTTCAAGGTATTCGTGGATAGACCAAAGGGATTAGGACATTTTCCGACCTATGTTGTGGTTGTGTTTGAGTTGCCTCTGTCGTTGTCATCAGCGTTCCCGTTATGACTGATGGTTGCAAGTGTCCTCTTTCGTGATGACTGTATCATGTTTAAGTGCAAACACTACTTCTGCCTTTGATTAACTCGAATTATTCACCTTAGAAAATCCCTAATTTAATGAAATATGATTTTGTTTATTTTATCATTATTATTGGTGTTATCGTAGCACTTCCTACCATTTCAATTTATTGCTGAATGATTACACACTTAAGATTTTACAATTGAACATAACTTCTTCTTCAACTCAGTTACAAATTTTATGATATAAATGTTAAATTCAAACCACGCAGTAAATATTGATTACAATTACAACAGCAAATCGATAGGAGAAAAAGATGATAATCAAAATATTCGCAGAAACAATATACACTCTGCTCAATAAAAATTCAATGTCTCGCACCTTTGCCCTCGGCTTATAATAATATTCATATAACTCATTGCGATGTAATCTCGCGCCTCTTAATATAGCATTGATAAATGTGTGCGCTTTAACCACGCGCATCGTATTTATAAAAATTATCCGCCTTCTGTATCATTTCATAGTGTTAAACAATGCGCTTTAATCAAACGCAAAATAAAATATTCCCGAACGCCTCATTCCTGCGTCTCGTAATTTAAATCGTGTGCACTTTAATTACCGCGTCTTACATCACTGCGCTTATTTACCCAATATGCATATACAGCATTTTACCATATGGGTTACTTATAATTCGCTGATTCTTAACAAGTTAACCACTTGTGTCACAAATATTATCAGCTCACATGACATGATAATGCATTTTCAATATTTTGTTATTCTTCCGTAATAACATTTTAACTCCCATTACAAGACATCAGTCTTTCATAATAATTAATACTCCGTCATTTTATTTGTTCTCCGACTTTAAACCAAAAGTCCGTTATTCCGTTATTATGAGAATATGTCTCCTTTAAAAAATCACGATGAAACGCGTTTCAAAACAAAACTAAACAAAACAACGATTGACTCATATTCCGCATAAATCATTTCAACTTAATTTCCAGTGATAAAATCCAAATGTCTTATGTAATCTATTATAACGCCATGTCTCATTACAAATATATAATTAGCTCTGTTGTCGATTACTTGGCTGCGTTAACCACACATTTATTACCAAGAATACAAACAGATATAAAACTTTGCTCTTTGTCATGAACCCATGAATCTCAAAGAGTCAATATCAACCTACCAATTCATCCCTATTGACGGGAGAGAAATATAATCAATGATGTTGTAATATAACAATAAATACCATAAGACATTTTTCAATTATCAAAACTTAGAATTTACGTGTTGTTATTGCCATCATCTTCTTGAGTCATTTTGACAGAAAATAAAACGTAACAACATTAAATAATGGACCAACTGTTTATTTAATTCCAACAGTAACATACAAAAATTGAAATAAAAATCGACACATCTTTGTTACTGATATTAACAAAACATTGCCATTAACGGTACAAATTAATATTCGAAGATCTATTCCGAAACGCTTGATTGTAAGTAAACGCATTTTCATTTATTTTGAAAAATAAAACGCACTAAAATATTCATTTAAATTCTGCAATTTTTATTTTCATCTCTCCCTCTCTTCTTTTTAATTAAATAAAATACGTGTAGCATCAATGCATTATTATTATTATTATTATTAGTATTATTATTATTATTATTATTATTATTATTATTATTATTATTATTATTATTATTATTATTATTATTATTATTATTATTATTATTATTATTTTGCCGTTCTATAATATATTGTTTTCACTTTTTGAATATAATATATTGCCCTATATATCTATATTTTTTTTAAATTTCCTTTTCTATCTGTGACTCTTAATTTAAATATTATTTAGTATATTTATCTATTTTTTTAAATATCGTCTTTTGTCAGAATTTTAGGAATCATCTATAATTTCAAATTTTTTTTTTCATATTTCAATACAAAATAATTCCACTACTTCACCGTCAAAATTGATATTCATTTTCTTTCCCAAATAAAACTATTTCCCTATCTGTTCACAATTTTCACTTCAAAATTCGAGTCTCACAAAAACTTCAATATATATTAACACCGCAACAATATACATTTCTTGTGTATCCATGGTTCGGAATAATAACATCTTTACATCATGGTATCACGGCTCCAAATAAAAATATATAAGAATCCTGAGTCACGACACCAAATTAGATACATAATGTGGGGTAGTTGCACACATATGTAATGGCTTATGATCGCATAGTGGTGTTTTTCATAGATGGTAGTATTATCCTTTGCGTCGTGTTGTAGATGTTAATAATGACGAAAGAGTTCAGGGGTCGGTGATGATAATTGAATGCACAACATCAAGACATTCAAATAAAAGTCCAGATTCCAAGTTTCATTTCTTACAGTTTTATTTGTTTTTGATAAATTCAAAATCCAAATCATGATAAATTCCAAATCCAAATCAAATAGCATGGTCATAATTCAATCAGTTTTATAAATTCCAAATCCGTAAAATCAGTCCACATGTAAAGTCAATTTTGCCTAAGTAACCATTTTCAATGTTCGTGGAATATTTCTAAGTCCGTAAAAGCAAATAAATGATGGTGAGCACAAAAGGTTTAAAGTGTGCAGCTCATGGTCAAGTTGAATCCTACCGTTTTCCTCGAAACATCCTCTTTTATCCCTATCAAAATTTTACCCACAATTCCATTGGTTCCACGCCCCCTTGCAGTTTTGACAGTTCCCTGTCAGTCTATAATCCAACCCCTAAGAGTAAGACCAAATCATAATCAAACCTGAAACGTCAATTCCTACATATTGGTGTTAAACCCCGCCTTTTATGATATAATATTACTTTTGGTAAACGTTAGTTCAGTACGCCCAAATAATCTGTACGCCCAAATAATAAATTCCAACTATAATTTGATGCTATTATCCCCAATAACCAAGTAACACCGATCAAAGAAAGTAATTTTCTAGTACTCAATATAATGACCAATCCTTTAACTTTGGAACGTAAAACTGTCCTAGACTACTCAATATAATGACCAAGTTTAACTGATATACAAGTACTGTGAACTCATTAAACCCACTTGCTATAAGCTAACTCTCTTACAGATTGCATGCAGGGCGTTCCTCTCGCGGCCAGGTGGATTTGTCGTAACAGTAGGGTCGTGGGTTCGAGCCCCCATCGCTGCAAAGTTTTTATTCTTTCTTTACTTCTGGCACTTTCGTACTCACTTCATTTCTTGTTACTGTCAACAAAAGTGTCTGCTCCACTCATTTTTCTGAATTAATATTCAACCCCCCCCCCCAAAAAAAAAAAAGAAACACCCCCCCCCCCCCAAAAAAAAACCCCAAAAAACAACAGCAACAAAAACATTAGCTCCTAAGTCCCATATCTTATTTTTGTAATAAAACATTTATTTATTGACTTAGCGTCACGCAACCCAGCTACGAAAATGCCCGTTTGGCCCAAGAAAGTGTGTATAACTCAATTTGATCTAATTACCGATATGCGACCCTTTGTTACCCTTTGTTTTATGATTTTTGCGATGGTTTGAGAGTATTTCCATTACAACAGCGAGCCCTCAACAGATTTGGGTTATCTGACCTGAATATAAGTACACGTCATTTTAAACCCAATTCTTTCCGACTTACTACCAGATTGACGTAGCGGGTCATACTACGTAACACGTTTGTAAAATTTATGGATTATATGGTTTGTTTTTAATTTGACGCAATGGCCTTTTTGATTTGAAATATAGACCAGTTTATTGGAATGACGCCACGGAGGGTACAGTAAAGGATTTGGGTAAATTTGTGGATGGTGGTTAGGTCATCGTTATGTTATTGACAAGTTAACGATTACGGTCCCAACCTACAGCGAACGTCGTGGAAGAAAACGAAGATCTGACTTCAGAGTCTTAGGAGAACAGATTATCTTCCTTTTCTTCCATGTCGTTCGTCGATCGGTGTAGGTTGGGAACGTAATCGTTAACTTGCTATTGTTATTACCCAGGACAGGACGGCCACTTGGTCAGGTGTGCGTAGGCACTTGTGCGCATGCGTCTGTGTATGTCTGTGTGTATGTGTGTGGGTTAGTATATATAATTGAGTGCGTGTGTGTGTGAGATATATATATATATATATATATATATATATATATATATATATATATATATATATATATATATATATGTATATATGTTATGTTATACAAATACAATCCAATGTTATCATAGTGATAATTGTGATGTTGGTAAATTATGACATTGTTTAATATTTCATTGATATCGTTCGTTTTTATTCAATACATAAACTGTCCAAAGCTTGTCATGTGATAAAGAATATTAATACCGTTTTGAGGATAATTCAAAACAAAATGACGTCATCAATTCATTCCTGATTTTGTCATGAAATTCAATGTAGAAACTATATAATAATAATTATTATCATGAATATTTTTTTTTTGGTGACAATCAGTTTCTTTACATGCTCTCTCTAAATATTTACCTCTGTAAGAACTAATATTATTTAAAAAGTCATATTCGTGAAAAACGAAAACATTTTTTCAAACCATAACATAACATTTCCAATAATGTTTGTTCCGCATTGTGTTTCCTGTAACATTCTGCCAGATTGATTTTAACAACTTTAATATTTTATGGGGGTCGAAGTGGCCGAGTGGTTAAGGTATTGCACTGTGACCCGGAATGTCCTGGGTTCGATCCCCGCTTCAGACATTTTCGGTTTGTATGTTTTTTTATTCCTTGAGCAAGATTATTAACCCCCCAATTTGTTCACTTTGGACAAGATGGATGATTGCTGTTGACATCAGACATCTTGTTTGATGGATTATATTATATTCCTTTATGGAATGCCTAGACGACGGTATCTAATGAAGCCGTGGTGGAAGGTGTAATTTTTAAATATATTATATTGTCATATAGATTAGAGCGATTCAATGTTTTTTTTAATTGACTGAATGACAAAGAAAACCGAGTATGGGCCTGTGTCAAAAAGTCGTAAATCATGAAAACACAAGTTCTGGGTGAGGTCATTTGATCTCCCATGGTATATAAAAAGGTCGCTTATTGAGTCTTCTACCCCCCCCCTCCCCCATTCTAGTCTTAATTCCCATGTTGCTCTCTGTCTTTGTTCTGGATCGAAAAGGCTTGATTTTTTTCTCCCGGTCCTGACGGGGATCCTTATCTGGGAACGGGACAGTCAAATGTATGGTACTTTTTTTTCTAATCGATGATATTTTTTTTCTTTCTAAATCATCTCGCTGTTATATACTATGTATTATTAGTTTTGAATAAGCATTGTACTTTGTAAACATCTGAGCGCATTCTTCATAGCGGGATCTTTTGTTTGTGCCTGAATGGGACTTTTAGGTATCGTCAAAATCGGCACATTTTCTCTTTGAAACAATCATTTTTGTCGTGCTTTTTCTTTGGTGATTTCAACTTCAAATCTACAACTTTATCTCGTATCATCTCCTTTTTTGCTGGCTCAGATATGACCTAATAGTGTCACAAGCGCCGTAAAACACCAAAAGACAAACAAACAAACAAATAAGTATAAGCAAACAAAACACAAGGTTGTTTTCAAGAGCCATGAAAACATGTGCAAGATAGCATTGAATGGTCTAGGATGCTTGATGGACTGACACCAAAATATTGCAGGATAATCTCATGGGATCGTATGCTTACCATGTTTGTTGTATATACAAAAAGAAAACAACAACAACAACAGCAACAACAAAAAGTAAAGAAAAGAAAACAAAACAGAGCAAAAAAAAATCAAACAAAACAAAAACAAGAGCAAAACAGAACAAAAATCAAACAAAACAAAACAAAAACAAGAGCAAAGCAGAACAAAAATCAAACAAAACAAAACAAAAACAAGAGCAAAACAGAACAAAAATCAAACAAAACAAAACAAAAACAAGAGCAAAACACTAGGTAGTGTCATCAGGAGTTTCCAATAAATAGGTTCCTTCTCACAGCGTTCTTTCTATCCATGAGACGAATTCGTTGCTGTGTTCGTGAACAGTATCGTAACCTTGTCACAATTCAACACTCGACATGATGCTCTTCGATTTTTGGGTTCTTTGCCGCTACGTGTATGTGGGACAGGTGGAAAGTCCCCTGGCATTCATCAGCTGCTGCTTCTACTGGTTACATTCAACGTCTGCATTCCAACATTATAACGATTTACCAAGGACAGCTTTACCTCCTTGCGGTATACCCCAATCTACGTAAACTTTTCCTCATACGTGACCCGTCCTAAACCCTAGCCATCGTAAACTTATAGCCTGACACTGACCAACAGATGACGTCAACAAGTCTTTGGCCACAAAAGAAAACAAATCGTGAGTTGTATTCAATAGATCAACCAATGGGATCACTTTGTTTCCTTGAGCATCACTAACGACAACTTAGTTGGCGCTGCAAAACCTAAATAAAATAAAAAAGGACGTCAAAATATAAGTCCTAGTGGGCCCTAGTGTCAGGCTATAAGTTAACGATGGCTACCCCTAAACCTACCGGGCAGTTGTGTCACAATAAGTGACATCTATAGAGACGAAGTGGTCGATGGTCATAACGCAACGTCCAACCAGATGTTCTGCAGTCTCCTGACTAATATGTACCACTAGGACTTCAAAAGGGTGACTACTCCGGTCAGAATTGGGAAATAATATAATATTCCAAAATCATTTCTTTCTTATTTCATAACCGTCAGTTTCTTTGTTGACTCACTCTACTGCCCCCTACCACAAATTAGAAAACTGTAATAATATTACATTAACTTTGTCCTCAAATCACATACGACATGCAATGACGTTTTGACACAGATTCATAATCAACTAATGATACTAAGAATGAATAAATTACAATATATATATATATATATATATATATATATATATATATATATATATATATATATATATATATATATATATATAATGAACTTTTTAATTTGTATATTTAGTCATCCATTTATACATTTATTTATATATTTATTTGTTCATTTATATATTTTTTACGTATCTGTCTATTTTTTAAAAAAATTATTCATTTATTTATTTATTATATATCATAATTTTTATTTATATATTTATTGGTATGCTTTGTTGGTCTCAAATTTCTGCACTGCTCATAGAAAAAGAAAACATTTGAAGATTAAAACCAACAATATCCAATAATTTCATTTCATTCAAACCTTGCTTATTCTCTACATTTAATGAATATTTATATGTTTTTTTAATATCTTTGTTTTTCTTTTTCTTTTTTTCGTTTCTTTGATACATAAATATAAGTTTTGAATGATAAAACCAATCAAGCTAGAAGGCTGTGATGTTTTGATATTTATTATTAGTTGCCACACTGTTGTTGATTTTCTAAATTGTTACATTTCTAATTAGTTTACAAACGTATTTATGAATTTTTAGCCTGCCAGTCTTTTGTTTTAAACTTTAATCATGAATAAAATGACGTAGATATTTTTATGGACGTTTGATGATGATGAATATCTATTATTATTATTATCATTATTGCCAAACAAAAAATGTAGAAAAAAAAAGAAACTTTTATTGACTAAAAAAAATCTCTCTTTTTTCGCCCTTCCTTCGTCATTGGCAAGATCAAACCTCGCTTAGTTTTATTTTGTGGGTTTAAAACGTTCCGATTGAGTTCTATTTAATAAAAAATAATTCTTATTTATTTTCACCGATCTTTTCCTCTTTATTTTATTTTCTTTTTCTTTTATCTTTATTCTATCTTCTGTCTGTGTTTTTAAAAATGGAAAGGTACCATTCTCCGGAACTTGTAGATTTCATATCGGTCTTTATTTATCGTCTCCTCTGTTCCTCTGCACGGGGATCCCGGTAGCTCAGTTGGTAGAGCATTTGCTTCACAAGCAAAGTGACCGAGATCGATCCTGAGTGCAATCGAGATATTTTTTCCTGACTTCCCTGTCCACCCAACAGTGATTGATTGTGTAGCTGGGTCTATTAGATCTGGTGGAAAGTACAAGCGTCCTTAACAAAGGGTTTCAAGTAATTGCTGTTGTCCAGTTCACGCTATAGAAACTAGAATAAACGCCGGCTCCTTGGGCTCTGAAAGCTGGTGGATCTGGGTGGGGTTCCTGACCCATAGTGGGCAGGGGGGTACATACTGTGTCTTCTATCCCCTTATATCTGTTTTCCAACATGCTTTATGTCTATGTCTTGGAATGAGATTACTTGGTTTTGTCCTGGCCCTGGTCGGAGTCCTGGCTGGGAGGGAAACAGTCACATGCATAGTTATTGTTTTGGGAGATGATCATTTTTTCCTTGTAAATCATCTCTCTATTATGTATTATTATATTTGTTATTTTTGATGTATAATGAAATGTAAGCATTTGAATGTATTCCTCTTCGTTGGATCTTGTGCTTGTGTCTGGGTGAGACTTATAGGTGATATTAGACTAAGTACATTGATAGTGTGCTCTTGGAATCTACATCTGATCCCTATTTGTTCCCAGTTCCCCTATGTCTTACTCTCTCTTGGGTGCTTAATTGTAATTCTAGAACTTTTTACTATCCCATTCATTTTCTTCCTTTTTACTGGCGCTGATATGACCTAAATGTGTTGCAAGCGCCGTAAAACCTTTAAAAACAAACAAAACAAAAGCTGGTGAATGAAGGATTTTACTTGTAGGGTCTTTCCTTGTAAATCATATCCATCTATATCACATAATGACAGTTTTATTTCAATTTTTTGTTTTGAACATATCTTGTAAACACTTGAGTCTATTCCTCTTAGTGGGATCTTGTGCTGGTCTCTGGGTGAGACTTTTAGGTGATTTTAAACTAAGTACATCGATGGTATGCTCTTGGAATCTACACCTGTTCCCTATTTAATTTGTAAATAACAATGTGAAATTGAATGTAGCTTCAATTTAATATACGAAAATAGATAAAATGGACGTTTAGGGTTTCCCCTTTATCCACAAAACAGGATGAATGAAACACTACAGACGAATGAGATAATGTGGTAGTGGCGTTGTAAAGATGAATCAATGTTTTTTTCTGTTATATCTGTTTTCGTATATGAAATTGAAGCTTACATTCAATTTCACATTGTTATTTAATTTATTTCTTCGAACTTCGAGCAGCACCATTTACGTTAGCTATTTAATTTGTCTTTGTCTTACTCTATCTTGGGTACTTGAATTGTATATTTAAAATTTTTTGACAATCCCATTTTCTTTTCTTTTTTTACTGGCGCTGATATGACTTAAATGTGTCGCAAGCGCCAGTAAAACCAATAAAAACAAATGGGAAAAAAAGAAAAAAAACAACAACAAACAAACAAAAAACTCGTGGCTTGTGAGTTTACGCCAGTTTCTGACTGGATGCGGTCTTTTGGCCTCCCACGGTTGATGAAGCAGGCGTGAGAGGGAATACGTGGGAAGGAAAGTATTGGACTTGCAATTAGAGGGAAAGAGGAAAAATGGACGCCCAAAGACTAGATGGTGGGATAAGGTAAAGGATGATATGAAAGAACTGGACCTGGAGGAAGATGATGCTCTGAACCGAGATGCATGGAGATGTGGCATTCATTATGGCGACCCTGCAAAATGCAGGATAAGCTGGAAGAAGGAGAAGAAGAAGGTGGTTGATGAAGAGGTCACCATTGCTCTGTCTTCTATCCCTCTGGAAATGTTTTTTTGGGCGCTTTTAATTGTAAATCTAGAATCTTTGACCAGATATCCCATTTTATTCTTTTTAAAAAAATGTTTACTGGTACTGAAAGAAAAAAAACCCCAACTAAATTTGTTCTACGCGTCATAAATCCCCGAAAAACATGAAACTACGTATCGTTATATAGATACTATGCATTTGGCTAAGAAGCTCACAACATTGCCATCCGGAAGTATAACGGACCAACACACAAAACTCTGTGTAACCATGAACTTTTATAGTCTGGATAATAAAGTTTAGCGATAATTGCTCATAAACGCGGATGACAAAAAATCAATAACAAAGACCAGAGTGACGTCATCTTCAGTCTATATATATATATGACACAAATTGACATATTCGATCATTCCTGTTATAAACTAGCTCATAGCGTCCTATTGATCCGTGGTTTTTGCTTGCTTCCATTTGGGTTGGATGCTAGTCCATCACAAAGTACTTTCCACCAAATCAAACAGGCCCAGCTACTCAAGAGGGGAGGTAGAGGGGGGGGGGACAAAAACAAAGATAACGAATTCGTGTTCCCTTGTCCCTCCTTCTCCTCCTCTTCCCTCTCCTCCTCCTTCTCCAGTCATCGTCTTCCACTTTCCCTCTTCTTCTTTTTCCTCCTCCTGTTCCTCCTCTTCCTCCTCCTCTTCCTCCTCCTCCTCCTCCACGTTATCCTCCTCTTCATCATCATGTCCTTCATAAACATCAACATCATCATCTTTATCATCATCATCATCATCATCATCATCATCATCATCATCATCATCATCATAAGGAGCAGCAGCAGCAGTAGCAGGAGCAGTAGCAGGAGCAGCAGCAGCATTATCATCATCATCATCATCATCATCATCATCATCATCATCATCATCATCATCATCATCATTAACAACAACAACAACAACAACAACAACAACAGTAGAAGCAGGAGCAACATCAGCAACAACATCAGAAGCAGCAGCAACAACAACAAAACAATCCTTGTGAAAAGCAGATTGAGATTGACATAGACAAATCCTGAAAAAAAAAACATATTAAAAATATTGATACGTGAAGTCCCAGGCTTGAAAGTTTATTGCAAGATGAGGGCGATTTTACTCGATCGATATTTTAAGGACGGGTTTTCTGACCAAATTTTTAAATAGATGTTACTATTTTATCTTTATTTATTTTTTTATTTTTTTTTTTTAGAAAACAGCAAAATTGACCATTGACATAGTCTTCCGTTTATTTTTCCAATTCAGCACAACTCGATCAACTCGAGATTGGGCAAGGGAGATAAATCAAATTATTCTTGTAGTTCTACTTACTATGCTTTGGCACGCTTTGGGTTTGTTTATAAATCATTGAATTTATAACACAATTGGATTCAATAGTCTGATGTCACGACGCCCAGCAACGGCGGCCATCGTGGTTCTAAACAAAGAGAATCGGTACTTTTTTTTTCATGCTGGTTAGAACTTTTCATGTCTTGTGATCAGAATGTGTAAAAGTCAAAACATGATCAGTTTTTATAATGTTTTTTTCCTCTGGATACGCTTTTATGCTCGTCGGAGAAGTATTTCATAAGGGCGTCCGCCATTGTTCCGATAGTTTAGAGCCATGCGTCATTACGAGGGAAGTGACATTACGACTGTTGAAGCATATTTGTCTGTAATATAAGGGAATTGACGTGGGGTAAGTAGACAGAAAGATAGATAGATAGTCAGATAGGCAGACAGATAGATGGACGGATAGAGATTTTGGTTTGCAGACCATTAACAGAAAAAGGTTTACAGATAAACTGATTGAAAAGAGACACTCAAACATTTAAAAAACGTGAGCTTTTTTATAGAGCAATATTCATAGACATGCTCAAATCGCTTTACAAAGGGTCCCTGACAAACGGCAGCACGTAACATGTAGAAGAGCCATGACGCCTGTTAGGCGATATTACAATTTTCCCGACAAAGACAAAGCTGTTAACGGCTTGGAACTTTTTTTACACATGAGTATGGTGAGAGAATGTGGGCAAAGAGCCTTTTTCAAGAACTCAATTATGCGCCGAAACGAGTGCCATACCACAAGACCGCATAGTCACACATCATACACAAACTCATACACACACACACACACACACACACACACACATATATATATATATATATATATATGTATATATATATATATATATAGGAGGGGGAGTCAGACAGAAAAGCAGACTGGCGGGTGGGGGGGGGGGGGGGCTATTAAAAAGAATGGGAATTATATTTGTGATCAATGGACGAGGGAGAAAAGATGAATCGCTGGTAATCACTCTGACATTCTTAGGTGCTTCTTTCTCTGTTTCTGTTTTGGTTGCATGGAAATGTAAGCCACCGATTAGTTCCCTTTCACAAGAGTTCTTCTATAATGTTGTTTGTAATGAGCTGATATAATCAATCCTCATTGTCGATGTACCACCTGCCATTGATCGAGCTCCTGACAGCTCTTACCGACAACAGCAGTCACAATGATGGTGATTGTGATGAAGAAAACGATGATGATGATGATGATGATGGTGGAGGGAATGATGATTATGACGACGACGATAATGATGATGATGATGATGATGATGATGATGATGATGATG
>NC_088368.1:29812522-29857522 GCF_034508935.2 Berghia stephanieae | reverse complement strand
GATCACTGAAAAATAAAATTGATGAACTGTTTTCACTGTGTCGTTTTAATAGTGACTATCGTCAAGCCTCCATAATAGCGTTAACAGAGACTTGGCTATCTCCTCACATACCATCATCATGTTTTAATATTGAACAATATTCACTATTTCGAGGAGATCGGACTAATGTAAATAAACGAACTGGGGGTGGGGTGTGCACATATATTAACAACAAATGGTGCCACCCCAATAACTGTCAGATAAAGAAAATGTATTGTGACGATAAAATTGAATTTATTACTGTTTCGTCACGACCATATTACCTACCCCGGGAATATACTCATGTCATCATCATCAACGTCTACATTCCACCATCATCAGACAACACCACAGCGAAAAATATTTTGAGGAAAGAAATACAGGACATTCAAATTAAGTCACCCGATGCCGTATTGATGGTCACTGGCGATTTTAACCAATGTAACGATTTTACTCTCCCGGGACTTCATCAATACGTGGACTGCGAGACAAGGGACAAAAAAACATTAGATTTATTCCTGTGTAATATTAAAAATAGTTATAAATGTTTACCCCGTGCCCCATTAGGTTTATCTGACCACTGCATGCTCTTGCTACTCCCCACCTACCGCCCTGTTTTTAAACGTGTAAAACCAGTAAAGAAAAGTGTACAGATCTGGAATGGAAGTGTGTGTGAAGATTTGCGTGGTTGTTTTGAATGCACTGACTGGAATGTTTTTATCGAATCATGTGATAGTGTGGATGAGCTGAATGACTGTGTGAGTGAGTATTTAAAATTCTGTGAACAGCTAGTGTCTTGTAAAAAAGAAATAAAATATTATCCTAACAACAAGCCTTGGATAACAAAAGATCTAAAACTTTTATTGAACCAAAAGAAAACTCTCTATACTAGTGGAAACAAAAAAGATCTGAAAACAAAACAAAAAGAGATAAAGAGGGTAATATCTAGTTGTAGAGACAAGTACAAAAATAAAATTGAAAAATGCTTTTCTTCTGGGGATATAAGGGACACGTGGCGGGGGCTTAAAACTGCTGTGAACTATAATCCAAAGCCCACGATTATATCAGAAGATATCGAAATTGAAACTTTAAATAAATTTTATTCACGTTTCGACACAGCAAACAAATTTGATATTGAAAATGAAAAACATAAATTAGACAGGGCTTTGGAAGATGAAATGACTATTGAGGTCAGTGAAGAGGAAACGAGATTCGTATTTTCGAAACTAAACGAGAGGAAGGCTGCTGGGCCGGATGGATTGAAAGGAAAACTATTAAAAGAATGTGCCCACCAGCTTTCCCCCATTTATACACATATTTTTAACTGGTCCCTCCAATGCGTTTCAATCCCTGAAATTTGGAAAACTTCAAAAATTATTCCTGTTCCAAAAAAAGAAAAACTTGAAACTATGAACGATCTCAGACCTGTTGCACTGACTTCAATAGTCATGAAATCTTTAGAAAAACTTGTTCTTGTTAAAATTAGGAATCAGTTTATGCCATTGAGTGATAGTCATCAATTTGCTTACAAACCAGGACGTGGCGTAGAGGATGCCATTTTGCTGTTTACAAACAACATCTACAGGCATCTAATAATAATAATAATAATAATAATAATAATAGATCTTTATTGTCCATAAATATGGCAATTTGTCATTTAGTTACACTTGTTATAATGTTAAACGATAACTAAGATTGAACAGATATTTCACTCCTACTTATTCTCTCTCCTCTCTCTCTCTCTCTCTCTCTCTCTCTCTCTCTCTCTCTCTCTCTCTCTCTCTCTCTCTCTTTCTTTCACACGTGCGATATACACAACATAAACATATTCATTTCGTTTTCAATTTGTTACGATTGTGGCAATTCGACACCAAAAATTATCATCATTATCAATTGGTCAGTTAATCTTACATTAAATAAATTAATCATTTAATCAGTCAACGAATCAATCCTTGGTTTTTCTGTACCATATGAAATATTCAAAATTTTTATTGCTGATGGAACGAACGTTGATTTATACTTGTTAGTTCTACATTTAATCTGACAAAACCTTCTCCCAGATGGTAAAAGACTAAATTCATGGTATAAAATATGTTTTTTATTGTTGGTAATTGAGAATGCTTTCCTTTCTATTGCTTTTCCATGAATTCTTTCTACTCCATCAAGAGGATGGTTTATTATTTTTGATGCCTCTTTGATAGATTTTGAAATTTTTGATTTATCTTTAAGTCGGCATCCTCCAAACCATATGGTGCAGCCAAACGCAATTACACTTTTAATCAATGAGTCATAAACTCTTAACATAGTTTTCTTCCTTACTTGAAATGTTCTCAATTTCCTTAGGATGTATAATCTTTGGGCAACTTTCTTAGAAATTATATTAATATGTTGAGAGAAATTGAGGGAACTATCAATGGTTATTCCTAAATATTTAAAATAGTCAACTATCTCAACATCATCTTTACCGATCGCCACACACTTTAAGTCGTTTTTATTTTTTACACCAAACACCTGTTCTTTCGTTTTTTCAACATTTAATTCAAGCTGATTTTGTTTACACCAATCGGTGAATATATTTATTTGTTTGAAATAATTCTTTTCGGTAACTTTATCTTTTAATAAGCCAAGAATAGCAGTATCATCTGCATATTTCACTATAAAACAATTTTCAAAGGATGGTCTGCAGTCGTTGGTGTATAAGATGTACAGGATTGGGGAACTCACACAGCCTTGGGGACATCCGTTCGACAACGTTCTTTTGTTGGAGATATGTTCACCCAATTTTACACATTGCGGTCTATGGGTCAGAAACTCTTTATACCATTTAATAATAACCAATTATTATCTAGATCACGCTAGGAGCTATTGCAGATTGCTTTTTGCAGATTTTTCTTCAGCGTTCAATACAATGCAACCTCAGTTGGTTGTTCAAAAATTGACTAGTCTGAATTTAAACAAGTATATAATTGCTTGGGTGCTCGAATTTCTTACGGAGAGAGCACAATATGTTCAATTAGGGCAAAACAAATCTTCCTGTATAACTACAAATACTGGTGCTCCTCAAGGTTGTGTATTGTCCCCTGTATTATTCACAATATACACGAATGACTGTAGAAGTCAAAACCTGAGTGTACCTTTAATAAAGTTTGCAGATGACACCGCTCTTCAAGGCCTCATAACAAATGGCAACGAAGTGGCTTATAGGCAAGAAATTGATAGATTTGTGTCTTGGTGTGATGCCCACCACCTAGAGCTTAACATAAGCAAGACAAAGGAGCTAGTGATTGACTTTAGGAGAGTGAAGGAACCGATAGAACCGTTAAAATTAAAGGACCAATTCGTCCAGCGAGTTCCTCACTACAAATACCTTGGTGTAACGATTGATGACAGGCTCAAGTGGGATGAACACTTGAAAATAATTAGGCATAAGATGTGCAGACGTACATATTTTTATCGAAACTCTCTCAGTTTAGAATAGATAAAACCCTCTGCACATTATTTTATAGAGCAGTAATCGAAAGTGTTTTGTCATTTTGTATAACAGCTTGGGGAGGCAATTGCTTAGCAGTGGAAAGGAACAAAATAAATTCAAATATTAAAAAATCCATTAAACGCTATATAAATGATGTTGACGATGTAGATCTTTTATACGAGAAATTTTGTATAAATAAAATAACTAAAATATTAAATGACCAGTATCATCCACTAAGACCATCAATTATTATGTCAGAAAGAAGTGGTCGCCCTTTCTCTATTTCAACGAAAACAGAGAGACACCGAAAATCTTTTCTGCCGTCCAGTATTAGGCTTTATAACAACAAGCAATAATCATTTTATATAATTATTTCTCATTTTACTTTTTAAAAATATAAATATTAATTTATTAATTTATTTGTTTTGCAATCTTTTCAATTTTCAATTTATAGTGACAGTTTTAACTATTTTACAGTGTTGAAATTATTCATATTATTAAGCGCAGCTCTGGTTATAGAGCTGCTCCTTTTTTATATATATACATCCTATTTCCATTGTATTTTTATCTTATGTGTAAATTACAACACGTCTGTACAAAAAATTTCCTTTTTGGGATGCAATAAAGTATTATTATTATTATTATTATTATTATTATTATTATTATTATTATTATTATTATTATTATTATTATTATTATTATTATTATTATTTTTATTATTTTTATTATTATTATTATTATTATTATTATTATTATTATTATTATTATTATTATTATTATTATTATTATTATTTTTATTATTTTTTATTATTATTATTATTATTATTATTATTATTATTATTATTATTATTATTATTATTATTATTATTATTGTTATTACTATTATTATTATTATTATTATTATCATTATTATCATTATTATGTCTATTGTTATTTTTATTACTTTTGTTACTATTATTATTATCATCATTATTATTATCTTCTTCATCATCGTCATCATCATCATCGTCATCATCATCATCATCATCATCGTCATCATCATCATCATCATCGTCATCATCATCATCACCATCATCATCGTCATCATCATCGTTATCATCATCATCATCACCATCATCATCATCATCATCATCATCATCATCATCATCATCAGGTGTTTCTGACCAATTTGAAATAGAAGCGTGAGAGTCCTCCGAGAAAAGTAAATTTTCTGAGAAAAGTCAAGGAGGGGGTAGGATAGAACTTTTAAAGATGTGAAATAAATATTGTGTATGAAAGAGTTCACGACAAAGCAGAGAGGGACACAAGAAAAAAAAATAAAACATTCCAAAACAATACCAAAAAAAAAGAAGTTTTTTTTAACAAATCAAAAAAATCAGCCTGTCTCGATTTATAAGGAATGCGTCACAAGGATAAAGTAAAGTCGTTGAGAGGCCGTCCATAGACTTTCCCGCTTTTGTGTCTTCTGGCACCATGCCATAGACCTTCATTCAAATTCCAAATAATACTGTGTCGTCTGCATTCTAGGTCGTTTGAGTGGACACCGGACTTATTTATCGTTCTGTATTATAAATCACGATAATATTCGGAGGGCAATGTGGGGAAGAGGGACGGTTTTACTGGGCGTGTACGTTTTCTATATTGCCAGGTAATCCTTGCCTAAAGATGCTAAAAATGAAATAAGCTAAAAGATTAATTTATAAAATGAAATAAAACAAAATGATATAACGTTAACACCCCCCCCCCCCCCCCCCCCCCCCCCCCCCCCCCCCCCAAAAAAAAAAAAATCAAAACAAAAAAACAAGAATAATGTAATAATGTGAATGATTCAGAAACTTATTGTAAACACGGTTATGGAAATATTATGAGAGATATAGTCTCCAATGGTATTGTACAGACGTAAGATACAGGCCGATAAGAGGGGAGTTTATCTTTTGAACACGAAATTTTATTTGGTTTGATTTTCCCAATATGTATTTACATAAACGGAAGTATGATGGGCTAACACACAAACCATGGACTTTTATAGTCTGGTTCATACAGTTTAGTGAGAATTAGTCATAAACGTGGATGGCACAAAACAATAACAAAGACCCGGGTGATGTCAACGTCATTCTATCTATATCCATTTTCCCAAGAGGAGCATAATATATAGTAATCCATGGAGCCAGGGTCTATCCATTTTTTCTATAGCGTGAAACAGACAATAGCAATTTGCTTGCCATCGTCTTGATAGGACGCTAGTCTATCGTAAAGTACTTTCCGTGAGATCTAACAGACCCAGCAGAAAAAAAAAAACATCGACTGCACCCGGATTCCTTAGCCGTGAGAAGTGAGTGCTTTACCAACTGAGCTAACGGACCCCCAAATTATGAATATAATTTCATAATATGACCACCAAAAAAAAAAAAAAAAAAAAAAAAAAAAAAACAACAACAACAACAAAAAAAAAACAACTAAAATTTCACATATTTTAACTTTATCACCTATTTTGAAATCCATGTTTGTCATCTGGTTTATCCAGTTGTAATACCGTCTTGAGGCGATGCGTCACACGAATTTTCTCATCGCATCGCCTTGAGTAATTGCCTTGACCTCTAAAGTCTCAAAGTGGTAGTATCGTTTTTTAATGGGTTTTTTGTTGTTGTTTGTTTGTCTTTGCTTTTGTTTTAGTTTATTTATTTATCTATTGTCTTTTTGGTTTTTTTTTGTTTGTTTGTCTTTGCTTTTGCTTTAGTTTATTAATTTATTTATTGTCTTTTTGGTTTGTTTTTTTTTGTTTGTCTTTGCTTTTGCTTTAGTTTATTAATTTATTTATTGTCTTTTTGGTTTGTTTTTTTTTTTTTTTTGTTTGTCTTTGCTTTTGCTTTAGTTTATTTATTTATTTATTGTCTTTTTGGTTTGTTTTTTTTGTTTGTCTTTGCTTTTGCTTTAGTTTATTAATTTATTTATTGTCTTTTTGGTTTGTTTTTTTTTGTTTGTCTTTGCTTTTGCTTTAGTTTATTAATTTATTTATTGTCTTTTTGGTTTGTTTTTTTTTTTGTTTGTCTTTGCTTTTGTTTTAGTTTATTTATTTATTTATTGTCTTTTTGGTTTTTTTTTTGGTTTTTTTTTTGTTTTTTTTGTTTTGTTTTGTTTTGTTTTAAAACTAATTTTATAAGTAACGGGGTTTCGATAGGTCACTTGGTAGTAAAGCTCTCGCTTCACACGCAAAGGGATTGAGGTCGATCCCGGATGCAGTCGATATTTTTTTTCTGACACCCTACCCCTGTCCACTAAGCAGTGATTGGGTAGCTGGGTCTGTTGGATATGGCGGAAAGTACTTCACGATAGATTAGCGTCCTATCCAAAGGATAACAAGCAATAGCTCTTGTCCGTTTAATACCATAGAAACCGGGATAAACTCAGGCTCCCATGGGCTTCAATGCTCTGAGGGACTACATTTTTTTTACCCCCCCCCCCCCCTTCCATAGTATCGTATTGAGACGGTGAGATGTGTACGACTATGTGGTCCAGTGGTATGACACTCGCCTTCGGAACGGAAGGTCCAGTTTCGAGCCCTTCTCTGAACCGCGCATAGTTGAGTCCTCTGAAAATGCTCTATACTTACATTCTCTCACTGTACTCAGGTATAAAATGATTACCCGGACCTTAACAGCGTTGTCTATGTCGGAGGTAAACATATTTTTTAAAAATGTACTATTAAAAGTATGCAGTTGGTACAATATATAAATAGATAAATTAATAAATTAATAAATCATTTTATTTGAATTGCCAAATCGCCATATTCAATTTTTCAATCATAAACGTTATACCATCATCATCATCATCACCAGCGCCAGAATCACCACCACCACCACCACCACCATCATCATCATCATCATCACCATCATCATCACCACCACCACCACCACCACCACCACCACCACCATCATCATCATCATCATCATCATCGACAGCGCCAAAACCACCACCACCATTATTGTTCTTATCATTATTTATTTATAGATTCCGTTATTCATTTTTTTCTCTCTATTAATTTAAGCACGTATGCATTAAACTATTATGATCAATTCATTCGTTCGTTCATTTCGTTTTGCTTTGAAAATATCAAATTGGCAGCCTTGTTCTTGACTGGTTTTGCAGGAAGGGGCGCGGTCTATTTTTTCACGCGTGATCAATGAAAACGCGACGTCGCGAGATTTTGACCTCACAACACCAAAACAAACCAGTGCGCTCTAGCAGACGACGGGTAAATTCGACTGTGTAATTTTTTCAAATTTCTAGTTTCTTGTTGGAGTCAATAAGATGGAGTCTGCACCGAGACCAAAACAACAGGCTTCAGGTTATCAAGGTTATGACCCAAATACTGACAGTAAGTTTCCTTTTTCTCAGTTGTTTCACATTAGAATGATTCGTGACAGTCAAGTGTTGTCAACTTGTGTGTCATGTGTCATGCCACCCAATAGATATCTGAGTCCGAGCTCGCGACTGCTTCATTCATCCAACGATTTCCACATTGATATTTTGAACAATGCCCTCCTTTCACATAAAACAACTATTATAAGCAAAGTTTTTCAAATTGTATTCGAAGTTGACCGTTGGGGTCAGATGTCCCAAGTCTTATTATTTAACTCACATAATTCTCACATGGCCATTGCCATTTCATTGCATGGAATAGAACAGAAAAGAAATGCTTTTACTTTTACTTAACTTTATGGCAATGAAGAAGGTTCAGAATCAGTTAAGATACAGTTAAACATTAGTATCAGATTTGCGTGCTTTTCGCTTTAAAATTTCATAGCTTATAATTTTACTTTTTCATGAGATAGAGATGTTAGATACCTTGAGTCACAATCATTCTTCACTCACACTCGTCACTGGCTACCGCACCAGGTCAAACAGTTTATTTTTTATGACAAATGGCAGACTTTGAACTGCGATATTTTGGAATATAGCATTTTCTCATAATAAAGCCAATAAGTGTAAGAATTTTAAAACAAAAAGATAACAATTTTTGCCATAAATTGGTTGACAGACTTGGGTGTAATCTGGGAAGAGTGTTTGGTGAAAAAATAAAAATACTCTAATCCCACTTTTATTATCATTAATCAAGCTGTTTCTTTCATTAGATTACTCTTAAGATTACTCTAATTTGAATGTTGTCTATATCCTGATGGTTTAATAGAGTAGAGCGCGCTATAATCTTGTGGGTGTCCCAGCTTCATGTATTTTGTTTTACCCAAGATACTGACACCAAAATCAAGATACCCAAATAAACTACTACAATGTCTGTGTTTTATAAATTAAAAAAAATATTGTTATTGAACTTTTATTTAGCGCAATATCCACTAAATGTGCTCAAAGCGCTTTACAAGGGATCCATGGCCAACAGCAACATTTAACATTCAGGACAGGACAACGCCTGTTAGGCAATGTCACAATTTATTTCGGACAGGGACAACGCTGTTAACAGCCAGGTACTCATTTTACACCTGAGTATGGTGCGAGAATGTGAGTAAAGAGCCTTCTCCAAACAGAGTGAGGCTCGAACCCAGGACCTTCCGATCCGAAAGCGAGTGTCATACCACTAGACCACAATTTGTACCAAATTTGAATGAAAGTTACTACATTTATTGGCATTATGTAAAATATTAACAAACCCATTATTTAATCTAGAAATCACTGGGTAATCAATTCACGGGGTAATCAATGCCGAGTGCTTGCGCTGCAAACATTCCGTACAACAAATTCAATAGAGTTAACTCAGCTTTTGCTTCTCACTGTGTGATTAGTCAGAAGTAAAAGATAAACATCCCAAATAAGTCCAGAAAGTTTGGTTATTTTTTTTTATGGATGATAACAGGAACACTGCCACAGTTACCAGTGATCATTACATTGGCTTGTTGAAATATGTTAGAGCAGTGAGTCAGTGAAAATAGACTTTTACAATGGACACAACAGGACAGAGCAATGCTACATATGGCTAACAACTCTCTGGAATGGATAGCACAAATATTTTGCGGAGCAAGTCATTTATTGCCGGACTCGATATGAGTTGGCAAGTCATAGCTCTAATCTTAATCTGTGCAACTTTTATCTAAGAAGATACTTGAAGGATTGATTAATACATAAACCATTTTTTTGATAACTTAGCTAATTTACAAAAGGAAATTTCAAAAGAAGCAATCACTGATAGTTTTGTTCGCATGTTGAAAATGAGTGTTGTGAGAAATGGGAGCCTTCTAGAATATATGCTGTTAAAACAAAAGTTATAGCACAACATTCATATTTTATTGCTATTGCCTTATCTTTGGGTTTCATTTTTATTGGGTCACCTGGTATTATGATATATAAGTTTAATACATCTAATCAATTTAGGGTGGTGATGGGGGGGGGGGGGGGGGGGGGGGGGGGGGGGGGGGGGGGGGGGGGGGGAGCTATAAGGTGATAAAGAAAAATAGTCCAACTGTAAAAAAAGGAATCTTTATATAAAAATTATCAATTCATTAATAATGGCAAAAGTGGAAACCCTTTCTACTGTCTCCGCTTCGTGTAAATAAAGGAAGTTCGTTGCAGAAACATTAACCTCCTTCGGATTGGATAGAAGTAGTTAAATTTCATCACAATTTCATTACAATTCAGGCCGCCCGTTAAATGCACTAATTGTCCATTGGGCCACCAAATCAATAATTAGTTTCTGTGGCCAATGAATCGTAGTTTTGTGAAATGGTAATGTCGATTTACAGCATTTTTTATTCGTAATAGCATTTTTATACTGTCACTACGGTGTGGTATGTTGCCGCACAGTGGGTAAATTTGTCGCCGTTGATGGAGAAAATATCTCCAAACCGTGATTGACACATATTATTTTGTCACTCTATAGTTGTTTTCAATTTTTATTGGTTTTCTTCCACATACAAATTCAACACTCTCATGTTTTGTTTCTCGTAAATGGACTAATCCAAACGTGATGGATGAAAGGATAAATATAATTTATTCTGCTTTAATTTATGCCAATGAATGGTCGCAATGTATTTATCTGGTGGCATCTTTGCCCTGCTTATTGGTCATCAGATCCGTCCTTTCTTTCATTCACTTTCAATAAATCTATTCTGTAATCTAGTTAGCTAGCTTATAATTTAAGCAGTTTTGAATAGAATATCTTTCATACTGAAATATTATGAGTTTAATTCATAATTCATTGTCTTTGCTCTATTTAGATGCCTTGTTTCTATCTAGATGCCTATAAAAACATTAACAGGAGTGCACTGATCATTGATCTTGTACCCCGTATCGTTACCAATTCAAATTCATGAAAAACAACATGGGGATATCAAGATGATTTCATCGGAGTATTGATCAGTTAGTATGCTTGCCACAATTTTCTCTGCTTCTTATTTTTTTAGATTTTTTATTTTGGTCAGGAAGCTTTTCCTCATAAATTAAGCCATTATGACTTGAAAATATAAACCATTTTAGCTTATTACAAAACATTTTCTCTCAAATATCAATAATCAGAGATGCCTTTGTTGAAAGTCTAGCAATAAGGATATGTTATCAAGGGAAAGAAATCCATAAGTTCCATGGAACCAGAGTTTATCGTGGTTTCTTTAGACTTAAATCCAATCCAATCCAAAGTAGTTGCAGCTTCATGAACAGTAATAATAAGGGTTTAAAGGGACATCAGTGAAAAAGTGGGCCTTGCCAGATTTAGCAAACCAAGCTACTTAATCACAGGGTATTGTAAAAAATAAAATATTTATTAACCCAAAGACCACTATCGCTCTCTTTGCTTGCTAGATCTATCTATTGAGTTATGAATTCAATGAATTCAAGCTATATTGTTTCGCATACCAACAGCAATCCCCCTATCCTCCGAAAATTCTCTCCTGATCTGCATTTCATCCCTCTTTTTAAATCTTTTTTTAAAAAATCTTTTGATGCCTACAAGAAGGATACTCCAACACCCCTTCTCTCACTTGCTTCTCTTATTTCCATTATCAAAAATATAGTTAAATTACAAATCACAAGAATGAATATCCAGTTTAATTTTGCAAAATGGTATTTCGATACCATGATTATAACTAAGTCCCTTATCTTATCAATAATTCTACTCCATTGGAACTTTGGATCAATTTGTAAAACGAGTCATTTTTCTTTGCCAAAATCTAGGCCCATTTTTATTACATGTGAAGTATTTAATAATTTACTGTAGCTCAGCTACAAGTGAATGGCCAGAGTTTTTCCTAAATCTTTGTCATTGCTTTATGGATTTGAAAACAAAATCATGCAAGCATTTGAGTCAAGTTGTCTTAATTGAATTTACAACTTGGACAGGCAGGGTGCCATATTCAAAAAAGTTCTCTTCTAAGCACCCAAGAAAAACTGATTATGAATACGCTATGGTTAGGCATTATGTGAGCAATATATGATTCCTTTCATGAATAAACTTATCTAATTTTCTTGATATTTGGGCTGTGAGATCATATGATGAAAATAATATGACAGTTATCAGAATAACTCATTGTGTTCTATTATATGTCATAAATTAATAATAATAATAATAATAATAATAATAATAATAATAATAATAATAATAATAATAATAATAATAATAATAATAATAATAATAATAATAATAATACTTTATTGCATCCCAAAAAGGAAATTTTTTGTACAGACGTGTTATAATTTACACAATAAGATAAAAAATACAATAGAAATAGGATGTAATATATAAAAAAAGGAGCAGCTCTATAACCAGAGCTGCAATTTATGATATGAATAATTTCAACACTGTATAATAGTTAAAACTGTCACTATAAATTGAAAATTGAAAAGATTGTAAAACAAATAAATTAATAAATTAATATTTATATTTTTAAAAGTAAAAATGAGAAATAATTATATAAAATGATTATTGCTTGTTGTTATAAAGCCTAATACTGGACAGCAGAAAAGATTTGTGATTAATGTGACTTGTATTAATATGATTTGAATATGAACCGAATCAAAACATTTCTTTCAATTCTACAGCTTGGTTGCAAGCAAATGCCAATCTGTCCTTGATTTCAAATTACAATCTGTTCCATGGCATGGAAACAGTAAATGGAATCCAATTTGTCGTTTCCCAATCAATAAGCTATTGGGGGAAAAAAAACAAAACAACACAACAAAGTATAAACCCAAAAACAAACATAACAAAGCAAGCATAGCAATTAAAATACTGTTGCTTCCTATCCTAGCCTTTGGTTTTAATTTTGTTGCAATGATTCACCTGTTCATACTACTGTTTTATAGGTATTTTAAATTAATGATAGCGCAAAAGAAATCCAAACATGATGCTTAATTTGACTGTTTGATTAATTGCTTGTTTTAAATTATAAAATCCCTCTTGGATTTTAATGTTGCCCAAAGAGAAGTTTCCCATGAGTATCATAATAAAATCCAGCTTAGAGATAGGGACATGGAAAAGGGTGAATAAGTTCTCGATGATTGAACAAGTGTGTCTTTATTGTGATTTGTCATTTAATTTGATACCATGTCGGTATCTCGGTCGGAACAGAATTTCAGCCATCTAGTTAGATTCTGACTCATTTACTCCTCTTGCGGTTGGTTAAATTTATTTTTAGACATTCATTTTTGGTTAAATTTCTTACTATTTGATATAAATTTGTAACAGATATAATATCCTGTTACCTTTGTTGAGTCTGCATGTATTTAAAGCTTGCAACTTGTATATGTATTTCTGTTTTACCACTTATTCCATAAGCTGTAATTGTACTGATTGATCTTTTACTATAACCCTTATCCTTTTTTGTTTATGTATTGTAAAATCTATTAACTTTGTGGGGAAATAAATCCATAATATGCTTTTGAGAGGACAATGAGAATGGATGTGTCTGGACGTCACCAGAATTCCTGTGTATCTCTGTTGTTTATCTGTGGTCAGACGTTCATTTGGGCGCCAACAATGGAAGAATATTTAGAAACGTTTGAGCAACTGGTAGAAGGAGGGGGGTGGGGGGGGGGGGGGGGGGGGGGGGGGGGGGGGGGGGGGGGGGGGAGGGGAGGGGAGGGATGGATGATTTAATCCTATCACTGTGATTGTTATGGCAGATGGTCCATCTCTGTCTTTAGATGAAACTATGCAATAACAATCACACTATTATCGCAAAAAGTGATGGAGAGTGATGGTTTCTTTTGGCGATTTATACTGAAAATGAAGTGTTGTTATTGTTATTATTGTTATTATTATTATTATTATTATTATTATTATTATTATTATTATTATTATTATTATTATCCATTCTTGCTATAATACAGGCATAGTTAAAGCCCTAACCTTATTCAGTACCGTAGACTCGTGTATTTTTCATTATTACTCTCTATCATAGTGTTATATTATTATTATATTTTAGTTATTTAAACCAGCATAGTAAAACGACATGTTATTGACTTAGCTTTCCCCTGTCATGATTCCAGTTTGATATATATATTTAACGTTGCATTAGATTAATGTAATTAATTTACCTTCCTTGTCTCAGTTCTCGACCCCTTCTTGTGGGTCATGGAGCTATATTCTTGTTGTCTTTTCTACCCACCTTTATCAGAATCCCCACCCCCTTCTCGTTATTTTCTACCCTTATCATGGAATGAGATTACATTGTGTATTTCAATAAATCTCAGTCCTGACCGCGACCTCTCAGTCATAAGGAGTAAGTCAGATGTATGTTTCTATGGGACTCTTTTGTTTATTAAAAAAAAAAATAATTTATTATTGCTTGCAAATGATTTCTCATTGAGCTTTTATTAGATTGGATTTCGTCACTATGACTGGGTGGTGTTTTAATTAATCGGTCTCCGACTGGATCGCTCTTGGTTCTATTTAGATTCCATTTCCCGAATAGTCACTACTTTCTAATTGTTTATCTTATCTTCTCAAGCAGATTATGTCATTGAAAATAACATATAGATCCAAAACCTCATGGCTATCCTATCACCACCAGTGTTTATCCTTTTATTCACTTTTATTGCTGATGTGACTTTACAGGCCTCAAAGCGTGGTCAAAATCGTAAATAATTATTTACTTATCAGAACCAGCGACCAGCTCGAGTTCTAGCCCTTCGTAAATACAAAATGTTATCTACATGTTTTGTAACGAAGGTCAAGATGTTTTGGAGTTTAACACTCTCGTCCTTTAAATTTTTAAATATAGATCCTTAATGTTTTAAAGTAACCCAATACTGAGAATTTTAATTTATTATCTGCTTTAGCATCCAGTATAGATAATAAGCATCCTGTATAGATAATAAACAAATTTATCAATGTGCCTATGTCGACGTGTCAAATTTGCAGGTCAGATTACCCATTTTGGTGTCATTGTTCATGTTGTAATGGAAAATCCCTCAAACCAGCGCTTAATATTAATAATTACAACAATATTAAACCAAGCCCATAATTGCGTTCGGTTGTCAGAACTGATAAGAAGTGCGCATCGACATTTGTCGTATTCTAACGTTGCTCATGCTTTAACCTGCCTCTTATCATTTCATGATTTTGACATAGAACACAATAGATAGTTTTAAACACACTAACAAGTTTCCAACCCGGTAGTTAAAGTGAAAAAAAAAAGGTGGCGTTGGATGATTTGGGAAGTCGATGAAATCAGAGCTTATGTTAAATGTGACCGGCCACTTCAAATCGGTATCATGTCGGGGTAAACTAGATGACAAGACTTTTAAAGTAGAAAGACCAGACATGTCAAATTTTAGTATTTGTCACTTGAAGCAACTAGATAAATATATTGTCCCTATAAAACATTAAAACTTAAAACCAAGTTTCATATTTTGACAATGGATTCAATGTTTTGCATCTAAACCATCCAAGCATAAAACCGTTTTGAGGCGATGGGTCGCAAATACATTTTGAAGACTGCCAAATAATAGACCCCCCCCCCCCCCCCCTCCCCCATGAAAAAAAAAAATGAAAGACCCTCAAATTTTATGATTATTTGTTTACTCCATCCATATGCCAGATTGACGCGATGAGTCACACATAATATATATAAGGGAAAGCCATTTATAAGATATTTTGATTCTATTGTGAACGTTGACTATATCAATATTATATTAACCAGTATTTGAATCAGACGGACTTTCTTGAATGAGACATCGATTAGAATTAGACGTCTATATTGCTGTAATAGGAGGTCGGTGGAAAAAAAATAACGTGTTCTTAGACGAAGAACGGTAACCAATCATCTTAGAAAATTGCATTTTGTCAAGGCGGGGCTTAGAGACCAAGTTTATGCTTAATTTATCTAAAAGCTGAGTTAAATTGATGTCTACACGAACGAGAGTGAGCTTTTTTCTCCCTTCAGCTTAAAAAAATTGAATTTCCCAATTCAAATTTCAAAAGTCAAATCCTTTGAGTTTAATTTCTTTTCTTTTTTAAAAAAAATTAAATTTAGTTTACCCTGACATAGTACCAGATTTACGCGATGGGTGGCAAAATGGGATTGGGGGGGGGGGGGGGGGGGGGGGGGGGGATGATATTACGGAGTTGATAAAGTATTGCGGATTCGAGTCGTGCTTTTGGCATCTCAGGTTTTTTTGGCTTTTTTTTTCATTGAGCAAAATTTTAATTTCTATTCCTCTCTTTGGGGCCTGCACTGCGGCTGACACCAGAATTATTTCAGTCTTTTATAGAATCAGGCCATAAAGACGAAACAAATACAAACAAACAAAAAGAGAGAGAGAGAGAGAGGGGGGAGGTGGGCAGAGTAGCGGGCTATCACGTGAAGTGGTCTATTAAAAGTTTGGTCAGTATGCGACCATGACTGTATTTGTTAAGGAATGTTCATCAAAACATATCTCCTTCTTACCAACGTTATCATCGTTATCTGTTTAGGTTTTAGAATGGCATCGGTCAATAGACAACAACAACTTCAAGAACAAGGTGAGGAAAATGCACGACCCACCGTCTCAATCCGGTATTATGTTGGGGATGAATCAGAGGTTGAAAAGTGGCATTCATTATGGCAACCCTGCAAAATGCGGGATAAGCTCAAAGAAGAAGAAGAAGAATCAGATGTTGAAAAGTGACTTTAACCAGTTAAAATGCCGTGCTCTGGAAAGACGCGTATTTAAAAATACCCACTTCGCTTAGTCCCAGGTTTGAGAGCTTTTGCCGAGACGAGGGCCATTTAAATCAATCGATATTTGAAGGACGAGTTTCCTGGTCAAATTTTTAATCCATGTCTTTCCAGAGTTCCGCAGTTAACAGGTTAAAGTAAAATGATGCGAGAGTTAAGTTTCTTGCACCTTTCCTTTCTATCCAAAGAAATACAAGTCTGATACTTTAGGCTATAAAGTATAAAAGTCAATTTGTAGTTGTTGAATTACCCTTACACATACCTGCTTACTATTACGAAAAAATCGTAGAACTACGACGAAATTTCGTCTCCAATTTCAGCAATTCATAAACATCCCAAAGGCATGAAAACAGTAAAAATGAACGCTTGGTACCACACTACATAATTTTAAGGATTTTGAAGTTTTTATTTAATCCTCAAGAAAATAAAGTTAACTATTCAGACTACTATTTTCATCTCTAAAAAACTACCAAATAATGCCCTAACATAACACCGTTTTGAGACGATGAGTCACAAGTTGTTCCTAACCCACTATGCTCACCATCACGCCTGACATTATTCCCATTCGTAATCAATTTCCACCATCCCTTCCTTTTGATTTTTTTTTAACAGCGAAGAATATTATTCTGTGACTGATTATCCAATCTTTCACGAAAGAGATTTATTTATTTATTTTGTTGCCGATGTAACTTTAAGGCATTAAGTGCTGTCAAACCCGTAAATACAAAAAAAAAAAAAAAATAAATAAATAAATAAATAAATAGACGTTATCTTTAGGATTTATAATGGAAGTCAAGCTGCGATGGGTTTTAAAACTCTCGTCCCATTTCTTTCTTTCTTTTTTTTTTTTTTAGGGGGGGGGGGGGGGTGATCCCGATACCTTGGTAGAGCACTCGTTTCACATAATGCAAAGGGACCAAGATCGATCCCGGGTGCAGTTGAGATTTTTTCTGACCCCCCTGTCCACACAGCAGAAATGGGTAGCTGACTCTGTAAGATTTGGCGGAAAGTACTTTGCGATAGACTAGCGTCCTATCCAAAGGATAGCAAGCAATTGCTATTGTCCGTTTCACGCTAATAGAAACCGGGATAAACTCGTCCATGGGCCAATGGCTCTGAAGGACCACCATTTCTTCTTTTTATAGATCCTTAGTGTTTTAAAGTCTATCAGTATTGAGGCTTTTTAAAGATAATTTATTATCCGCTTTACCATCCTGTGTAGATAAGATAGCCAATTTATCTATGTACCTACGTTAGCAAAACGTTATTCTTTCCCCAAAATAAAACAATTTAATTTAACATAGATCTAAGTCTCAAACTTTTGGCTATATATAATTTCAATTTTAATATCGAAATAACTCCGACTTATTACCATTTTGAAACGACAGGTAAACAATTTAGATACTTCAAACATTTCCGATGCCACAATATTCTTGCACACAGCCGGTGTTAAGTGGACCATACCATTGTTATGACATAGCAATAAGCCTGCTTGTACCCAAAGAATTCCTTCACGCGATTAAGTAATGTGGCGATAGTCGTCTATTTGAGGCTCAAGATGTATTCATTTGTGCAGTCAGTAGGATCAAAGAGAGGTTTTGGTATTTGCCAAATTTCTACTATTACATAAAAGAATATTTCCATTTACTTTGTTTTACAGCGGTGACATTCTTTGTCGTAATTGTTTAGTTACACGCAGGCTTGTGTAAGAGAGTTCCTTTTCTGAAGACTATCTGCTTTGGTTCTACCCGAGTTTCTTGTCACTCATGAATGTGACTGACTGACGACGTTCAATCACTTGTTTTAATTAAGACTACACGTGAGACAATGAACAATGAGGATTTGATATAAAACAAACCTTCAGAGGTTCTCATATTAATTATATTGACGCATATTTTCCGATTTTCCGAAGCCGTGAACTGTAAAACCATGAAACGAGAACGAGTATAACAACTCCGAAAAAGAACAAAATACCAAACACGGGACGTTAATGTCTCTAAATCTGTTCATTATTATGATAATTTCTTATGTATTTCTTTGCTATTTTGTTCTTTTTTTTTTTCTCTCAACTCTTCTATATTAATTTTGTTTCATATATCTTCAGAGGCAACTTTCTCGTGTAGTCGCAAAACCAATGGTCCGTTTGCTACCTTGTGACTTTGCGGTCAAACGGCCGTTACTGATGATGATGAGGAGGAGGATAGTGATGATATGATGATGATGAGGAGGAGGATAGTAGTGATGATGATGATGATGATGATGATGATAATCGAATAGAAAGGAGCAGATGAAGAAGTGGGAGCCATTTTGTAATCTTTGATTTTAAGGGCGTATCAGTTACATGTATATTTCCCCCTGACATATTGGCAATACGTAAATGGACCACTTTCTACCTCTGTTTTCTTTGACCTACCCCTTTCTCCCTTCCTCATCCCTCCAGCACTTCTTCAATCTCTCATAATGGCTGTGTCTGTAATGGAAACGTGTTGATGTTCATACCATGAACCAAACTGAGCATTGTTTACCTCACATGAATTGCCTTTAATTTGGACAATAAAGATTATTATTATTATTATTATTATTATTATTATTATTATTATTATTATTATTATTATTATTATTATTATTATTATTATTATTATTATATTATTATTTTTATTATTATTATTATTATTATTATTATTATTATTATTATTATTATTATTATTATTATTATTATTATCATTATCATTATTATTATTATTATTATTATTATTATTATTATTATTATATCCAGTGCCCATGTTACGATCCGTTGTTAACTGTAACAAAGTTATACACATCTTGGCCGTCAAAAAATAAGATAATCATTTTTTTTTTGGCCGGAAGGGGGGGGGGGGGGGAAGGGGTGTAACTTTCTTTTATAACAGATTCAGTAAAATATCATCTACTAGTACAAATATATTTTCAATTTCGGGAAAGATCCAGGTGAGGCGATATTCTTTATCACAGAATATTTATTCTCTCATCTACTACTATTCTCCTTTTGTTTTAAGCCTATTACCTTTCTTTTCCTGGCCTTTAAATGAACCATGTGTGTTGCAAGTGCCGCTAAATCTCTAAAAACATAAAACATAAGTGAAATTGGAAAATTGAATAAGTTCGTGCTATTTAGGAACTAAAACAATTTCGTTTCTCTCTACCGACTTGTTCTTTTGGACTCTTTGTCCTACATTTTATTTCGAGAAGTTACAATAATCTATCTATAAACTGTTCAATCGCATTGTGAATTTGTTTTACTGCTACCACCCCCCCCCCCCCCCCCCCCCCAAAAAAAAAACAAAAAAAAAAAACGACAACAACAAAGCAAGTTTTTGATTTCTGGGTATATCTATCTTTTATTATAAAGGATGTGAAATTTGGAGTCTTTCAGCGTATGAAGTAATGTAAATGTTGCTGCTCGAAGCTTGAAGAAATAAATAAGAATGTGAAATTGATTGTAAGCTTCAATTTAATTACGAAAACAGATAGAATGAACGTTTCGGGTTTCCCCTTTATCAACAAACAGGATGAAGGAAACACTACGGATGAATTAGATGATCTATGAGAACGTTTTGTTCTTTTTATGCGTTTATTTTTTCTATTGCCCCCTTACCACCCCCCCCCTCCCCCCTTCCCTTTCCTCAACTCGTTTGGCATAAATGATAGTTCAGTGTCAATAAGATGAAAGATAATTTTCGATAAAACATCAACGCCTAATGTGCTGCTATTTAAATTTCATGCATGTAGACGAGAGCTCTGATAACCGGACGCAATAATGGACTTGATTTAACATTATTACTAAAGACTGTTTTTGCGTTGGTTTGAGATACTTTTATTACAACAATAAGCCGACAGCAAATTTTATTTATTTAGACCGTAGCCTTTGCAAAATCATAGCTTGAAACTGATTTTTAAAAATGACGTCAAAACACGAAGCCAGACCACAAAAATAAAATAAATATTTATTTGTATTCAATAGTTCAACCAATGGGATCATTTGCTTCCTTGATTCATTACTAACGACAACTCACTAGGCGGTGCACTTACCTAAACATGACGTTAAAATACATGTCCTGGTGTTGGGTTTTTAGTTCACGAAGGCGACAGTCAGACCTGCAAATAAGGAAATATCGACTCAAAGTAATAGTTATTGAAGAATGAATAAAGACGACAACTCAGCTCTTTGTTATTGATTTAGACCTTTGGGGATGATCAGTTCATATTGAAATATCTCAGTCATACTTTAAACGATAAAGGTTATACACGGTTTGTGAGCTTGTACGATTGATCTGGCAGTCGGAACCACAGACTACTAAGAGATCCTGTGTAATCTGTGGTCAGAACTGGTGAGTATTTTTACCAAACGCGTGCCATTGATAAGAACTAAATTATGAAGAATTACTAAGTGAGCGGTGGATGCTCCTAAACGTTTGAGTAGTGACAATAATACCATGCAGGTCACAGCGTTTTGAATTCGTAGACATTTTGACCAATCGTCATGAGGACGACGTGTGGACGATATGTACATTATATATGCAAACAAGGGCACGTCGATCGGGGATAATCGAATTATTTCGATTGAATTTTAAGAATTTGTGTTAAAATAAAAGCATTCTATGAGGAGAGTGTCTTTTGTTCTTTAAATTCAAAATGGCTTAAATTTCTTTATTCTTATTATTTTTACTTGAAACTCGATTTTTCTTCATCCAGAATCTTGTTCACTCCGGCATAATACCATATCGACGCGATGGGTCACAATGTTTCAAAATATCTTTGTTATACATTATGCAATGCTATTGATATGACATCGATGTTCATTAATTTCATCCAGCTAACGTGGATACTCTACGCGTTCACCAATATCCCATCAGAGACGGGGAACAAAACGTAGGCCACAAGATGCACGCTTTGTATGGTATGGTTCCAATTCCGTTGAATGCTTCAATATTTCAAAGCTTGTTCAAGTTGTTCATTTTTGTTTGTGCTTGAATCTTCAAATCCAATTAAGTTTTGTATTGTTTTTGTTTGTTTTTTGGTGGGTTTTTTAAAAGAAGAAATTATAAAACGTTTTATTGTTTACAGTTATGTTGGTATCATATGTATGCCCTTTGGGTTGATTCATGTTTTGGTTTAATTCTACTTACTGGCTTGTGTTGCCAATGTAGTTTTTGCGTCGATCGGTTATCTCCACCGACGTTTCCCAGGATCCAGTTGATGCTTGGTAGTTTGTTTTTTTCTCTCTCGTGATCTGTTCAGAAACAGCTATTGTCAATATAAGGCCATTGTTATCTTTATACGACGATACCAGTCAATGTAAACTCCAGACGTGAACAAATAAATACCTTGTACATCTTATATTCTAAAACATTCGATTTTCTGCCAGCATTCCGCCACGGCTGTTCCTTGCTATAGAAAATACATTACTTTTACATTAGTCTTGGCTGTAATACAGATCGGGCTGGAGAAAGGGATTTTTTAAAAGATATGTTACCAGTTTTTTTTGGGGTTTTTTTTTGTTTGTTTGTTGTTGTTTTTTAGGGAGGGGTGCGTTTTTCCCCCCACTCTTTATCTTCTCTTAAAAATTAAACGATATTGATGGCCTAAAAAGAAAAGAAAAAAAAGCCAAACCATGTTATTAGCCAATGATGGAACTACGGCTGTGACAGATTATGCCCCTTAATTGTGTCCAACATAGCGAACACTATAATGAAGACTGCTCTCTTAAAACGACATTTCAAGAAATTCAAATCTTCAAAATTTATACGAATAGACAAAACTCACAAATCACAAAACTCTTTTTTTTTAAATAGCCTCAATTCTATGCGACGCCTTGAAGTTACAACCGTCACTGATCAAGGTACTGGCTGAATAAAAGTAACAAATACATTTGCCCCATGCTACGTCTGGTTGGACAAGAAGCAGGTTTGACACTAAATTGAAACGTTCAAAATTACGAAAATTTGTGTTTTGCCGTTTCAGAAGCTTAAGTAGTTGTCCTAAATAAGGTGCATTTATTTAGTTTAAATTTTATATTTCAGACTTAAGAAATTCAATATAAAGGTTTGTTTAGGCAATTGACAATAGAAATCATATATTAAATTAGAATTTCCAATTGATAAATAAGATAAGTAAAATCAATTATATTGTAGATGCACTCGAGTACAGTTTCCTCGAACTTATTCGATTGTCACGTATGTTTTCCTTTTTGCTCTTTGTACACACTTTCCTCGATCTGTTTTGCGATTCCCGAGGAGTTCGAGGAAACCGTACTCGAGAGTACACATCACATACCGATACAATTAATCACTTTAATAGTGGTAAAAAAAAAAGAGGAATGATTCTTGATTTTACATTGTTGTACTGGGCATTCTTTTGCTTTGGTTTGAGAGGGTTCCAATTACAACATTTAGCCCTTAAACATTCGGGTTGTTAGACCTGCAATTAAGAACACGTCCGACAAAATAAGACAGTTCAAATTTACAAGTGAATTTGAGATCAGTCGGGTGCTGCATGAAGTCTTGACTAGGAAACATTCTACAAAACAAAACAAAAAATGAAATAGAAAAAAAAACTACGGGATTTTTTAAAAAAGACTGTATTGAACGAAATGTTTTAAAGATAAGGTATATCAGATATCGATGATGATTATATCGTCACGTGTCTCTTTCAAAATTATAAATATCTAAACACGTTTATTTTGTAATATGAAATAAATACGTGATGTTTTATTGTCAAAAGTTATGTATAAAACCGAATATAACATCTTAAAAAAACAACAAAATGCTAAGCAGGGCTTAAAACCGTTCTTCAACAAATAACAAAATATTTTTTAACGGTATCTATACTTCCCGTTACATCCCCGGTGTTATATTCATATTTTTCTCGTACTTTACTTTTTTACATACATGTCACAGCTTGTAGCAGCTTCGTATTATTCATTGATGCTCTATTGTCAAGGCAATCCTCTTTCTATAGAAGTTACTCTTTATTATCTGTAAGTATAAATCAAGACATTTAGATGATGTAGGTCAGCAGACGTAGTCATGTCATAGTCATATTACTCTATCGCGAATATTTTGATAAAATCAGTCGATTGCATGTATGGGTTTTCCCTCATGGCTGACACTCACGAGACAACGCCGGGAAATCATATCCTTCAATTATGTCCTAAAATAGACCCTGGGGTTTGGGCATGTTAACCTTTTGGTGGGGGAGGGGGGGGGGGGGGGTCAGATTAATCGATATATTATTAGAGGTTAGTCTGGTCAAACATACCTGCAAAAGATTATATTTACAATGGCTGGTCGTGCTCCATTACTCGTTTTGAGTGACCGACTAATGAACCGTGCAAGAGTATAAGAGGGGGTTTGTAGCGGTGCCCATCAATCCTTGTGCCTAGAGTGCCTTTTTGAGAAACCCTTTCCCAAAGATATAACACTGTTTTAATTGTATATATATATATATATATATATATATATATATATATATATATATATATATATATATATATATATATATATATATATATATATATACATATATATGTATGTATGTATGTATATAATATACATATACATATACATACACATGTTATTACTAAATAATTTATCGAAATAGTCAAAATAACTCAAGATTAATATCTACTTCAATTCCGGGCTTGTGTGGAAACTTCATTTATGGAATTATACGTCACGTATACGTTTCAAATACACGTCTCCATTTTATCGTCTGATTGTATAGTTTGGGGATCAAAATGTCCATATCATTAAATGATCAAATTCATCTTAAGTTGGTTTTTTGCTTGTTTGTTTTATTCTGCTCCCCATTCTCTCTCACATGAGCCCACACACACACACACACACACACACACACACACACACACACATACATACATAGATACATACATACATACATACATACATACATACATACATACATACATACATACATACATACATACATACATACATACATACATACATACATACATACATACATACATACATACATACATACATACATACATACATACATACATACATACATACATACATACATACATACATACATACATACATACATACATACATACATACATACATACATACATACATACATACATACATACATACATACATACATACATACATACATACATACATACATACATACATACATACATACATACATACATACATACATACATACATACATACATACATACATACATACATACATACATACATACATACATACATAGACACATTCACACACTTTCCATGTACTCGGAACCTTCTATCAAATTTAGATAAACATTGCGATATTGTAGTTGGTAAATTATTCATTCTCATGGTTACACGGAAATCCAATTTGCCAATTGTGTCCAAGATAGGAACCTGGATTGCCACAACTACCGATCATTGGCATTTTGGCCCAGACAAAATTATGTATTATGCCATTCTTTACGTTTGTTTTGGTCATACTTGTCGGGTTGATAAATTGATGTTCCTCCCACATGTCCAAGTTCACAGTTTGTTTTTGTCTTGACATTTTTATTCCTCTTGATTTACGTGGTTTTTTTGTTGTTGTTTTTTTTTTTTGTTTTTTTTTTTTTTAATAAGTCTTTGTTCTTTATCTCTTGCCTGATCTCCTATATTGGAATTTAGAATTATTTTTCTGGTAAATTCAATTTCATTCTCGACTTCTCTGGCGTTAAGCAGACGAACAATGTAATAAATTTGAACTGGCTTGTATTGACATTCATTCTATTTGCGATGGTCCCCCTCTGTTCGTCAATACTTCAAGTAAGATAGCTTAACTTAAATTGTTGTTGGGTCAATTAAGAAGTTATCAAAGTAAAGTGTAAACTGGGCTGTCGTGCTATCAAAAGTTTATATTCTTCCAATCCTATGCAGACAGAAATCTTTTCTTAACTTTCCTAAATATATCCCCGCTACTGGAGCAACTTACCTACCGGTATCAAGTTTCTGGCCAATAATGAGTCTTTTAAATATACGCTACAGACTACTGCAGACTGCCAGGGAGAAACCACACTTTTCTTTCTTGGATATGCAACATCGACAGCAATGCTCAGTCTGACTGAGCGTAGCCATCGTAAACTAGTATCCTGACACTGACCAAAAAAAATGACGTCAAAAGACAAGTCTTCGGCCGAAAAAGAAAACAATCGTGAGTTGTATTCAATAGGTCAACCAATGGAATCACTTGTTTCCTTGAGCACCACTAATGATTACTCACTAGGCGGTGCAAAAACCAAGAAAATGACGTCAAGCTATAAGTCCTGGCGTAGCCATCGTTTTTATCATAACTTTACGAAGGCCACGGTCCTGGAGGGTTCTAGCGTAGCCATCGTTAAGTTGTAGCCTGACACTGAAACCCAAAAAGACTGTCATTTTGACATCATTATTTGCTTTTTGCACCGCCTAGTGAGTTGTCGTTAGTAGAACTCATGGAAACAAGTGGTCCCATTGGATGAACTATTGAATACAACTTACGATTTGTTTTCTTTTGTAGCCAAAGACTGGCATTTTGACGTCATTTTTTGGTCAGTGTCAGGCTATAAGTTAACGATGGCTACGGTTCTAGTGTCAGGCTATAAGTTAACGATGGCTACGGACTGAGTCGGTTTATAAGGGGAAAACAATTAATTGATTTTGAATCACCAAACTGTGAGTACAATTACTGGGAATCTCGACTACTGTCAACGATCTGGTCATGATGTAATTATGCTTCACGTCTAGACATCGTATCTTTGGTCCAATAATGGGAAGTTATCGAGTTATTTCATTTGGATATACGATACGAAGAAAGGAACGTTGTAAAGGTTTTTACTTTCATTGTCTGTTCAGAACGATGAATCTCGGTGGAGATACTTGGATTTTATTTTCTTCTTCCCATAATTTGAATCAAAATAGTGTCCAAAATACGACCCTATCGTATACTTGTTTGAGACACAAACTTTTCAATTGTATTTGGTTTATATCGATGCATTATTTTCTTTTGGGCTTTTTTTGGTATCTCGATTGAACAAGAAACGGACACAAAATAGACTGTGCCATTCAGGTCACATGAATTTTGTTCGCATTATGTATAATATAATATATATCTATCTATATATCTATATATATATATATATATATATATATATATATATATATATATATATATATATATATAGCCTTTGACCATAACCAACTTTATCGTTAAACTACCGAATTTACGAGTACCAACTTGAGAGCATTGGTTCCACTGTTTTGAACACTTTGAAGACGTGGATACGTAGTACGTGGAATGGCACGGTAACTTTGAACATTATGCATTTTTAATCGCTTCGTAAACATAGTGTAGAAAGGCTCTTGATACTTTGGCTCCCTTCAATTTGAACTATGGGCATAGGAAACAGAAAAGGACGTCAGAATGCTTAGACTCATACCAATGACGACTGATCTACATATTTGTGTCCACCATATACAGTAGAATCCATTTTTTAAAATGAAAAAATATTATGCCACAAGCCCGATTTTTTAAATTATTGTCTATAGAGTTCTTATACGGAGATAAACTGCGGCTATGTGGTCTTGCGGTATGACACTCGCTTTCGAATCGGAAGGTCCTGGGCTCTTAACCCACATTCTCTCACAATGCTCAGGTGTAAAATGAGTACCTGCCGTTAACGGCGTTGTCTCTGCCCCCCCCCCCCCCTTCCCCAAATGTAAATTCGGCTAACAGGCGTCATGTCCCGTCCTAAATGTTAAGTGTTTTCTGTCGGCCAGGGACCCCTTGTAAAGCGCTTAGTGGATATTGCGCGATATAAAAAGCTCAAGCTCAACTCATGGAGGAAGTAAAAACCATCGGATATACTTTATTCATCACGAATCGGTCGAAATAAATCCACATTAAAAGCTCTAAGTGTTACGTTTGACTAAGCCACACATAAGTGCTCATCAGTTTTCTGACTGCCCCTTAATTGAGTGACTCCTTATTGATTTTCACTCTTTCCTTGTAAAAAACGCTTAGACTGTGTCACAAAATTCTACGTTCTACCTCCTCCTCCCCCCCCCCCCCCCCTCTCTCTCTCTCTCTCTCTCTCTATATATATATATATATATATATATATATATATATATATATGTATGTATATATATATATATATATATATATATATATATATATATATATATATAAATATAAGTAAACTTGTGTGACACGGTCAGATTTACCCTATGCCTTTCTTTCATATTGATAGGAGTATGGTGCTATCTAATGACAACAGTGTAGTTATGCCAATGCCAATATTGTTATCATCATTGTCACAGTAATCTTTACTTTCCCCTGACGAAGAGTCTCGTGTCTTGGTGTGTCAATACTTAAAATAAACCGGGGTTTCCCCTCATATATCTATGATTATATTTTGGGTGACCTCGCCTCTTAAGGTCACATGCAAGTAAGATCACAAGACAAGTGTTTGATTATCTTGACAGTGGTGTGTCGGACACACTTTCTAACATCTTACTATCATACCAATATTGTGTGTCTGTGAATTCAAACGTGTTCTTCTGGAGTGGCCCAGTAAATGTTTACTTTATTAATTTTACTCAAGTGTAAAAAAGTATTGATTACGCACTTGAACGTTATCTTTATAATGTTATTATGGCATCACTATTTAATGTAATGAGCAGATTATTCTCCATAAGTAGAGTTGTGACGTAGCCTTCATTTATTCATAGCTTGACATTGCCCTCTCAGTTGCATCACCAAAAGAAAGTAAAATAGTGAGTATTCGTTAGTAGTTAACTAGTACTCTCATGTGTAGTTAATGATCACTTTCTTTTGGTGTGGTCGCCTTGTATTGTGACGTAATGCGACACAATGGTATGTGGAATCCATCGATCGTAATAAAGCTTTATGCCTTGTGTTTCAATTACGCTTGTGTCAACAATTTGGAAAAGTTTTCATAATCTGGAACCACATATTGAGTAAAGTCTTTGCTTCCAGCCGAACCAGCTGGCCCTCCTGTTTGTGAGCATGTATCACAATGTTTTAACGCGGTAACGCCTGAATTTACACTGTAACGCAGACGCCAGTTTTCATCTCAATAAACAAAACAAAACAAAAAGACAGAAAATATGTTTTTTTAAAATTAAACGATGCTCGGAATCTGGAGGATCCACTATTTCAGCTGCCGTCCAAGGGTTAAAAAGCAAACCTTGATGAGCTCGATCGACGTCCAGCACACCAATGAAATAGAATACTATTGTGCCATATCTCAGTGTTACCGTGTCGATAACTCCGGAGTTCGTTCAAACGATTACAAGATCATCTATCAGATCAGTCCTCGTTTTTTTTTTTAATATGAAAGGGTCGGTGAACAGAAATTGCAGTTGACGTCACTTCACATTTTTTGTCAGTTTTTGGTGTAAGCATTTCTCATTTGTCACTAACTTTCAATCTGCAAGCCTTTTTTTTTAAAGTCTCCATTTCACCTCACATTATTATGTTAGCATATAACGTCAAAGTCAACAACATTCGTTTGTTCACACGGTGATACGTTTGATTGTCTCTTGTTACAACATTGGTATATAAAATGATATTCTTCACAAAGAAATAAATGTTTTGTTCACTTCAAGTCTAATTTTTAGAAAATCAGATACACTCAATATCTGGTCTGGGAAAGTGTGACATTCGTTCTTTGTTTACAAACAAAGGGGTGCACTTTAGCGATGTGATATTATTTAAGGTAGACTAGTTTATCCGAAAAGGTCTATTGCATTATGAACAAATAATGTTAATTATCCCTCAGAACTGATGGGCTTCGATTGATCCATATAATATTGATATGGAGATTAGTTTTGTTTATTTGGTAGAATGGTGTGCATTGTTGTGTGTGTGTGTGTGTGTGTGTGTGTGTGTGTGTGTGTGTGTATAAATAGTTTCTCCTTCATGACACTGACTCATCACACGACACATTATTAGGATACTAATGCAGCCTAATGAAAATGTGTTGATACAATAATAACCGTCGTGATTGTATGCTTGTATAATCCCAAGAGATAACCCATGTCTCAATAAGTTTTATATTTAATTTCAACTGCCAAAATGTTTAATTATTCAAAATGGCACGTCAGCTTTATTCGTGTACTATGTTTTATTTTTTAAAAAACATACTGAGGTGGACGTTTCTTTTGATCGTGTTATTCATGTGCAACTGTTTGCCTTAATTTAGTTTATCTTTGAGCGATAAAGCCTTGAGCGTTTCGGTATGATTATCACGTAACTGAGTAGCCACAATTCGTAGTTTTCAAGTATCCTTTTATTGTGAGATATTAATACGCCCAGCGTTGTGTGTACTCCTTTATTAGTGATATCTGTAAGTATTGTGAATCCAAAGCAAAATATTTTCCATTGATCTATGTGTACGTTGACTCAGTAGGTTTGCACTGTCAGGCCGTATACAGTGTTTGCTTTTTTAACTCGCATGTGTTCAAAATTTAAGGAAAAAAATAAAAATCTGGGGGCCCACAGTTCCGCTGGTCGGCATGTATTCATAACGGCTATGGTGATTAAACATTTAGTTTAAGGTATTTGAATACTTCACCTCATCATCATTCAAAAAATGTCTTTTACACGAAATTATTTTTTGAACGTTGAACTTCTCACATTATTTACACCATATTTATGATAATTTGTTTGAAGAATGCACCTCAGAAAAAGTGACTGGACCAGCTTTCCTCGATCGAATCTGTTATAAAACGAAAATAGTAGTTACTCAGGACTTCGGGCTAACGCTTGATCGGCCTCTGATTGAACATGGACTAGTGCCTTAATTTCCCCCCCCCCCCCCCTTCCTCCCATAAAAAGAAATACCCAAAATCACCTGAATTGTTTATACTTAGAAAAACTTAATTTCATTTGGAATGCTTGTTTTTATTATGATTTGACAAGAGAATATATGAGACAGTGAGTATCTTCACTGATCAATTCCTTTCCATTTCGTCGAGGCTTCATCATTAGTACAATCCGAGTGTTCATCACACGATACTGATTACTGCAAGAGCACAGATCTGGCTAGGCATTTGGATTGAATTCTGGTATCAGATTGATTAAGAGATCAAGATGCCCCCTTTCATTCGACTGGTTTCGGGTAAAGTATTTTGAGACAATGAGAATATTAATGATGCGATTATAGGGTTGATGATGATCATAATAATAATAATAATAATAATAATAATAATAATAATAATAATAATAATAATAATAATAATAATAATAATAATAATAATAACGATAATAATAATAATAATAATAATAATAATAATAATAATAATAATAATAATAATAATAATAATAATAATAATAATAATAATAATAATAAGAGGCTGAGTCAAAAAGTAATGGGACTCTGCTTATTACTTATAACAAAATGAATCAATATCATGCATCATACTTCAACTTAAAGCTTGGCATTAGCCAAGTAGAATCTTGCTTCTCAACATAGTCTCCGCCTTTCTCGATGGCCACACTTCACCTTTTTGTAAAGGTATGTATCCCGTCCTCGTAAAAGTGAGTCGACTGAACGTTGGGCCAATTTTTCACACATGTCTTGACATCTTCATCATATTCAAAGCGATGTCCCCTCCCTGCCTCCTTCAATGGACCAAAAGATGAAAGTCCGAAGATGTCAAGTCTGGTGAATAAGGAGTGTGGGACAGCTTTATCCATCAATATGATGCGATAACCTCCCTTTTCCTGGCACTTGTGTGTGTGGAAGGGCATTTTCATGAAGAAACAGTACTCGTAAGATTTCGAAATCCGGTCTAACTCGACGAATCCTTGCTTTCAGTTGCTTCAAGCTCTATTTGTACCATCCAGAGTTGAAAATGGTCCATGTGGTAGGAAATCAAGGAGGATTACACCTCTAATGTCCCCAAACATTGTTGGCATAACTTTCCCAGCTGATTTCTCAGTTTTGAAGTTTTTGGACTTTGGGGAGAGGGATGTCGCCATTCCAATGATTGTTTCTTCGACTGAGGTTCATTTGATTAAACCAGATTTTATATCTAGTGATTATTCTACTGAGAAATCTGTCATATCTCCCATTTAACTGAAGATGCTCGAAACAACAATTCACTTTTTCCCGCTCTTGATCAACTGCCTGAGTATCCAACGAGCTCAGACATTTGAGAATCCCAAGGATTTGACGATCTGATGAACACTTCCATCGCTGATTTCAAGGTCACCTGCTATCTCATCAGGGGGAGTTTTTCTGTCAGATCTGATCAATGCTTCTGTCTTTATTTGATTCATTAAGTTGACAGTACTTGGACGATGACCATCACAAGATTTGTCAAATAAAGACATGGTTGAGGGGGTGTTTAGGATTGCATCTCATTTTCTTCTAAATGAAGTGAATCACTTTCAACCCACATAAATACACTGCCTCTACTAAATGCATGATTTTTATAAACTTTTTTTCCAAGGCGTTTAAAAACGTTACCTGAGGTTTTCTCTTCGAAAGCAAGAAATTCAATGACAGTTTCTGTCGCTGACGGACAAGGGGCAGCCATTTTGAACTGCAATAACTTTGTCAACCAACAACACTAAATGCTCACTTGCAGACATATAATCTACTACAATCAGCAAATGAAGAATTTATATCTTCACACCTACAAACTATTCCATCAAAACTGAAGACGGAACATGATCTACTCGCTCTCTAAACGAAACGCTGGCACAAGACAGGGACACGTGGAAAAACAAAAGGGATCCAACCAGCAGAGACAACCGCACAATTCTCACCAAGCGTCATTGAGACTGCGTAGCCAAGATCATCATAGCTTTGTCAAAATGTGACAGAATTAAAATGTTCAACTTTTGGTTTAAAGAGTACATAAATATGTCAGTTCAATTGATCCAAATGTGACGTCACACGAAAAAAGAAATGAGCTCAGTCGGAGATTCTTCCCATTCCTTTTTGACTCAGTCTCGTAATAGTGATAATAATGATGATGATAATGATAATTATTATTATTATTATTATTATTATTATTATTATTATTATTATTATTATTATTATTATTATTATTATTATTATTATTATTAATATTATTATTATTATTATTATTATTATTATTATTATTATTATTATTATTATTATTATTATTATTATTATTATTATTATTAGAGACTGGTTGGATCAGTAACAGCAGTAGTAGTAGCAGTAGTTATAGCTGTTGTTTTTGTAGCGATGGTGGTGGTGATGATGATGGTGGTAGCAGTAAAGGAAGCAGCAGCAGAAGGACAATGACATACCTTTATTTACATTATTTTGTTTAATTCTTGAAACTTGTATTTCTTTTACTGTGTTAGTTTGTTGTAAAACTTCATTTGTTTTGTTAATTGTTCAATGTTTTATTTTTTAAATTATTGTTTTGCACCAATGCCCCCTTCACCCCCACTATGCCATTCCCCAATTCCCCAATGGTTGGACAATGCTCTAACACTTAAGATTAAAATGCCTAGTCAATATTGACAATGTCATCACGTCTGACAACTCAATCTTTTGAATTCCCTTTTTACTTCGGCAATTCACCACTCCATTAGGCAATTCACCGATCGCTGTTAAAATAGAGATACACTGATGGATCCAGGCGCCAGTTAGTTAATGGGACGCAATCTTTCACTTCATTCTTTTCCTTTCTTTTGTTCTTTAAAAAAATTGTTTTGTTTTATATGAGTAGATGAATTCATTATAGATGTCACAAAATCACTTAGTCACAAATGCTAACGTACCGTGTTGTTATTACCATTGTTATGTATTATTTTATGGTTATTAATTGTATTGTTATAGAGGGGGATGAGGTTCATTTACCTTTTTTTTTCTCTTTCCTGTATGTTGCCATCAAATTTTATGATTTATTGGCGAAAGTCTAAGAGTAAATAAACTTGAAAATCGTAGTCAGTTTATATTATACCATTTTGGAAGCCCTTAACAATCAATCAAGCTGTTTAAAAAGTAAAGAGACTCATTTTTTAAAACAAACATTTGCATCTTCCTTATTAGCGCGCACGGGAGAAGGGGGGATGGGTTACCTCATCTAAAATGATCAGAGTTACTTATTTACTGCTCGATAAGCAGGATGGCAGAGACCGAGTTCAGTCTGTCCATAACGCCAAATTAAAGAGAGTGAATACGGGGTAATCCCTCTCAAACGCAATATTATGGCCAATGCCCCAAGTACAAACGGAATGAAATCGCGGCGACTCTTTTGACTTCGAAATGGGTCGCAATACGAGATGGTGGTCGGCCTAGCGCGGGGACAAATCTGGCTCCAATAGGCTGAGGTCTGATACTTTTTCAGACAAATGTAAACATAATTATTTCCTCTCTCTCTCTCTCTCTCTCTCTCTCTCTCTCTCTCTCTCTCTCTCTCTCTCTCTCTCTCTCTCTCTCTCTCTCTCTCTCTCTCTCTCTCTCTCTCTTTTTTTTTTTTTTTTTGTGTGGTTAACAACAATTTTTTTTTTTTTTGTGTACATATTTACCGTAAATAGAAATTTATCTATAAAGGATATTATGATTGCTTTGTGATCTTATCGGAACTCGTGATCCCTTCAATGCTCAGTGAGAGTGTACTCTCAACCCTTGTGCCTCGTCCATAATATTTTTTGCCAGCTCTTCTCGTGTATTTGATGTGGACACAAGGGAAAATAACCCATTAGCGATTTGCAGTTTTCGCAGGTCACGACTGAAAAAAAAAAGTAAAACATTTACAAGCATATCGCTACTATCACCCTAAAATGAATAAATAACAAAGTTGATGCTGACAACACAAGAGATGGTAAACATGAACCGCGATCTTGGTAGTTCAGCCGTGTACCGAATGTTGCCTGATATGCAAGAGAAAGAGAGAGAGAGAGAGAGAGAGAGAGAGAGAGAGAGAGAGAGAGAGAGAGAGAGAGAGAGAGAGAGAGAGAGAGAGAGAGAGAGAGATGTTCTTCATTTCACACGTAATTACCAAGCACACAGTATTATTAATGAGCTGACGTTATGAATTTTTCCCGTGAGCAACGTGGACAATCGATGAATTTTCCCCTCATGAAATGTCAAATTAATTGTCTTTCTTCGCGTTTGAGTAAAATGGTGTATTTATGTATAAATATAATTACTGATAGTCCACTCTGTTTGGAATAGATTAACCCGAAAGTTCTTATTTACTTAATCCTTTTTATAAATTGAAGCTTCCATTCGGCTTCATCATTGGCTTTTTTTCACTATTAAGCAACAGTATCTGATTGTCATTCTTCCGATTTCTGATTTACCTTGCGCGAATCATGTTCATGGATCAATGACCGCGCATGCGGACCATTTTAATACCGTTCTCAAGTTGCATCACCGGGCTGTGAATTGTAAAGCTAGACGTGCCTTCATCTTTTCTTGAGGGTAAGTCGGTGAGCGTCGTGTTCCACATTTGTAATAGATGACCGCCTGTGGATACACAAAGCTTTATTCGAGTTGCAACCAGTCTAGTATGCCATGTTTGAAACCAATACTATTCTAGAGATCACTCTCGCCTCGAGGGACATTTGTGGCCCGTTCTAGTTTCGTGAGTAAGAACAGTTTACCAAAAATAAACGGTTTGGAGAACAGAACTCATTAAGCGTCTTTGCGTCTTTACGTAGATGAGTTAACGGCAATCGGCCTTGTCTGTCAATACTTGCCCTATTCTTTTTAAACTCCCCTCCCCTCCTCTCCCCACCAGCACTGCCTCCATTTTTCGTCCATAAACCAATACAAGTCCATCCTTCCAACCATCAATCCCCCCCCCCCCCCCTAATCTGTCTGCCTGCTTGTGTGTGTGTGTGTGTCTCTCTCTCTCTCTCTCGCTCTCCCTCTCTCTCTCTCTCTCTCTCTCTCTCTCTCTCTCTCTCTCTCTCTCTCTCTCTCTGTTGGTCAATAAATTGAACTGAGTCTCCAAAGATACTTTTAAACACTTTATTTACAGGCAAGGTTGTTTACAAATAAAACATGATGCTTCCTCTTTGACAGTCACCAAAGAAATCCCAACCTCTCTCCGTAGTAATCGTTCTCTAGATTACTTCCGTTCAAAATACACAACAAATTGCGGGCTTTTTGGTATCTGTGAAAATTGCCCGATAATTCCTGCTCTTTGTTGCAATAAAGAAAATGGCGTAAGAAAATATACAACATTCTCCCCACCTTGGATAATGATGAATAACATGAAATATCCAACTGTCAAAATAATGTCAAACCGCAAAACCGTACTACAAACATAATTCCAATGGTGGAGTAGAGAAGAGAGGGAAACAAAAATAAAAAAGGTGACCAGAGTACTACTGGTACAATTTAAACCTTATCGTAAATCTTAACATATATGCAAAATCGCGTAAAAAATGCAAAACAAATCCAAACTAAAATGATGCAAGGAATTAAAATAATTTCAACTGAAAAACTATAAAATGCAATCAAACCCCATAAAAAAGGATAGCAACGCGGCAATAACCCATCTTCAGGAAATGCCCACTCGTTTTGATCAACTCATTATGTATTAGTATTAGTCGTATGCATAAAGCCGCCACTACTGACAACAATAATAAACCATCTTAGCTATTTGGGAGAGCAAAATTATACCATCAATATACATTAGAATAAACATAGCAAACACGTCTTTATATTTAAGACTACTAAACGAAACACAATATAACTGAATATATGGAAATAATAGGATGATACAATACGTCTAGAGGCTAAAAATACATTTAGGCTTCACGATGCGCCCTGCTCTTGTTCGAACTCCATAGTTTTCCTGTCCAACACTAACTCCTACTTCTTTAGGAAGGTTCGAACCATCACTACTTTCTGGTCGCTGTGAATCAGCCTCGGTATCATCACTCATAGACCCTCTGCCTTCTAGTTCAAGAAGATGCAGTCTTTGTATTGGTCTAATAAACGACCCTTTCTTTGTTTTCACTTCTACTGTTCTTATAAGCTTGTCTTTACTGGGAATTAGCTTTGTCACTCTACCAAGTGGCCAATACAATTTTGAACAATTGTCTTCTCTGATGATAACAACATCGTTCAGTTTCAGACTCCCCTTAGCTTTTGCCATAGGAGCATGAGGTAACTCTCTGATATAACTCTGATATAACTCTGTCTCCAAATAGACCAAAATTTCTCTAACTCTTCTGACCTCGATGCTGCCATTTGGCGCAAGTCATTTGCCGTTACACTCGCAGGGCTAAGGTTCGAACCCATGGCGGCCATGTTTCCACCAATAAGAAAGTGATTAGGAGTGAGAGCTTCCCAGCTATCTAGCGTGTCCCCGACAAATGTGAGTGGACGACTGTTGACACACATTTCTATTTCACATAACAGTGTGATAAGTTCTGATTTTGTAAGGCATCTGGTACTGATACTTTTCTTTAAACTGGACTTAACAGAACGGACAAGGCGTTCCCAAATTCCTCCAACCCATGGGCGTCTAGGTTTGATAAACTTCCATTTGGGACTTTTATCACCATATTCTTCTGCCAATTTTCTTGACGCTGACTGAAAAGTTTTAGCATTATCACTCATAACAGTCACTGGCATACGTCTTCTTGACACAAATCGTTTGAATGCCATCATGAACTGTTCAACTGTTAAACTGTCCACAAGCTCCAAATGAATGGCCCTTGTTACACCACATGTAAACAAACAAATGTAGTGCTTTTTCCCAACAAAGTCTGCGGTAAATATAGGCCCGGCAAAGTCTACCCCTGTTACAGAAAAGGGTTCAGATCTGCTAATTCTCTCCTTGGGGAGAGGAGCAATTGGCTGTTGGCATGGTAAAGAGTCATATCAAGAGCACCTGACACACTGCCTTTTTACTTTTCTTGCTAATGTTCTCAACCCGATTATCCAGAACTCGTTCCGGATAGAAGATATCATGTGTGGAACACCTGCGTGCTTCGAATCTAAATGCTCACGACTTGTCAATAACTCTGAAACAATTACATTTCGGCAAAATAATTGGGTGTTTGCACTCAAATGACGCTGAAGCAAACTGAAGTCGTCCTTGCAACCTCAAGAGACCATCTTCATCAATGAAAGGATTCAATTTACGCAACGGAGACCCCTTAGCCACCCTGTTCCCCAATTGAACTTGTCTCACTTCTTCAGAAAAATACTGAGCTTGAACTGTTCTCAAAAGCACCCTCTTCCCTTCAACTATCTCTTCAACCTTGAGACACTCTTGAGTATTCTCTATCTGCGCGTGCTTTCTGACGGCAATTACTGATAAATCTTAGCACCCACGCTACTACTCTGACAGACTTTGAGAAGCCTCCCCACCGTTCAAACGGTAGCAGAGGCACTGCACTAAGGGTGTTGCTTTGTTGTGTCATCTCTTGGCACTCTGAGGAACATATCATGTTGACTTCCGCTTCATCTTGGATTTTCTCTTCTTGACTTTCCTTCTCTAAAAAATCGGTTGGCCCATTTATCCACTCAGACGAATGCATCAAGGTATTTGCTGTCACTCCTCGTGTTCCCAAATCAGCAGGATTTTCTGATCCCTTGCAATGCTGCCAATTTGAGGGGGAAGTAAGTTGTTGGATTTCAGAAACTCTATTTGCAATGAAGGTTTTCCACTTTGAGGAATCACTGCGTATCCAGTGTAGAGCAACCATCGAGTCTGTCCAGCATCTGTAATTTGTTTCCTCTGGCAGTTGTAATGCTTTCATTACAAACCGAAGGAGACGGGCTCCCAACAGACAACCCAACAATTCTAAACTAGGCAAGGTGACCTGTTTTACTGGTGCCACTCGTGACTTGGCCATAACCAATGTCATCCTCTGTCGTCCATCTTCTTCCTTCACACTTGAATACACAGCTGTACAATACCCCTTTTCACTCGCATCACAAAAGCAATGCATTTCTAAACTCTTCTTGTTGATCCAGGTGCACAACACCAAACACCTTGGTACTGCCCATGTCGACAATATGGACAATTCATGCATCCATGCTGAAAACCGTTTTTCTAGGCTGTCTGGGATTTCTTCGTCCCATTCCACTCCCAATTTCCAGAGTTCTTGGAAGACAATCTTTGCTGTTATAGTGAAAGGACCGAGGAAGCCCAGCGGATCAAAAATTCTGGACATCAAACTCAAAACTAACCGTTTGGTTACCACAACATCTGTTGGAAAGGGATAACCCATAAATTCAAAAACATCAGCCGTCGGATTCCACTTCAATCCCAAAATTTTGGTTGTGTCACTCTGTGGCATGACTCCATCTCTGAAATCTTTTTGAACTCTTTCTTTTATTGCCAAACTGTTAGAATTCCATTTGCACAGCTGCATGTTTGCTTCTGACATGATTTTGGATGCTGTCTTCTGCATTTCACATGCCTGGTCAATGTCATCTGCTCCAGTGAGAAGATCATCCATGTAGAAGTTATCTTTCATCTCTTCCAGAATCCTTGACTTCTCATACTTGTTGAGATGGTGTCTGACTGTTGCAATCAACAAAAATGGTGATGAGGTACATCCAAAGATCACTCGTTCACAGCGCATCACTCTCATGTTTTGGCCTTCCTTCAAAAGAAACCTCTGTACGTCTTGGTCTTCCTTTTTCAATCCAATTTGAAGAAATGCCTTCTTGATATCTGCTGTCAGGGCTACCGGCCATCTTCGAAATCTAAGGAGGACATCGGCCAAATTGGGTAACAGATTGGGACCGGCATGAACGCAATCATTCAATGATATTCCATTCGATCCACGGCATGAGGCGTCAAACACAGGTCTGACCTTGGTCGTGACGCTCTCTTCTTTGATTACTGGAAAGTGAGGTATGTAATAAACTGGTCTGTTTTCTGGCTGCATTTCGTCCAAGGGAACCTCATGTATCACTCCTTCCTTTTCAAGAGCTTTGAATACATCAGCATATCTGGTGTCATCACCCAGCTTCCTGTCAAGTTTTTCAACTCTACTTTTTGCAGATTGAAAATTGTTCTGTAACTCTGACTTCATGACCCCGTCCTTCCATGGCAATGCAACTTCATACCTCTGATCTACAAACTTTACACTGTTCCTAAATTCTTCCCATACGGGGTTCCCTACTTCTGCATTGACCCCGTGGTTCGAATCATCCAAGATCCCAATTGCCTCAAGCTCCCAGAATTTCTTCACTGTACTATCACTTACACAACCCAGTGTCAAAAATTGTGAATGGGAGTTTTTTGCCCTTTACTTCAGGGAATGCCATGATCCAGAAAGGATCCACTTACCGAAAATGGTCTCTTGAGCCACAAGTCCAATCTCACTGTTTATTACCTTACCTGGTATTATTAACTCCCAATAATTATCAAGTCCAATTAAAACATCCACTCTCATTCTCTGACCCTTGTCATACTCATCTCCCCATTCCAAATCTGAGCCCACCTGAGACTTAAACTGAGCAAGACAATCAAGATTCACCCCTGGCCTGTATAATGTGCCACAAATTTCACCAATTTCTGTCAAACAGACTTTCGACTGCTTACCCTTCAGACCCTGAAAGGAAACTTCATAAACATTTCTTTCTCTTTTTTCTGATGGTCTGCCCCCACCAAAGGTGAAAAATGATGTCTCCTCCTTACCAATAAATTTGGGTTTTAAACTCTTCACACAGGAGGATGAGATGTAACTTTTATCAGCAGCGCTGTCAAACAAAACAAAAACGTCATCATCATTGACTTTCACTTTGCAGCTTTGCATGACAGTCTGTCTTCCTGTAAACTCAGACTTGGCGTAAATCACGCAGTTGCCTGACCCCCCATTTTCATTTGCACTGTCTTCATCTCTGTTTGTGTTTTGTTTGGCAGCACTCTGATTTTGGTAACAAAACACCTTATGGTGACCTTTATGGCAAATCGAACATTTGAATCTACAGTTCTTAGCCAAATGTGAAGGCCGGAAACACTTGAAAGAAAGATTACTGTTCTTTGTTTTCTCTCTAATTTTTTCAGTGTCCATTTCCGCCAGCTGTGGACATTTATCACTGTAATGGCTGTCCCTTTTACCACAGAAAACACAAACACAAGCACGATTCTGATTGTCTCTTTTTTCACTTGTCATCAACGCAGACGCAGTGTTCTTCCTTTTCTCGTACGCCACTGCCACCCTTGCTTTTTTGTGTGTTGGTGGCAAATCGAAATGTTGGGAACGTTCCCGTCTTTGAATTTCGCCGTGGAGAAAATCCATCAAAAAGAGTAAGTCCGACTCTCGTTTGTCGCTCGTTCGGGCCCATTCCATACGAAAGTCACTTGGCAGTCGACTCAATATCAGGGTGTCAAAATGACCCCATACTGTTCCCCTGAAATTCCAAAGTTCTCTAAACTCCGAATGTGTGACTGAACTAGGTTGTAAAAAGTCCACATATTTTTCACATTCCTTACGTTGACCTCAGTTGCCAGAAGTTTTTGAATATGGTCGAAAACTATTTTTCTTTTCTATCGTAACGTTGTCGAAGAATTTCAAGTGCGTGACGATAATTTTCTCCGGTCAAACTTAGTCCTTTGATACACGAAAGGGCTTCTCCCGACAACAGTGATTGCAGATACGAAAACTTGGTGATATCAGGTAGCGTCGCTTCATCAATAAGCGCTCGAAACGAATCAAAGAATGAAGGCCACTCAGTGTAATCCCCCGAAAAACCTGCCAGTTGTATTTTTGGCAAGTTTGCTGCACTGATCCATTGTCCTGCGTTTCACTATTGTTAGCGTTCACACTGCGCTCCGGTTCCACGGAGGTCTGAATCTCAACTAGTTTCATCTCTGCAGCCGCCTTAGCCGATCTGCACTCAAGTAGGAATAAATGTTCATTTTCAATGTCACGCTGCAAGTCCTCTTCAGAAAGGAACAACAGTTCGAGTTCTTCTTGCACTGATGTTAACTTATCTTGTCGCCTTTTAAAATCTGCCAATGCGTCGGCCAATTCAGCTGAAGAAACGTCGAATCTGGCAACAAGCTGTTTTAGATTCAGAATCTCACGTGAAAGCCATCCTTTCGTCGCAGACCTGCGTTTTTTCGCTTCTTCCATACTCTAACAACAATGGAGGAAAATGAAACCAACGACTGTCAACTGAATATCTACTTACCAGCTTCTTCTCAAACAAAACACACAGTCCAATTAACGAAAATCTAGAGGATCCCGGGTTTCGGCACCAAAATGTTAGTCAATAAATTGAACTGTGTCTCCAAAGATACTTTTAAACACTTTATTTACAGGCAAGGTTGTTTACAAATAAAACATGATGCTTCCTCTTTGACAGTCACCAAAGAAATCCCAACCTCTCTCCGTAGTAATCGTTCTCTAGATTACTTCCGTTCAAAATACACAACAAATTGCGGGCTTTTTGGTATCTGTGAAAATTGCCCGATAATTCCTGCTCTTTGTTGCAATAAAGAAAATGGCGTAAGAAAATATACAACACTCTCTCTCTCTCTCTCTCTCTCTCTCTCTCTCTCTCTCTCTCTCTCTCTCTCTCTCTCTCTCTCTCTCTCTCTCTCTCTCTCTATTTGTCTGGCCGTCCATCCGTCCGTCTATCTATCAATTCATATATATATATATATATATATATATATATATATATATATATATATATATGTGTGTGTGTGTGTGTGTGTGTGTGTGTGTGTGTGTGTGTGTCAATGTCCATTTTTCCATCCATCTATACAGTAATCACCTTATATTCTAAATATCAAGTCTTATATATAAACATTTTTGTAGTGGTTTGGAAAGGTGGCGGGGAAGGGGGGGGGGGTGGCTATTTTGTAGACCACAGAGGACTTTTGGAGTCTTTCTGAGATAACAGGCAGGAAATAATAGATTACATTGTTCCCTTTTGTCGATAGTGTATAATTATACGCCTCTTGGGTATAAGTTGATAAGGTGGCGCTAAGCCATTTACATAAAATAATAATATTGTCTCTTTTCAGTTATGAGATACATGGGAGTGAGGCCTCGTCGACCTAGTCGATATTCTCCCAAACTGAGTTAAGAGCTTTGATATATTTGCATAATTCAATAGAATGCTCAGACCACAAGTTATCAGGCTGTATTGTTGCTATGCTAGAGGTTGGGTGCTTTGTGGACTGAGCAGAATTGAGATCTTGTTAGGCTTTTGTTGTATGTGGTTTGGACTGCAATCTCATGAATTTATTTTCAGCCTTCTTCTTCCTTCGTATTTCCATTTTTACAGTCTATCTATCCATCTATCTATCTATCTATCTATCTATCTATCTATCTATCTATCTATCTATCTATCTATCTATCTATCTATCTATCTATCTATCTATCTATCTACTCTGGACAGGGATGCCATTTGCTGTGTCTTCCTTCCTGTATTTGTTTTCCAACTTGCTACTTTTTGTCTTTGTCTCGGAATGAATTAGATACTTTTGTTCTAACCCTGGCTGGGAGGGAAACAGTCAAATGCATAATTATAATTTTGGGAGATGATTTTTTTTTTCTTGTTAAATCATCTCTCTGTTATGTATTATTATTGTGTTTTGTTTTGAATACTTACTGATCTGTAATCATTTTAGTGCATTCCTCTAAGTGAGATTGAGATCCTGTGCTTTTGTCTGGATGAGACTTTTACTTTAGGTGACCTTGAACTAGGTTCTCTGATAGTGCACTCCTGGAATCTTCATCTGTTCTCTATTTGAACTATTCCCTTTGTCTTGCTTTTTATCGAATCTCGATTTTGTTTTCACTTTTCCGATTTCTTCCTTTTTTGTGTTGTTAAAAGTAGTTCTTTTCTAACGGTTTATAGAATAAATGAAAATGAGACACCCAGCTCTTTGTTGTGGTTTTTAGATCAACAGAGTTGTAAATATTTCTCACAAAATCGTTCTCAAACATACTGTAAATCTTGAAGAAAACGCGTAATTTGGTATGTTGGTTGCGATTGTTTTGATGGACAGACTGGTGAACCTGTTTGCCAAATCGCAAGCTTTATTTATCTGACCCTAAATCCCCAAAAAAATGACTGATCATCCCCCTTAAGTAATGCTAAAATCAGAAAGACTTGATCATATCTGAGCAGCCAGCAACAATGACAAGACTTCTTTCCCCCCTCACCCTTCTCCAAATTCCTAATTTATTGCGCTTGTTGATCTATAGTTAAGTGCTGGGTGGGGTCTTTGACCTTCCATGATGGGCAGTGGTTACACGGTGTGTTCTATACCCTTATATTATCTGTTTTCCGAGTTACTTTCTGTCTTTGTCTTGGAATGAGGTTAATTGGTTTTGTCTGGGTGGGGATCCTGACCTCCCATAGCGGGCAGGGAGGTACATACTGTGTCTTCTATCCCCTTATATCTGTTTTCCAACATGCTGTCTGTCTTTGTCTCGGAGTGAGATTACTTGGTTTTGTCCTGGCACTGGCCGGAATCCTAGCTGGGAGGGAAACAGTCAAATGCATAGTTATTGTTTTGGAAGATGATATTTTTTCCCTTGTAAATCATCTCTCTGTAATGTATTATTATTTTTATTTTGAATGTATAATGTAAGCATTTGAGTGTGTTCCTCTTTGTTGGATTTTGTGCTTGTGTCTGGATGAGACTTGTAGGTTATTTCAAACTAAGTACATTGGTGGTATGCTCTTGGAATCTACATCTGATCCCTATTTGTTCTCAGTTCCCATTTGTCTTACTTTTTCTTGGGTGCTTTAATTGTAATTCTAGAACTTTTTACCCTCCCATTTTCTTCCTTTTTACTGGCGCTGATATAACCTAAATGTGTTGCAAGCGCCGTAAAACCATTAAAAACAAACAAACGAACAATTGGTTTTGTCCTAGGCCTGGCAGGAAACTTTAACTGGGAGGGAAGCAGCCAGATGTCTAGTTATAGTTTTGGGAGATGATATTTTTGTTCCTTGTAAATCATCTCGCTGTTATGTACTGTTACATTATGTTATATATATATATATATAATATATATATATATATATATATATATATATATATATATATATATATATATATATATATATATATATATATATATTGGTTTGTAAACATTTGAGAGTATTTTTTTTAGTGGAAACCTATGTTTGTGTCTGGATGAGACTTATGTGAACTCAAACTAAGTACATGGATAGAATGCTCTTGGAATCTACACCTGTTACCTATTTTCCTTCCCCTTTGTCTTTCTTTATCTCGTGTGCTTTCGATTGTAAATCTATAAGGTTTTTGAATGTCCCATTTTCTTCCTTTTTTACTGGCGCTGAAATGACCTAAAATTATCGCAAGCTCCCTAAAACCCTTA
>NC_088368.1:29777522-29792522 GCF_034508935.2 Berghia stephanieae | reverse complement strand
TTTTGTTTAATCTGACTATAATTTCAGACCTAATTTTTATTCGCTTCATTATACTGGTGCCTCAATGCATCGTGTTTGGGTAAAAATCAAAGCTCGCCCTTATTAGATTAATCAATTATTTTGACAATAACTAATTTGCAATAGATCCATTATTATCAATTCGGTACGGATAAGCATTCTACATTAACATGGAACTGGTCATCAGTAACTACAGTTTTGTAAATCTGTTAGTCGATATAAGAAGGGGAGGGGGTCGGTCGGGTAATTCATCAATATATTAACGTGTAACGCTGAAGTTTGAAGTTCTTTGAAGTTAGGTTGTTTTTTTTGTTTTTTGTTTTTTTTTTGTTTGTTTTTTTTTTTTTTTTGTTTTTTGTTTTTTGTTTTGTTTTTTTAAATTGTTGATCTGTAGCAACAGTTATAGTTCCATTGGCAGAGAGAGAGAGGGGGGGGGGGGATATTTATTAACATATTGACGTTGAAAGGTTTCTTTGTTTTGTTGGGGGCTTTTTTGTTTTTGTTTGTTTGGGGGGAGGGGGGGGGGGGGTGGGATTTTTTTGTTTGTTTGTTTTTTGTTTGTTTATTTTTTTTTGGGGGGGGGGGGTTGTTGTTGTTTTAAGTTTTTGTACTGTGCTGTTGTTATATGTTGTCTTTGTTGTTGTCGTCATTGTTCTTCCTTTGGTTCGTTCCAGATAATATGCTTCCCTAGGGTCGTTAAAGAGTTGGTTTTAGGAGTAGTTAACATTTAAAATGCCCACACGTTGATTTGAATATGACCAGAGTGTGACAAACAAAACGAGATTCGAGCAGTCTTGGCTGGGACCCCCCCCCCCTCTCTCTCTCTCTCTCTCTCTCTCTCTCTCTCTCTCTCTCTCTCTCTCTCACACACACACACACACACACACACTGTAGCTCTCTATTTCTCGCCTTTTTATCTCCTCTCTCTCTCTCTCTTTCTCTCTCTCTCTCTCTCTCTCTCTCTCTCTCTCTCTACCCCCCCCCCTCCCCTTGTCTCTCCCCTCTTTCCTTCTCCTTTTTTGCCCCTCTCCTTCCCATTGTCTCACACCTTCCCTATCCATTTTTTCTCCCTCTCCCTATCTCACCTCTGTCTCTCTCTCCACTCTCTCTCTCTATCTCTCTCCCTCCCTCTCTCTCTATCTCTCTCCCTCCCTCCCTACCTCTCTCTCTCACACACACACACACACACACACACACACACACACTCACTCATCTTCTCTCTCATTTCAAAAGTGTCTCTTTTTAGCATCTGGTACATCGGCTTTCTCAAGGTTTAATCCATTTGTGTGCTTCAACGAAAGAAACTGGTTGAAATCAAGAGATAAGCACCCGTCAAGAAATTCTATTAACTGTTCCGAATCTAGAAACTTTTTATAATTCCGTTGGAATTCTTGAGAGAATTTCTGTCACTTACACCAGGTAAAAATGGAAGAAGAAAACAACGTGGATGCAAAGCAAAGGCAAGAAAAACAATCCCAATCTGCTCTTGGTAAGTCTCTCTCTCTCTCTCTCTCTCTCTCTCTCTCTCTCTCTCTCTCTCTCTCTCTCTTTCTTTCTCTCTCTCTCTCTTTCTCCTCTCTCTCTCTCTCTCTCTCTCTCTCTCTCTCTCTTCTCTCTCTCTCTCTCTCTCTCTCTCTCTCTCTCTTTCTCTCTCTCTCTCTCTCTTTCTACCTATCTATCTTTCTATCTATGTGTGTGTGTGTGTGTGTGTATTTTTTTTCCCACCACTTATGTATTACTCACAACCCCCTTTTCTTATATTTAATCGTTAAAACCCACTGCCTACCGGTTCTGTTTACAAATTCATTTCTCCCTGTCTGAAATAAACACATGTTTTACCGATGTGATCCACAAGCTGAAAATGGAATGGATTAAAATTACAAAATTAAATTTCAGTTGGATTTTTTTTTGTCACAATAAATGAGTTGCTTTTGTCTGACGTACACATATTTGCAGGTCTGATAACCAAACGAAGTTATGGGCTTGTTTTAACATTGTTGTAAGGGGTTCAATATTTTTGAGATGGTTTGAGAATATTTCTATACAACATTAAGCCCATAACAATTTGGACCATCAGACCTGAAAATCAGTATACGTTAATTTAATCTCTGTAATTAAATATATATATATATATATATATATATATATATATATATATATATATATATATATATATATATATATATTGATTTGAACACTTTTAAAGCTATATCTATTCTTCAAAGTCGAAATAAAAGCATCTTACATTACTAATATGCAATATGCCATATGCCATGATTCCAATCAATTTTATCAGCACCCAGTTCACTTCGACATAATACTAATGAATCGTTTGGTAACATTTGTTTTCCGATTTCATAATGTATCTAGACATTTATAACACATTTTCCTATGATTTCTAAATATTGTATGAGATATGGCTGATACATACGTGTGTTGTGACGTTTCTTAAACTTACAGTAGTGATTCGGTGTATCAAACATGGTACTGTAAACTCAGTTGATATAAATTTCAGAATTATTTCCCCGACCTTCTAAAAGAAAAATTCATGGCATTAAAGCATATTAGAGTTACGTCTTAATATTCAAAAATTTAGCTGTCCTCTTATTGTACTGCATAGGAGGAGTTGGGGGGGGGGGGCGAGAATACGTAGAATGTTTGTTTTTTGCTTGTTTTTTTATTTATTTTAATTTTAAATGAAATAAAAACACATTATTCTCCTCCACCACTACAATAATAAGCCCCCAATTTCATGTTTGGTAATCTGCAGATGTTCAAATATGCATTAAACTCTTATCCAGTCCAATATATTGTGTTATCGGCATATTATCTTTCAAAGCATCACATCCTGGGCTATTTTCTGTCTCAGTTATTCCCCTCTAAATCTCATCACGGCTCTCAACCTTCCCCCCCCCCCCCCCCCCCCCCCCCCACACACACACACACACATTTTTCAATCCTCTCCCACAACACATCCATCGAAATGTTTCTCATGAAAATCAATACATATAATATTGGCACACAGACAAATATAAAGAAAATTGCTCTTTATTTGAAATCAACAAGAATTGGGCGCAGATCCTCTGCATTATGAATTGTTCGTGGGAGACTTGGGAATGGGAAAGAGGAAGGGGTGGATGGTGTGTAATTTTTGTAAAAATTATGCTGAGGACGAAAACGTCATGCTTCCGATTGTTTACTGATTCCGACAATGGACATTTTTAAAGCTTGTTATGCATGTTCGATTACTATCCAGTCACATATTATCCATCTGTCATTCCATCCATTTGTGACCCATAATCTCAAAGCGGTATTATGCAGTAATGAACCCGATGCTTAAACTGAATGATAAGCTTTACTTATGCACTTTGAGTTAAAATAGATTACTTATTATTTATTTTAGAACAATTAGTAATGTTAGCTCATCAACAGTTCCCAGTCAGGCGTCTTCTGTCTGGAAGTTGGTTGAAAAGCCCACAGGTCTGTTAGAAAGCAACTCCTGGCCAAGACAATGAAAACAAAACGTTAAAATGGGCCACCTAATCTAAAAACTGGACTCAAGAAGCTTAGAGAAGTCGTTTATAAAGTAATGAGAGCCGTTCTTACGTCTAAAGCCAGAGAATTCAGAAATATAATAGATCGTTGCTTTCCCCCCCCCCCCCCCCCCCCCCCCCCCCCAATTCCCCAATACGGGGCTGCTCTCCCAGCGAGAAGTCTAAATTTCAGGACCAGAGATTTTTTACAGTGGCACCTATATCTTTTATTTCTTATGGCACACCGTGATAAAGGCTCCTACCAGTACAAAACAACCAAGCACCGATAGTGGACGCACTACTCGGATACTCTGAAAGAAGAAATTATATACAATCTAACCATGAGATATTGAATAATGAAATACGATTTATCTGTGCATCTCAAGTCTCAATCAATTTATTGGTAATTTATGATAACCCATAATTAATTTACAATAAATAACCGAACTTGCTTTTCTATTGTCGAATGCATTACAAACTAATTACATTGTCCTCAGATTGACACAAACATGACACCAATATATATCCTTATAGAGCAGTAAAGTTAGGTGCCCCAAACGTAAACAATAACAAGTTGCTAGTGATTTCCGTTAGGGACCGGAATAATTTACGCACAATGTAGGTCTCCCAATTTTGTAGTTTGAGTTGTAGGCAATACACTTTCAGTATTGAAAATATGTTTACATAAAATCTAACAGTTGCAGAAATAATAATATAAGGCTAAATTATTCTGAAAATCAAGCTCCGAATAATTCTCATTTTGTTCACACCAGCGCAATAATTTGCTCTGGTCTAAAAATAGATAGACTGTAACTTTTGATACATTTTAGAAAATTTTACCTTTTGTTCCATAAAATATCCATATCTAGACATTATTTGATGCATGATCGAGTATTTATGAATATGTGTTTCTTTTGCCACCTAACAGCCAAATTTTAAAGGTTATTTTTTTCTATTATTTACATTGGAACGTGAGCTGTCAAGACAGGAACATGTGGTTTGCCACGTGCTTCTCGACCTTTGTTTACGTTTGGGGCACCTAACTTTACTGCTCTATACGTGTGTGGGATTTCGGTGATTGAATTTTCTTCCACTTTATCGGAGTGAATAATAAAAAACTAAAAACAACCCAGAAATGATTGACTTTTCGGTGGGGAACCGAAACAAGATAGAGCACGGTGGCAGTTGATTTGACCAATCAGTTTGAATGCAAGGCAATTTTCTCAATTCATGTTCCCATTAGTTTCCTTTGTGTACCGGGAGAGACTTTCATTCAGCAGAAACTCAGCTGAGTAGAAAAGATAATCGAGGAAAGTATTCGTTTTTAGTATTGGTTATTATCTCTTTGATGATAATCTTTCTCTTTGTTTACAAGGTAGCGTTTTTGTTGTTGTTTTATTTTTTTATTTTTTTTTGGGGGGGGGGGGGGGGGGAGTTGTAATTTTATTTATTTATTTATTTATTTATTTATTTATTTATTTATTTATTATTTATGTATTTATATTTTACTGTAAGTGTTGCATGGTTATATTATTTACCATCTGGAATATTTTTATATGATTTTTATTCCACCAATAGTGTTTGGCATTATGACAACAATTAATTTTTCACTATCTGCCAGTAATTGGTCGATTCTCAAGACTCGCCACTCAGACATATTTAATCGGCATTTACTGACATGCGCATCTTTGCAAGTCTGATAACCGGAAGCACTTATGGGCTTATTTTAAAATTGTTGTAATGGGCAAAATTTTGCGTTGGTTTGAGACTATTTCTATTACAACAATAAGACCATAAAAATGTGGGTTGTTAGACCTGCGTCGGTATTTACATATTTATGGCGAGGGGGTGTTCAATTTTGGGCGATTCGATTTTATCTTCAGATTCAGATTTTTAAAAACCATTTTTATAGGAATGAAAATATTATTTTACTCAGAAATGAATGACAATATAATATGACCGGGTTGATGTACACCACATTAATTCTATAGTATTTGAAAGTGATAATTCATAGAAATAATGATGAAAATCGTGCACTTTCTATTAATGCAGATTTTTTTTTTAATTCGGATTTCTTTTACCAAAAGTATAAATAAATATTTAATAAATAAAATTCCCTTTATTCATGCCGTAGAGGAAATTTGTCTCTTCCAAGAGAAGTCTGGAATAACCTAGGCGTCAGCCGCAATACAGGGCCGCAAATTGAGCTAGGGCGAGGTGACTTACTCAAGGCCACACAGTTGCAGCGGGTATTCGAACTCGGTACCGTTCAGGTACGAAGCAAAGACGGAACCGCTGAGCCACGCAGCCCCTATTATACAGAATTTGTTAATTGTTGCCGGTGGTAGTTTGCGTTCCTTCGTCGTTATGTAAATTCCAATCAATTCATCTTTTCAGTCAGTCAGATTACAAAATTCTTCTCATTACAATGTGAATACCGTCCTCACGTATCCCTTCCATTCCCATCTTTCCTACAATAATGGCCGGGGCGTTGTTCATCCTCACTAAGACTTATCCATTCCTCCTCTATCGTTGAGTGCCATGCTAATTACTTTGACAATCTTCTCTTCTGTTCTGACATCCCTGAGTCCTTACTATTCTCATAGATAATATACGCCGAAGAGCGATGTGACACGATTGGAAATGTGACCAATCGTCTCTCAAATGTACTGAGTCGGGGCGAAACTGTTGGTTTAAATTGAATTTTAAGATTACCTTTTAAAGATGAGTTATAAATGCCTTCGTTAAGGAGAGTTCGTTTTTTTGTTTCTTAAACTTGAACGATTAGAAATTTCCTAAATCGGAATATGTGGTCTAGTGCGGCTATGTGGTCTTGTGGTATGACACTAGCTTTCGGATCGGAAGGTACTGGGTTCGAGCCTCGCGCTCGGCGCATAGTTGAGTCCTTGGAAAAGGCTCTTCACTCACATTCTCTCACCGTACTCAGGTATAAAATGAGTACCTGGCCGTTAACAGCGTTGTCTTTGTCCGAAAAAGTGTAATATCGCCTAACAGGCGTCATGTCCCGTCCTACATGTTAAATGTTGCTGTTGACCAGGGACCCCTTGTAAAGCGCTTTGAGCACGTTTAGTGGATATTGCACTATATAAAAGCTCAATTTTTTAAAGCTCAATTTTAGCGTCAAGTTCAGTGTTTATTCCAGTTGATTCCGACTTAATGGTATTTACGAGATAGAGGCGACGAGTCACATAATATTGGGAATGTTTATCGTGATTTCTTCAGCGTCGTATTTTTTTTTTAATATGTCTGAATCTTCGTATCACCTCAGTTCCAGCCTTAATTACGATAATATTAAAAGGTTTGTATGGCTTCCCGGAGGCATGTGAATTAATGTCAGCTCCGTCAGAAACGATGGAGCTGGAATGAAAATTAACCAGTAAGAAATTACTTGATTATGATAATAAAATAGGAAGGCATGGCTTTCTCAAAGGTCGCAACTTGTGGAATTATGGTTGTCATTGGTAACATCAACAGGTATACCTGTCACGTGAAATTTCATCCACCAACATCTCTCTCTTCTCTCTCTCTCTCTCTCTCTCTCTCTCTCTCTCTCTCTCTCTCTCTCTCTCTCTCTCTCTCTCTATCTATCTAACTACCTATCTATCTATCTCTTTCTCTCTCTCTCCCTCTCTCTCTCTCTCTCTCTCTCTCTCTCTCTCTCTCTCTCTCTCTCTCTCTTACTCACTCTTACTTACTCACACGCACGCACACGCTTTCACTCATTTGTACAGACGTTTCCCCTGACGTATTGTTTACTAGTGTAAATATACCCACAATAATGTCATGGTAACCAAATCAACACACCCCTCCCCAACCTTAAATCGTCCAGTCATCAAGTGACCTCTTGAATATAAAATCCAGGCTGCCTATATATTTAGGGATTATAACCTTGTAAAATAACTTGACCAAGGAATTTGAAAAAATAAAAAGACATTTATTTCAAAATGGCAGATTCTGAGTTATTCTTCTTCTTCTTCTCCTTCTTCTTCTTCTTCTTCTTCTTCTTCTTCTTATTATTATTATTATTATTATTATTATTATTATTATTATTATTATTATTATTATTATTATTATTATTATTATTATTATTATTATTATTATTATTATTATTATTATTATTATTATTATTCTAGCGGGCCGAAAAGTTATGTAGAGGTTGCTGAGGGCCATATCTTTTCCCTATGGGTTGTGTATTTTCTGCATCTCTGCAGTATGTGCTCTGCATCTTCCTCATCCTCACCACACGAGCAAATCGGTGACTATGTCAGTTACATGAGTCTGTGCTTATACTTTTGTTTTGAGTCTATTGTGTCCTGTCCTGACTGGGTGGGGATCCTGACCTCCCATAGTGGGCAGGGAGGTACATGCTGTGTCTTCTATCCCCCCATACCCGTTTCCCAATTGTTTCCTGTCATTGTCCTGGAATGAGATTACTTAGTTTTGGCCTTATCCTTGCCGGAGCTCCTTGGCTGGGAGAGAAACAGTCGAATGTATAGTTATAGTTTTGGGAGATGATATTTTTTTCCTTGTAAATCATCTCTCTGTTATGCATTGTATTATGTTGAGTTTATATATTATATGAAATGATTGGTAAACATTTGAGTGTATTCCTCTTAGATGGGACCTGTGCTTGTGTCTGGATGAGACTTTTAGAGGTGATCTCAAACTAAGTGCATTAGTGGTCTGCTCTTGGAATCTACATCTGATCCCAATTTGTTCCCAGTTCCCCTATGTCTTACTTTTTCTTGGGTGCTTTTATTGTAATTCTATAACTTTTTACTATCCCATTTTCTTCCTTTTTACTGGCGCTGATATAACCTAAATGTGTTGCAAGCGCCGTAAAACCCTTAAAAACAAAAACAAACAAACTGTCCTGTCCTGAGGCAGAACAGGATTACTTGTTCATGTCTGGGTAGCATATAGTAATCATCTGAACGCAGTGGTGTAGTCTGAAGACTCTTAATGTTTTATCACGCTGAAATTATGCGGTATGGTTTGTTGTTCCGTTTAGGCAGCAGTTGTTTTTTTTTTTTTTTTTTGTTTTTTTTGCGAATCTATCAGCTTCTTAATTTCCTGAAATGCCACAATGAGCTGGAATCCACTGTAGAACCGTTCTGGCGGCGTTTATACTCTAAAGAGTTTATTTTAATTTGTTTAGTCCACCAGCCTCCAACGCTTTCAAGTCAGATATAGAATCAGTGAAATCGCAGATCTGAGTTCATGGTAATGACATTATTTTACCATTAACTCACTATCGCAGTTGTAAAGGAGTGCTTTTATAAATTTACAGGTGTCGCTAGAATCCCCCCCCCCCCCCTTTTTTTTTTTTTTCTTCAAACTATTTCACCAGTGGTGACTTTTGTAAATATCATTTTGCCGACCGACAATCGCAACAATACAGGAAAAAATATATATATCGTCCATTCTGTTTCACCGCGTATTTGTAAAACCCATAATAATGTTATTTATCAGCTAGTCGTCATCATTTTCCAGTTGGCAGGTAGAGGATATAAAGAGATGAGTAGTGTAAAGATGGGATGATTGCCAACCCGAACCCTGTCGTGCATCTGTTATGTTGTCTACATAGCTATATAATTTATTATATGTACCTAGTTTTATTTATCCTACAATGGACAGATAGGCGTCATTGTATGCATTAACTCCCCTTGGGACAAATTCTCTATGGAACTGTTTAGGCTGATATCAGAATCCCAGCCTACCTTGATAAATATTTAATCGATTGTAATAGATCAAACTGCATCTTCCATCATTACCTGTGGCTGTGAGTGCGCGCGTACGCGACCGTGCGTATGGGTTGTGTGTTCCATGGAAAGGAGAGGAAGGTGACGCGTTTGAATAATGTTTATAACCGCGTATTGCTTTGCTACAAGCAGTCACCAAAATTGATTATTCATGACGCGTGATGTGGAACCAATAACCAATAACCCAATAGCAAGTGGTGTATATGTAATCTAAGATTGGGTGCCTAGACGCCACTCGAATAGAGTGGTTTTGCTTACGTCAAGATTCCTCTCTCTCTCTCTCTCTCTCTCTCTCTCTCTCTCTCTCTCTCTCTCTCTCTCTCTCTCTCTCTCTCTCTCTCTCTCTCTCTCTCTCTCTCTCTCTCTCTCTCTCTCTCTCTCTCTCTCTCTCTCTCTCTATGTAACAAGTGGTGGGAAATTGTGACCAGTCGTATCCATTGGTCCCCCTCCCTCCCCCCTCTGTTGATTGAGATTTCTCAAATGAGAGCAAGCAATTGCCATGGATAGAAACCGATATAAACTCCCGTCTTCGTATGTGTTATGACTCTCAGGAAGATTTATAATAATAAATTTTATTGATCTGGTATAATGTCCTTTTATAAATGAGATTTCAAAGCTTGGTCAGGTTTACATTACTATGGTACCATGGTATAAATTGGTTGGAGAAAGGCATAATAATATATCTTTTATCGAGATGTACCCATCAAGTTCTTTTACTGAGAATTGTATGTGTGTGTGTGGCGAGTTGGTGGGGGGAGCGGTGGAGAAACTCTCCTCTCAGTTTGATTTGCCGTGATCGAATTTTCCCAGTGGAGGCCAGTAACAGGTCGCGTTGCGAAATACTTCGATCTTTTCTTTTTTTTTCTTCCTTCCTTCTTTTTTTTTATGTCAGCCTAATCTCGCGAATCAAGCACCCGGGATAAAATTCCTATTCAGTGGTCTTGTCCTATTGGATTACATTGTTATGCCTATGACCTGTAGGGACGGATACGCGCCTTAAATAAATTGATACGCAATACAAATTACAAAGACATAGGATGTTGAGTAGTGTATGTTTGTGTGTGAGCGAATGAAAGATAGGAGAGAGGTAGTGAGAGAGAGAGAGAGAGAGAGAGAGAGAGAGAGAGAGCGAGAGAGATAGAGAGAGAAAGAAAGGGACAGTGTGGCTCAGCGGTATGGTCTTTGCTTCGTACCCGAAAGGTTCCTAGTTCGATCACCCGCGCTGCGCTATGTGACCTTGAGCAAGTCACCTCGCCCAGCTCATTTTGCAGCGCTGCACTGCGGCTGACTCCTGGGTTATTCCAGTCTTCCCTTGGAATTGACCCTAGAAACAAATTTCCCATATGGATGAATAAAGGGAATTTTATTTTTATTTAGAGAGATCGGTGGAAATAAAGAATAAATGAGAAATGAATAGGAAAAGAGAATGAGGGAGATGGAGAGACAAGAAAATGAGTTATGGAGGGAAAGCGAGAGACCAAGAAAGAAAGAAGAAGTGAGATACATGGGAGAGGAAAAAGGTAGAGAGAGAGAGAGAGAGAGAGAGAGAGAGAGAGAGAGAGAGAGAGAGATTTCATTACCCTGGGTAAGATGGTATTCCCCAAGTTCAGTTCGTGACACAAATACTAAGAGAATAATTAATGTTTTGGCTGTTATTGTTATTGTTGTTGATGATGATTATGATGATGGTATTGTGAGATTGAAGAGTATCCAATCTTTCCCGTATGATAGCCTGAGTCTGATAAACGCTCCGACACAACCTTATGCTTTTATAACAAAGATTAAATATTCCCCCCCCCCCCCTTATTTCTGTCTCACTTTGCACGCAAGCAAGTGTATATATGTGTGTGTGTGTGTGTGTGTGTGTGTGTGTGTGTGTGTGTATTTGTGTGTTATTGTGCGTTCGCCCGTCGACCAGATGAGTGATGGAGCCAAGAGAATCGATATTAGAGCGGCCAAAAATATTTTCTATAATTGGGTGGAATGGTATTAGCTGGATCAAGTTTTATGGGGTAAAGCGAGTCCAAGGAGATTCTAGAAGATATGTGGAGACAAGGCTGTTATGGAGAATATTTACAAGAAAATAGGTTTAAGATTTTTAAAAATGGAATTTAGCTAATGGCAGAATACATACGCCTCCTCTTGTTTTATTTTTCTGTGATTCTGAATTGAATTTAATCAAGTCACAAGCAGATAATATAACTAGGGCCGCACGAGGTCGAGCAAAATGCGTGGAATTTGTTCGTTCTTCGAGAGCCCCAGCAATTATTGCTACCAAGAGAGTTGGCCTCATCACGTTATTCTGTACAGGAACCAAAAACTAATGGGCCTCATGCAAGATCAAAAACGTTATCGAAATTTTATGCAAAATTTTACCGTCTGTGGCGAGTTTTGATGTCCAAAACAAACCAAAAGAAAGGATTTGAATCAAAATTTGGGATGATCGACTCCAGTTGAAGTTTTTTGACGAGTCGAATTTTTTACTCGTTTGTGGGCTCAAAATTCATCTAGCATGTGACAGTCAATGAGATAAGATCACCATGTCCATCAAGAAGGTTGCTGAGAAGAGGATTTTACTTGAATTATTAGACATGTGCAAAAAAATATCGAGAACATTTCACCTCAGTGACATCATGGGAATTGAAGAAAAAATAATAATATGAGCACAAACTTTCGAAATGAACTGAGAGGAATTTTTTGATCGAGTATGGGCCCCATAAGGCGATCAAATTTCTACGACCACCGATGCGTCCATGTCGATTATTTTTACATGACTGAATTTTGATGGAAAAATTATGATAGTGTGTGGGTAATAATTATGCATCAACATTTTGATCGTGTATGGGTCGGGTCCCTTAAGGGACTGGATCACTCTCAAATGCATTTATTTCATTATTTTATTTCGAAGGTTTCACACTGCTGTTTTTTTTTTTTGTTTTTTTTGTTTTTTTTTTTTTTTTTTTTTTTTTTTTTTTTTTTTTTTTTTTTTTTTTTTTTTGTCGTCGTCCCGTCCCCCCGCGGTGTAATATTTCCGGCAATAATCACCAAACACTTGATCTTGTCCTGTCATGACCCCAGTGAGCGAATGAACGGTATCATGGTCAATGTTTACTTATTGCGTACCTTCATGTTAGTCATTGCACAGGCTTTTAACGAAGTCGGGTCGAACGAGACGCCGAACGCCGAACCCGAACGGATATAGCCTTCTCACGTGACCATGAACGAGATCTGGATAGTGAAGACTCTCAAGCGGTATGCAGCATCGGATCTAAGGTCACGTGATAGAGGGTTGCTGTTGGCTTGTGTTAGAGGAGGGGCAAGGTCAGTGTCATTCAATAGTATATAATTGTGCACGTGGCGCTCTATACAGAGAGAAAATTATAAATTGATTACGGGCGAGGGTGGGGGGGAGGGGGGAGGGGGGGGGGGTTGACCCACAAACGATCGAGGTGTTGGGCTTCGGGTAGACCATGATACGAAATCAAAGAGAAAAGGCCGCTGGTACTTGGATGGTGGAAATGGTTGGGGGGTGGGGGGGGGGGGGGTGGGGTAGTGACAATCAGCATGGGATGTATATATTAACATTAATAATATAGGCAATAGATGACCAGGGATGTGTATTGTTTGTATATGTTTGTGTGTTTGTGTGTGTGTGTGTGTGCGCGCGCGCGTGTGTGTGAAAGAGATTACACAAAAAATACCTTTCTCGGGAGCTTCCAAATGATTACGTATACGATAAATTTGAAAACCACATTGTTGAACAGCTTGCAAAACGGAGAACATTTATCTTTGTTTCACAAAAAATAGGTTTAGAAATAAAAAAATTTTCTAGTAGATTGATTTTGAAAAAAATATTGCTCATTTTTTTAAATTTAATGATTGTTTCTTTATTTTCCGGTCGGTTTTCTTGATTTATATCTCATTTTTCAATTCTCAATGCGACGAGCACACTGATGTATCTCGTGTGATTCAAAAGCGTTGCTTGTTTTTTTAATATATATATAGACTGAGAGTCCTCACTAATTAATTCCTGAGCGTTGATATGGTGACGCAGTTATTACATTCAAGACCTTGCAGTCGAGTCGGCAGGGCTTTTGGGTTACACAATCACTATTTACCCATCGGTCAGCGGTACTCTTTGATGTATACAACACTCACCGCCTTTACGCAAAGCCGCCTGCCCATAAATCAAGAGATGGTCTCCTAACTGTTCACAAGCGAACTGTCAAACGAGCAATCGATGATTGGATAAGAACCTCAAGATCTCATATAATAAGGTAAGTTTTGGAGAGGTGATATCCCCCACCCGTCATCGGACAGAACTTTCATTGCGTTATATCATATAAGCTCCGCCTCCTCTTTCTATTCCGGAGTGACGAGATTAGACGAGAGGACGCGAGAAAAAACTGATCACGTGATCGGTAAGTCGTTCGTTCGGTGTCCGTTCGGTGAGCAACTATAACTCTGTATTATAGTATAGAGAGCCCTGCGAGCCATTGACCAGTCAAGCGTTATTGCCACATACATACTAAGTCAAAGTGCTCTGCATCGAGATTTCGTGTAAAAATAGGCATGGGGAATTCGCCGTGACGTATTATATGATGCAAGTTTGTCACATGAGACTGACAATAATTGTATCGTCGGAAACTCCTGAGGAATCTTATTTCCCAATAACTAATAACATTATTATTATCCTCTCATGCTCCTGGTATTTTGTTCGTCTCAGTGGACCCAATCGATGTCGTATTTTCGTATTCACATTTTTCTCTGCGTCACCACGTTTATAACCCTCTGGCCACAATACTACATACTATTTTTAAGAGTCATAGGGTCAGCTAAGTGGTCGAATAGTTACACATACACATATACAAACACACACTCACACTCAGAGAGAGAGAGAGAAAGAGAGAGAGAGAGAGAGAGAGAGAGAGAGAGAGAGAGAGTATCATAATATTATGACCATGCTCTTAAACACTAGATCTATTGACATCATACATTTTAAACATATATTATTCCTATAAAATTTGAGCTCGTAAAAAGTGACTAGATAGATATTTTATCTATCTAGGGTGAGATAAAAATCTGAGCCACACCCTGAAAACATTCATAATATAGGCTATGATAAGCAGGATCAGTGAAAAAAAAACAAATTACAGTATTATTATGAAAAAAAAGTGTATTGACAATTCCATTAGTATCGGGTGCAACAACTCATGATTCCACCTGTATGCTTTTTATATATTATATTTCTTGTTATTTGTTTTGTTTATTTGTTTTTCTTATTGTTTTGTTTTATTTTTATTCTTTTATTTTGTTGTTTGTTTTTTTTTTTGTTTTGTTTTTTGTCGCTCTTGTTGTTTTGGTTTGTGTTTTTTTCCTTTTGTGTGTGTGTGTGGGGGGGGGGGGGGTTAAGTTGGGTTTTTTTTTTTTTTGTTGTTTTTTTTATTTTGGGGAAAGGGGGGGGGGGGGGGAGTGGCGGGTTAGCCCGATTGAATAATATAGATCATTTTCACTCTGTGTGCTCAGAGAAAAAATGATAATTTTTGCAACTCTACACAAACTTCTCGATCAATATCAGACCATCACGCTGTCGTAAAAACTAATATGATAAATGACAAAAAATTATGTGCAGCCATTTGCTTAGTTGGTTCCGACAGGATAATTAA
>NC_088368.1:29767522-29772522 GCF_034508935.2 Berghia stephanieae | reverse complement strand
AAAACTATTTACCATGCATCTTGCTGTTATTAAAGTTTCATTTATTCAAACAAAATGTTAGTTGGTACTTAATTTTACTAATTCTTTTCCATGGACCTGAGCTATTGAAGACGACTAATTCTTGAATCTAGCTTCCGTTGAAACACACACACACACACACACACACTCTCACACACACTAGACAAATACATACAAACTAGTGCACGCGTATAAACTGGTAGTTAACTGTATTGGTGTGTTTCAAGGTGGTATGTCAATTTGGACTGATAAAGACCTTAGTCCCGAGACCTTTCTCTTAACATGTCATGAATTATCACTGTTGTGAGTCTTTCAATGGCTCGAATAATATGATCGACCCTGGGAACGGTAAAGGAGGGGGGGGGGGATGTTCGCCTGTAGAAAAAAATGTACAACCGCTATTTATTATCCTTTGGCATACTCTGTAAGAAAAAAGCTCACGAGCAGATGATGATAGATAGAGTGTACAGGGCTCATGCAAGTTTCAACCTGGTGTTATTAAGATAAATCTTTACACTGAAATAGATATAAACAGAGAACTTCCATAATACATTAACCTTCTCTGGTATGATCAAGATAATTCTATAAATAGCATTAGATCTATTTTTATCTCCCTGGGAAATATTTACACTTCCAGGCATGTGATTATAGACTGCGAAAGCAAGTGCTATTACAACATGCATATTTAATTTTAAGACGTATGCCTCAGTATGTGTGTCGACATACTAGTTATTGTAATATAGGACGTACTGATATTCCTCGCCGATCATAACTACAGATAAACTTAAGAACTTACTAATTGTTGGTATCTGGGACACACATAGATAAAACGACCGCGTCATGATATCAGTCAGTCGCATGTGACCGGTATAGACTACATATAATAATACATAAATTCCAACAATCATTCGGTATATTGACTGTGTTTGTATTAGTAGTGCCTACATGTGTTTGTGTTTATCCATTCACTAGTACATATCGAGGAATTCTCCATTTGTCCATTCTTTTTTTGTGTGATTAGAGTTGTTTGTTTACCTAATCGGTAACTATGTGGCATAGACTGAAATGTTACCTAGTAGATGTTTTCATATTAATTTGTTCGCCATCGCAAAGTACCACCTATTTATTGAGTAGGATGGTGATGGTGTTGACGAGACTTACTGTATTTACATATCCAGATTTAACATCATTTGATAACCTTTTTGATACACGAGTAGATAGATTTTGTTTTAATATATTTTTCTGAAATATGAAAATATGATATATATTTTATTCGTCTTCTTTGGAGATAAAAAAAAAACGTATTATAATCTATTATAATTTCTTCCACCTTTGACCTTTCGTTGTGAGCACTTCGGTAGTGGTTGTTCCAGCTTGAAAGCAAAGTGCACAGCTTATGATAGAAACAGTGACATTATGGTATAGTATTATAGTAGTACACTACAGTAATAAGCGCCGAATCAAAAGCATTGGTCAGCCAGTCTTTATCAGGCTGTGTCCTGTATTCTCTATGGTAGGGACCAACGTTACAAGTTAGTGTAGCCAATTATTAGCTCAACAAAAATTCGATAGGAGAGAGAGAGAGAGAGAGAGAGAGAGAGAGAGAGAGAGAGAGAGAGAGAGAGAGAGAGAGAGAGAGAGAAAGAGAGAGAGAGAGAGGTGGGGTAGGAGGAGGAGAAAGGGAATGTGAATGAGGGAAGAGGAGAGAGAGGGTGTGTGAGAGGGAGATGGGGGAGGAGGAGAAGGAGAAAGGGCATGCGAATGAGGGAAGAGGAGAGAGAGAGAGAGAGAGAGAGAGAGAGAGAGAGAGAGAGAGAGAGAGAGAGACGACTGGCCTTGCAAGCCCGAGTGTAGGATCGATAAAGTGGAAACTGCTCCATTCTACACATCTAGCGTCTTTGAAATACATCAAAATCATGTGACATGATACAAAAGACACATTAGAGGTAATTTGTGTTTGTCTTGATGTTATGTGTAACATAAGTCGGACAAGGAAGAGAATTATATATATATATATATATATATATATATATATATATATATATATATATATATATATATATATATATATATATATATATATATATATATATATTATATATATATATATATATATATATATATATATATATATATATATATATATATGTGTGTGTGTGTGTGTGTGTGTGTGTATGTGTGTGCTCGCACTCGCGTGTTTTTCTATATAATATATGTCCGTCTTTTGCTTCCTCATAATATATGTCCGTCTTTTGCTTCCTCTCTGAATCAGTATTTCTAGATTCTCCATCACTTCGAGACAAGTGATGGTGGTCATTGACTATTATGTGTGTCGTGGTTCAAATAGTTCCCCGGCCAGGCGGAGTTGTCGTACCAGTAAGGTCCCGGGTTCAAACCCCATTCACCGCCTCGAAAAATTTTATTCTCTATTGTCTTCTGGCACTTTCCTACTCCATTCATCTCTTGCTGGATGGACAGAGGGATTTAAAGAAAACTCAAATCTGAACCAGTTTCGTCTGTGAGTCGAATGCTCTTATCATTTGAGCTACCAGAACCGAAGCATGCTCTCTCGTCATCATTTCGTTTCTTGATACATGGAAGTCATAATGACTGTTTTTAATATTAGAATGCTTCAGTTAGGTTTTAGTTTATTTGGTGCCTTGAATTCTATGAAATACCTTAACTCACAACGCCTGCAGTATAGAACAGACATCGATTTTTTTAAAAAGGCTGTACGTGTTTAGAGTGCCAGACGAGACATAACACGTTAATAAAATATTCAGGGATTAATCATGCACCAGTGCCTTTTCCCCAACTTGTCAGTCATACTTCATATTTTATTAATTCTATGAAATATAGGTCATTTGGAAAGTAATAGAGGCGAAGTGGAGATCATGGCGGTCAGTTAGCATCTCTGTATCTTTTCGCTGGTTTGTAAGCAATAACTGGTGGATGTCAAGAGTAAGTGATCCGTATTGTTATTGGGTAATGTGGGATGATGACTAGATATATGATTGGTTATGGTGGTAGTGGTGGTGCTTTTGCAAGCTGTTGCCAGGCCTTGCCTTATGGAATGAATGGATAGATAGATTAATGGGTGAATGAATGAATAAACGGTTAGAGAATCAGAATGATGGATAGATGTGTTATACAGGTATCTCTTGGCGTTTAGCATAGCTCAATTATTAAAGTACAAGACCCATGAGCAACCAAAAGTGGTTGGGTCTCGCTTTATGATGGAGAGAACTCGACAATGTGCAGCATCCTACTGAGTCAACAGCTTCTCAATGTTACTGTTCGTTTCACGTCGCAGATACCTCGATAAACGCCGGCTTCAATGGCCTGATTATCTAAAGGACTATCTATTATATTTTGTGACGTTAGCACCAGTCTGCAGATTAGCAAACGCCCTTCTCTTATACAACACGTTGGCCCCGTTTTTGGCCAGACCAATAATTTATTGAACCATTATTTCTAAGTGTTTGAACAGTGGACTAGGTGGTCTTAGGGTTGTTCTACTAATCGATGGATTCTGCTCACTATTTCTGCAAGCTCGCCCCCCCCCCCCCCCCCCCCCCCCCCCCCCCTCTCCATCATCCCCCTTTCATCCTGTGGAATTTTTGTGCATTCTCACCCTGGTGTCACATTCTGCCACGGCTTCTGGACTCCACTTCCAGTAAATGACGCATGTGCATTTTGGTGTTAGTATACCATCGACACGATCCATCCATTATATTCCATTGTTATTCTTGTTTTCGTTCGTAACGAGTTATATTCCCTGACCAGAGGTATTATATGGTTGTATGTTGTCGTATCATTACTAGGGTTATTGTGATATGTTCCGTCCTTTGTTTTCATAGCATCCATGGTGACCAATCATCTATAGATATTCCCGATAGTGACGTTTTTCTATACTAACAATTGATCAGCAAAATATTGTTATCGCCACTTGACTATACTGGTAACTTTGGGCGATTATTTTGATGACGTGTGTGTGTGTGTGTGTGTGTGTGTGTGTGTGTGTGTGCTTTGGTTGAGAGAGAGAGAGAGAGTTAGTTGGACACTATACCACCATAGCACAGTCTCTCCTCTCCTCTCCCTCTCTCTCGCTATCTTATATTAACACAAGTACACAAACACCCCCCCCCCCCTCCGCACACACACACACACATTCACACACATACACACACACTCTCACACACTCACACACGCTCGTACACACAAACACACACAAGTTTCACTCTTTCGATTCCACAAAATAAAAACAAATCACCAAGTCGTTTCCAAAGACAAATATCATTTAGATTTAGGGACTGACAAATGATTGAAGTCTCAAAATTGAACGTTCAAACACGAATTGTGAAAGATCTAGCTAGATACTCGTAGATAAGTAATGCCTTGATATCATGTTTTGTCTTACCGCGAACGACTTCAAGAGAAATTGTGACCCACCACCTCAATTCGGTAATCTGCCATACTCGGAAAAACAAAACACACATATTTTAAAATTATAGACCAGAAAGCCCATCCTTTATATATAGATCAATTAAAATGACCACCATTTTGTCAAAAACTCTCAAAGTCGTGACTTCCTTGAGGTCCCGGTTCGAGAGTTGTTGACAAGATGTGGGTTATTTTAAAAGCGCTATATTTTAACAACTAGTTTTCTGGCCAAAATCTTTTAAAATGTGTTGGGCTTTTTGTTTTCAGGGTACGATAGTATTGTGTCGAGCTGAGCAAAATTTTGAAAATTGAATTTAAAGTGAAAAATGTTAAAATCACAATAATTGAGAGTCAATTCGTGTGAGAACATACATCATTAATTCTTCTCAGTAGCGCTTTTAAATCTAAATATTTTTTCCTTATTTAGACCTTGATTTTAATTGGAAATAAGGTATACAGGCTTCCATGCTTTCTCAGCAATCATCGTCTTCTTAAGTGTAGTTGTCTCCTTAAGGCAAGACTGAAAACGCAATCAATTC
>NC_088368.1:29745022-29762522 GCF_034508935.2 Berghia stephanieae | reverse complement strand
GGTCACATATATAAATGTCAGGCATCCATGATTGGCCGTTACAGACGTATACATTCCCATTGTTTCACATTATTCATTATCAACGTAATGATGCATCTCTTTTTCCTGTCTTGTTTCCTCAGACCAGGGACGAGATGATGGAGGCAGCATAGGGTGCTGTGGATATGTGTTGTGGGCTTTGTCCATGCTCCTCATTATCTGCACCTTCCCGTTCTCGTTGTGCCTATGCATCAAAGTAAGTTCCATTGTCCATTCATTGTTAAATATCAGCATCGTCTTTGACTGACTTTCCCCATAGCTTTGTTATCATCATCACCGTTATTATCATCGTCGTCGTCGTCGTCGTCATTTTCATATAATTTAATGATATTTTGAAGTAAAAAAAAAAATTAATAAATAACTTTGGCCGCTTGAGGTATACCGAAGGCATTGAAAGACGCTATTTAATAATAGAAATGTCTGTGTGATAATCGGTAAATGTAACAAGAGAAATGTTAACCAGTCTTCCACTGAATTGGCATGAAATACGAACATTGAATTAAACGCACGACATGAGAGAGTAATTCGGTTTGCATCATGTCCTTGGGTGAAAAGGTTCTTATAGGACAGAAAGGATACACAGAGAGGAAACTAAAGAAAATTCAAAATAAATAAATTTTGGTTCTCAGATATTTCGTGATGTGGTCATGGTATGACACACGGGTTCTGACCTGTAGGTCTCTTGTCCGAGCCCCACCGTAGCGACACTGAGTTAGGTCCCTGGGAAAGTCTCTGTACTCATATTATCTCCCCATAAGCAGGCGTAAAGAGAACCTAGCCCGTTACAGTATTGTCTTTGTTTAAAAGCGCAATTGGATTCAATAGTCTGATGTCACGTCGCCCAGCAACGGCGGCCATCGTGGTTCTAAACAAAGAAAATCAGTACTTTTTATTCTTCATGCTGGCTAGAACTTTTCATATTTCTTGTGATCAGAATGGATAAAAGTCAAAACATGATCATATTTATAATGTTTTTCTCCTCTGGATACACTTTTATGCTCGTTGGAGAAATATTTCATAAGGGTGTTCGCCGTTGTTCCGATAGTTCAGAGCCGGTTACTAAGTTACCATGCGTCACTACTAGGGAAGTGACGACATGACTGTTGAAGCGTATTACAATACCGTCTCAGAGACGTCATATCTCTTCCTACATGTTGGCTTAGGACCCCTTATAGACCGCTTTGAGTTTTGGTGGAGGTTTTTGTTTTTGTCTTTATATATGATCGAAAAATGAATTAGATTTCTAGCCACCAGTTTCTTTCTCCTTTTTTCCCCTTCTATAAAACTACCCAAACATTTGGAACGATTCCGATCGATCAAATCAAAAACCCATTGACATGAGTAATAAAACCTTTTTGCCATATTATAGGGTTCGACTTGTCAACACTTTGTTGATAAATTTGTGTCTACATTTTCTGTTTACTAAATTTGCATATCTTTTATTTAATATGTTGTTTGTTATTTACCATCATCACAATCATGATGATCATCATCGTCGTCGTCTTCGTCGTGGTTGCTATCATCATTATCATCACCATCGTAATTATCGTTGATATTATTTATGGTCTTAAAAAAAGACCAAGATAAGTTTGGAAATTACCTCTATGAAATTATGTTTGACGTGTGGTCGGATGTCTTCACTTGTATTTTAAAAGGAAATAAGAACATCAATACTTTGTATCTTACTTAAACTATTAGGTATGAGAATGTTCCTCCCGGGCCACCTCAATAGCTGTTGTTAAGTACAAGGACCGATTGGTTATCATTATTTTCACTCCTCCCCGATTTTCCCATTTATTTCAGGTCGTCCAAGAGTATGAGAGAGCCGTCATATTTAGGCTTGGACGTCTTCTCTCTGGAGGTGCCAAGGGACCAGGTTAGTTTATCTTTCATTCTATCCATTCATCTATCCTTCTATCCATCCAGCCATACAACGATACATTTATAGATAGAATGAAGTTGACGTCACTCGGGTCTTTGTTATTGTTTTTGCCATCCGCGTTTACGAGTAATTCTCACTAAACTGTGTTAACCAGACTATAAACGTTTAAGGTTACACATAGTTTTGTGTGTTGGAACGTTATACTTTCGGATCGCAATGTTGTGAGTTTCTTGGCCAAGCGCATACTGTCTATATTTATCTATCTATCCAGCCAGCCATTAAGCCACCTATCTGGCTTTCAGTTCATCTCTGTAGTCCTTCAGAGCCATTAGCCTCATGGAGCCGGAGTTTATCCCGGTTTCTATAGTATGAAACAGACAATAGCAATTACTTGCTACCCTTTGGATAGGACGTTAGTCTATCGCAAAGTACTTTCTGCCAGATCTGACAGATCCAACTACCATTATTTCCTTTTTAAGGCCCAGGGGCATGTTGAGATTTGTTGAAATGGATGTGTGTGTGTGTTTGTGTCTCTGTGTGTTTGTGCATCTGTGTGTTTGTGCATGGATATGTGTGTGTGTGTGTGTGTCCACGTTGTGTTTCTACGAATTCTAACCAATAATTTGACACACGTGTATTTGTATCACCAGGTTTGTTCTTCATCATTCCCTCCCTGTATGTTCATCTATGTTCCTGTCTGTCAGTTTCTTTCCTACTATCTATTCATATCGCTCTCTTTCATCATCCATCCATTGATCCATCCATTATCATTATTTCCATTTTAAGGCCCAGGGGCATGTTGAGATTTGTTGAAATAGATTGTGTGTATGTGTTTGTGTCTCTGTGTGTTTGTGCATGCGCGTGTGTGTATGTGTGTTTGTGCCTCTGCGTGTTTGTGCATAGGTGTGTGTGTGTGTATGTCCCCAATTTGTGTATGTACGATTTCTCACCAATAACTTGACACACGTGTATGTGTATCACCAGGTTTGTTCTTCATCATTCCCTGTATGGATTCGTACACCAAGGTCGACCTCAGAACAGTCTCCTTCGATGTGCCACCCCAGGAAGTATGGCTTCTGTTTTATACTCCCAGCAAACCCACCACCATCTCATCCAACACTCCCATCGATACTGTCATCAACACTACCAACACTCAACACTATCATCAGTATCAAAATCCACAATGAAAACATTATCATTACCGTATCGTTAGTTCAACACACTTACTGTGGCTTTCTGGTCTTGTGGAATGTCACTTGCCGTCCTACATACAGGTCCCTGGTTCTAATCCCGCTGTGGCCTATAGCTGAGTCCTTGGTAAAAGCTCTTTAACCCCGTTCTCTCACCGCACTCAGTTGTAAAATGATTGCATAGCCGATAGCACTGTTGTCTCGGTCGAAAAGAAATTGCTATAGCGCTTTATGATTTCAAGTTTCATTCTACATGTTAAGCGTTCCTGGACGCTTGGGACCCTTTATAAAGCGCTTTTAGTGGATATAACGCTATAAAAGTAAAAAAAATTTCTTACAAGTGGGGTTCCGTTTTACTCTAATCTGACAATATAATTACATGTTTTTTTTTATCGAGATACAAGTGCTCTTAACACAATGCTTAACAACCACCTCTGTCATCTATACTTACGGTATACCTTAATGATACGACGTGCCAATCTTATCTTAAATGATAAGTTGACAATCTTAATTTGCGTCAGAGATACCGAGAGCTCAGTTTGTAGGGTACTGGACTCACTTGCAAAGGGACCTTTTCATACAAGGTTCTACTATGACCCCTCTGTCGATTCCAGCATGATTGGATTTCCTGGATCTGTATGGTCTGACAGAAAGTACTTTCCAATAGACGAGCGTCCTATCAAAAGATAAGCAAGCTATAGTTATTGTACTTTTAACGCTATAGACACCGGCAAAAAAACTCTTTGTCTCGATTGGTCTCATGATGTCATGTATTATTTACATTATTCGAACGTGCAGGGCTACGACTGAGTAAAGTGATCCCATATCCGTTACTTTTGTTCACTTTTGATATGGTTTATCACTGATTTCATTTTAAAACTGATCATTGTAGCTACTTTGGCCAATTTTTCAATTTCTTTAATTTTGTGAATTAATTGACAAGGGACTGTGTATCGACTCTATATTATGAGTCATGATTTTAATAAAAGTGTATCACAAGCATTCCTGGAGGAGGAGACCCTCTCAATGCTTAAGTAAAAAAGAAAATAACTCGTTCTGCCCAATTAAGAAAGCGTTATAATTATAAGAAAGATAGCATTATCCCATAACCAAGCTTATCACTGTCACCATCAGCATTACGACTTTAGGCACGTCAACCACCACCATTCATGATGATTTGTGACTATCAAATAGGACCAATTCGTCAATCTGGAGTAAGAATATCTCGAAATTAACTTGATTGATTGATGAAGAAAATTTAGTTTTAAGTCGGCACGAATATAAATCAGATAAGTTGTTCAAGTTTACGACAAATAAAAAGAAACTCTCTCACTCCAACCCACTCTCTCAATGAAGGTAATTTATTTTTTTTACTCAAATGTAATAACTTTGGTTTAAAATTCAATTTTGTGTTGGTTTTCATCCTACATTCTACCGTTTTGAGGCTATTGGTCAGAATTTTTTCTCTCCAGGTTTTGACCCGTGACTCCGTTACAGTAGCTGTGGACGCTGTTGTGTACTACCGTGTCCAGAACGCTACCATGTCCATCACCAACGTGGAGGACTCCAACCGATCAACTCGCCTGTTGGCTGCCACAACCCTACGTAATGTCCTGGGAACCAAGAACCTTAGTGAGATTTTATCCGACAGGGAAAATATCTCTCACATCATGCAGGTACGCATTACCCCGACCTCCTTCCCCGATCATTTATTTCCTGTCAGTCAAATTTTAACACACACAATTGTGTGTAACCTTAAATTATATTTGACATATTATTGTTATGTTAGGGAGAATTTAGTAAGCACTTATCACTCAAATGCCCTTAAAAAAGATATTAAAGAGCCGAGTGACATCCACTTCATGCGATCAACATTGATGTTTTTGTCCCACATCGTCATGAGTGATTAAAATTTAGGGAAGAAATGCTTCGGGCACTTCTCTGTCCCTTAACTTAGGTCTTCAAGAGACAACTCAAAGGGTAGCAGTATTTGTTGTTTTGTGTGGGCTCACTATTTTCCAAGAGTGAGCTACTGTCATAAATTATCTATCCGGTGATTTACGAAGACAGAGCCATAAAGTTTGGCACTCATATATCGGGGCCATAATGATTATTATTCAGTCAAGGTCACTGGATTGAAACCAGCAGCAAATACTGGTCATATCATATCATGATATGAGGTCAGAAAGTTCAACTCGGTCCGAGTTGCACGCATGCATTGTCGGGGTCTACCCAAGCTGTATCAAGACGACAACTGTGTTGTAAACAGGCCAATTATAAATGAGAAACCCTTACATGAACATGGCGGATGACAATATTGACATGACCTTCAGTTATCATGAGGTCCAGGGTTCAATCCCCATTTAAGGCAGGTTAATTTAGGGGAGGGGGGATGATTTTTTTTCTTGTATTTTTCATAACTTCGTTCTCCGGCTTTGTTTCATACACAACTTTTCACATTTTTATCAAACACCTGTGTAATTTGTCACAATTACTTTTTCTCGCTGTTACCTAAGATTTATCTTCCATATTTCCTCCAATGCAAACCAGATGTATTTGTTATATACATATTTTAATTCATTATTTTTTCATGCCAGTAAAACGGGACCCGTCTATTGCCTGTTCATCTCTTTAAATGTTCTTTAACCATTTCAAGTGGACATTTTTCCCCCTAAATTTTAGCCCACATTCTCCATTATTGAATCTTCTGATATTATATTATTATGATATTTATAACAAATAATCCATGAACTTTTCATACTCTGTCCATATATGTTGTTAATTGTTAACCTTACATTCAACACCCATTAACCATGGTGCTATACAAACACACGGTCGGTAGACCAGTCATGATATTATACTATTAAAGCCGATGGATATCTTTAGCAGAGAATGAATTTGTGCCAAATAGAGATTTAAGTCTTCGGGACACGTCACACACTCGGCATGGAATGATGACGTCAGCGTCCATTTACTGTCTTATTTTCAAACCTTGACATCCATTATGTCTGCAGGGAAGAGATGTCTTTTTATCGATGAAATAATACCATGGTCTGTCTTGTCTTTCAGTTCCCCCCACCCTCTTTTTCAATGCACTTTTTTTTAAAAAGCATTTTTGGGTCAGCATAAAAATAGGATCAATTAAAACAAATTATTTTGTTTACGAATGTGCTTAGAAAGTAAAAATCGATACTAATGGTTTTGTTATTTGTTTTAATGAGACCAAAGAGCCGTGGATGCAGGAGAAAGAACGTTTTTTTCATGTCACCCTAGCCCCCAGAGATATTGTTTGTTTTCTACCCCTGCATTCTCTTTCTGTTTCTCTCGCTATTATCTCTCCTCCCCCCTCCCCCCTTCTCTCTCTCTCTCTCTCTCTCTCTCTCTCTCTCTCTCTCTCTCTCTCTCTCTCTCTCTCTCTCGATGGTTCTGCTCTCTTGGTTTCTGTTTTACCATCTTATTACGATATATAGAGATAAAATAAAAGTTGCACATTAAGCACATTCTCTCTATTGAATGTTGCCTTTTTGCGTAATAAAACAGCGTAAGAGCGCGCAGCCAATACATTAAAAGGAGGAAATTTATTGCATTATCACATCCTTGGCACCACAAATATATTGACAGACGTGCACTTATTTGCAGGTCCGATAACCCAATTCCTTATGGGCGCATTGTTGTAATGGAAATCTCAAAAAAAAAAAAGCAAAATATTGTCCATGCCATTACAACAATGTTAAACTAGGCCCAAAAGTGGGTTCGGATGTCAGACTTGCATATATTATACACTTCAATTTTGACAAATAGAAGAATTCATGATATTCAGTTGTTGTCACAAAAGGACTCTCGTTAGACATCTTATTATACTGGGTGATTCAAAATGAATATAGCAAAACTATCAGGGGACATAAAAAAAAAAAAAAGAAAAAAGAAAAACAATGGAAAGCACTAGCTTGGACACATGTGTAGCACATACCTTCAAGTTTTTATTTCATGTTTTATATATCCTCAATGTGGCCACCACCGGCAGCGCGGACAACATCAAGCCGATATGAGAATTCATCCCAAACGCACCGCAGCATGTCACGATCCACCGTGTTGATTGCAGCTGTTATTCGATCTTTCAAACAACTGGTTAAAGTCTATATATAGCAGTGTAGTGGACTGAATTAGTGGTTATAATTTTATAGAGTAGTTATCTAAGTTTGATTGGATGTCGATTTCACCGCTGTCGTTAGTGTAACTTCCGGTATAGCTGATTTGTGACATCTTGGGGTCAGAGCTTGTTTGAATGAAAACGTGCCTCGGCGTTGGATTTGGAGGAGAGCTGCTTAAGACCTTGCTCTGTGTGCTTGGCCTGTCAGATCCCCAGACCTTACTGTGTGCGCCTTTTCTTGTAGGGGTATGTTAAAGACCAAATTTAAATTCCACTAATTCCAGTCAGTACCGATGACTGGAAAGATCGAATAACAGCTGCAATCAACACGGTGGGCCGTGACATGCGGCTCGTTTGAGATGAATTCTCATATCGGCTTGATGTTGTCCGCGCTGCCGTTGGTGGCCACATTGAGAATATAAAAAACTTGAAGGTATGCGCTACACACGTGTCCAAGTTAGTGTTTTCTATTGTTTTCCTCTTCTTTTTTTAAAATATCGTATGATAGTTTTGCCATATTCTTTTTGAATCACCCTGTAAAAATATATTTCATTTCACAGCAGCATACCTGTAACATTTTTCATATTCATTGTTTCAGTTGTTCATTGTTTCTTTATATGTTTTTGTTGTCGCTGTTGTTGTCTTTATTTTTATAAAACTGCAATGTGTATCCATCACACCTCACGCTTCAACTATAATGTTAGACTAGTTCATTTTACCCAAGCCCCTTATCGTCAAATCAAAACCGAAGAGTGCCTCAGTGACCCGGATGTTGAGAGAATACAAACAGTAAATGGGACTCACATTATATTGAAACAGTTCGAAATAAATTACGTCTAGCCCCTTGTGTTTCCTCGGGAAACAGGCAAAACACTCAACAACAAAAATAAAAAGAAGAAAACAGAAACTATATTTGAATAAAGTAATGAACAGGTGAGATATTATGGGCGTCGGAATGTGGGCAGGAAGAATTTTATAGACTTGTCCTTTCTATATTCTATTCTTAGTGTCTCGATAATTTTTTTTTTAATTTTGGCTTGTCTTCCAAAGAAAAGAAGGTCACCGGTCGAATTTTTTATTTTTTATTGTTTGAATATATTTGAATCGGATTTACAATTAATAGCATTATCTTCTCACAACCATTTAATTCCATCTCGTCATGTCACAGACTCGTCCGTTTGGGGAGTGGGTCTGTATACCTGTTTCTGTTTCGGGGTCAGGAAAGGCGGAGTGGGTCTATAATATACATGCTTCTGTGTCCGGGTGGGGAAAGGGGGAGTGGGTCTGTATACCTGTTTCTGTGTCAGGAGAGACGGATTGGTCTGTATACCTGTTTCTGTGTTGGGGTCAGGAGAGACGGAGTGGGTCTGTATACCTGTTTCTGTGTTGGGGTCAGGAGAGACGGAGTGGGTCTGTATACCTGTTTCTGTGTTGGGGTCAGGAGAGACGGAGTGGGTCTATATCTAGGACTTCGTTTACCCTATATATGTCACTGGTCTATATACATGTTTCTGTGTCCGGGTCAAGAAAGGGGGAGTGGGTCTGTATACCTTTTGTGTTGGGGTCAGGAAAAGGAGAGTGGGTCTATTTACATGTTTCTATGTTGGAATCAGGAGAAAGAGATGGACCTCTATACCTGAGGAGAGGAGGAGTTTTTCTATATACATATTTCTGTGTGGGGGTCAGGGGAAAGAGGGTGAGTGCATATACCTGTTTCTGTGTCGGGGTGAGGAGAGGAGGAGTGGGTCTATATATATGTTTCTGTTTCTGTGTCGAGATCTGGAGAGGGAGAGTGTGTCGTGTATAGCGTTTTATTACCGTTCGGGTGAAATATTTAAAAAACGCATTGAATTTTTAAAGTGTTTATGTCACAGGGTAACGATACTCAAAATGTTTTGAATGTTCATATGAATATTTTATAATTTTCTCTTCGACATGGCTGCCTAGTTAAGTGGAAGGAAAGGACGATTTAGTAAACGAAGACAAAAGAGTTCTCAATTAATATTCTTTGATAAGGTGGTACTTTCATTTTTTTATTCCACCTGCCATAGGACGATAATTGTGTCGTGAGAAAAAATATCTCATGTGTATTATCTGGATTCAAAACCAAAACCTTTTGATTTGTAAATGAGCGGCTTATTTACCTCGAAGATCATTTGTTGTAAGCTGATGTTGGCAAGACTTGAAGCTGACCTCATCCTATGTAACTGTAGGAATTCTGTGGTGATGGACGCTTTGGGGTTTTTATGGTCAATAATTAATTATTCAACCACAACATGAAGAAGGAATGGACAGCTCTGTCGATAAATGTTGTTTGTTGTTTCCATATCCCAAATAGTCAAATACTACCATTCGTCTCAAAACGGTATTATATCGGAATGAGCATGATTCATAAAGATTCAACATTTAGCTTAACTATCAAAATGTAAGTAAAGATAAATCACTGCTATGGAGAGATTGAGTTTTGTAACCTAAATATTATGAAATCTTAAATGTCCAAATTCTCCCGTTTTAAATTTTAAACTGAATTATATTCTCCTGATTTATTCCGACGTGATATTAGATTGACGCTGTGGGTCAAAATGTTGGAGACAATAAATACGTTCCCTATCTTTTCTTCGCTTACGTTTGTTTTTGTGGGATCATAAATCCCAAAATATTGATAACCCATCTTGGAACGTTTTAGTCTTGAATATCGGATAAATGGTAACCAAATGTGGAAGATATCTATGGGAGTGTTCTCTCTTGTCTTCACCAACATTTGTCTTTGGAGTAGGAAAAAATCAAATGTTTAACAAGTCTGATATTCTCTTGTCTCTGTCGAGGCACATCCTTCAGAGTAGCCATATGAATATGTACTACATACACGTGTTTACTTCTGTGTTTACCAACGAGTGTCCTTGTACATTGTCTTATGGTAAACAGCCAAGACTTCTATAATATGAGTGTTTCCCTATGTGTTTTTGTTTGTTTTTTAAAAAGCTTTGTCTGTGTGTGATTATGAAAAGCCAAACCAAATGTTCCACTTGTTTTCATCAACTTGTGTCGTTGTGATGTGACAAATTAATTAATTAGTGAAAAGTTGAAGAGGTCTGTGTTTACTCCCTGTCTGTATCATCATTGTTTTGTCTGCGTGACTGTTTGGAATGACAATCAAATTTTCTTTCCAAACTCGATCCATGCGGGATCTCCACCTCCCACAGACTAATCTAGACGAGTGTGCTGACCCTTGGGGCATTCGCGTGGAACGTGTGGAGATGTAAGTGTCACAATAACACAGACCGCGTTCACACTGACTAGCAGCAGCCCTTTCCTTAGTTCACCCCGCCCGACCTTCATTTGATCTTTTGTCCGTCTTTGGTTACTTTTTTTCTGGGTTTTTTTTTTCATGCATTTAGATTATTCTCATTGGTTCTTGTTTAATCATTTTGTTTATTTATGTCGTAGCAGGCAAATGAGTGTATATTGTATATTGCACATTATGGATATTATTGTATTGGAATTTTGGATATAGATGAGCTTAGTGGGATAATTACAAGACTTATTATGATTTAAATGAAAAATAAACCCAGTCATTGAGTTTTTAATCCCACAGCGTCTATTCACATACATTTGGGCACGAGTTTTGTCATTATGATAAGAAATGAATTTTTGCTATGAAAATCATCGCTGTGTGCTGTTATAATGAACTTATTTAATTACCAAAGAATGGGTTGACTAAGGTCAGTTGGGGTGGCTAAGGCCATCGCCAGCCCCCAAATGTGTCCCCCGTGTTGAGACTTATTGAACACATAATATGGTAAAATGTAGATCATTTAATAGAGTTCACCCTTCCACACACTTTAGAAAAAGACCATCGGACAGGTTATTCCAATGTCAAGATATATCGTTTAAAGATGTGAAATAGTGGTCAGATTATTTAATTCTTATCTAGTACACAAATGTCTCACAAGTAATTTCCACTCGTTTGTTTTGTTTTATTCATTAATTCTCTGTACATAATGATTATCAGGATGTTTTTGTCGTTTAAATGTATACAGTATATTATACATAAGGAGGCATCATAATGTTCCATGTTTTGTCGGAAGGCATCCAAAAACAATCGATGTTGTGGAAACTGGGCTTGTCTCCTTTGTCGTATTTGGTCATTATGATATTATGTGGATTGATTTTATGCATGCATGCCCAAGTCAGTTGATGTTGTTGAAATCCACATTGTTATATTGTCATGCTGCTGTCACTTATTTTATTATTGTTGATGTTCTATGTTTGTTTTTGTTGCTTCCCTTATTGTTGTTGTTGTTATTGTCGTCTTCCTCATTTTCGTTTTTGTTATTTATTTATGTGAATGTATGATGATGAATAGAATCGCCTATATTATACCAACACTGAGGTATAAACTAATTTGATCTCCGATGTAAGATCTGAATTTCCGATTTTTTAAAAGATAATATAATATCACAAAATCTCTTTTGAATAATTAACTTATCGCCACATCACCAAAGTAACTATTCAAAGTAATTGAATGTTGTTGTTTTTTCGACATCACGATATTCTTTCAAAACTTTGCAAAACTTTTCAGAATTATATGTTTTTGACTTCTTGTAGAATCGAGTAAGCTGTAATCGTAAAGAGGGGGTCCCAATTCCTCAGTTTATAGGGCACTCGCTTCTCACGCAAATTTCCATACAGCATTGGTTTGGTAGCTGGATCTGTTAGATCTTTCGGAAAGTACTTTGTGATAGACAAGATTAGCAATTCTAGTTGTTCGTTTAACGAAATAGAAACTGGGATAAATTCCCGAGTCCATGGGTCTAATGCCTCTGAATTACTTTTTTTTAATCTCAAAGAAGATCCACAAAACGAGAATTCCGCCGTTTCTTTTAAAACAAGAAGGTCATGATAGAGCAGTCCCAAAATAATCAAAGTGGAAATGCTTGTAAATGAACACGATCGTCCGTTCAAGTCTGTAATCTGAATGTCATCTAATCTCCCTATGTACTGCCATCATTGGAAGGAAAGCAAAGGGACAACGTTGCTTAGCGGTATATGGTCTTTTCTAATACCCGAAAGGTACCCACCACGCTGTGTTGCATTGAGCAAGTCTAACTCACTGCGGCTGACGCCTGGGTTATTCCAGTCTTTCCTTGGAGAGACCCAAAAGACAAATTTCACCTTGGGAATGAATAAAGGGAACTTTTTGTTGTTATTGTTTTTCGTTGAGAACTATAATGTGGATGTTTATTGTTTAGAGAAATTGTAATCTTGTGTGTTTTCGATAGGGCAAAAAAAATCTTCTATAACCATGCTTTTTAAATGTCTTGATTATGGCCCTCTGCCTAATGGTCTTTTTATATTAGCTATTTAAAATTTACTTTTCATTAAGTCTAATTCTTTGATATTATTTTGTTATTCTTTTCTTTCAGTTGCCAGGATTAAAAAAAAAAAGTTATTTGTCTTCTTTTTTTTATTCGGGCCGCAGCGTGAACTTTTGACCGCTCTTTTTTTTTTTTTAATTAAGTTGACAAAACGTCCTTTATATTAAGATCAAATACGAATTTCCGATAAAATTAATCTTCTGGACTATCCATAAAAGTACATCCACTTTTCGAAATAGTTTCAGAAAAGCCTTGTTCCTTATTTGGTTGTAGTTTTTTGTTATATATTTATATTCATTTGTCATTGAATCAATAGGACATCATCAATGTTTCAAGACTATTTCTCAGTTTCTCTCTCTGTGTTTCTTTTTCTTTTCTTTTCTTTTTCCTTTTTTTTTTTAAATTTACATTTTGTTAAATATTTTTTGTTCATTACACTGTTAGGAATTGATATAAAAATGATACCAAAAAAGTCAGGTTCGTTGTTAGTTTGTATCCGTAAGACACAGTACACAAAGTCTGTAGATTGATCTTTACCACGTGCATCTACGTCATCACCACCACCACCACCGCCATCGTCAGCACCCAAGAACCGAACCCATTAGCATTTATTATTGTTCGTGTGGCCTTTACGTAGCCACAACAACCACCTGAGGTCTTCCAGTCATGCGTGGTGGTGAGAAACCCTGTACCCCACCTTTTTTTATTTGTTGTGCATTGTGATTCTACCACATCCCTTGTTTTCTTCCCTTATTCAGACCGCCCTGGATGAGGCCACTGATCCCTGGGGGGTCAAGGTTGAACGTGTTGAGGTGTAAGTATTTTTGTGTGCAAATAATTATAAGGCCAGTTGCATCATTCACCTATCTCACTGAAGACAATCATGAACACCAGTCAAATATAATATATTAACTTCATTAATACTACTGTAATAAGTAAAAACTTTTTAAGATTCATTTTGACCCATTTTTTGTTACTGATTAACAATGGTACATTATGTGTATATTCAAATGGTAAACTCGGGTTTACTTTATTTATATTAACTAAGATGTGCATTTAAACTTATAAAGTTTGTTGTTGTTTTTTTTGTTTTTTTTTTTTTGGGGGGGGGGGGGGGATGGGTTGTTCTTTTATTTATTTATTTTTCGGGGGAGGATCGGGGTGTTTCTTTTTGTTTTGTTTTTTTGTTTGTTTTTTTTTTTTGGGGGGGGGGGTGGTTTTTTTAAATTTTTGTCTTTGGAGTGTGTTTTTGTAGGATTTTTTTTCGGTGAGGTTTTAACATTTATTTTTAATATATAAATAATATTAAGGAGTATGGATAAGTAAACGCGATACGATTTTATTCAAAATATCAACAACACAAACAACAAAAACAGCAACAAGTAAAAACAGCAATAAGATCAACAATAGCAACATTAATTCTAGCAACACCAACATGAGTTGTAGTAGCACCAACAACAATAGCTGTAGGGATAAAAGAGAAACATTTCAGATCCTTATTTACCTTCATATTATAATGTGTTATTTTAAAATTGCCTTATTTTTTCATGCTATTTTTGCACGTCAATGTGTCCTTAGCTAAACAATTACCTTGTGTAACCTGCACGTCGGTCTTGTGTTTTTATCTTGTGCGATGAACGCTGTTTTGTTTTTTCTTGTTTTGTTTTTTTTTTTTTTTTGGGGCGGGGGTGTTTTTTTGTTTTTTGTTTTGTTTTTTATTATTATGTTTTTTGTTATTTTGTTAGTTGTTGCTTTTTTGGGGGGCGTGGGGGAGGGGGGTTATTATTAATTTTTAATATTCGTTTTCGGTTGTTATTGGGTTTTTTTTTGTTTGTTTGTTTTGTTTTGTTGTTTTTTTTTGTTGTGTTTTTTTTTTTGGTACTTTTGTTCAATTTTCTTTCCTTTTTTATTTTTTTATTTTTTGGTAATTTTTAAACGTGCAATCGCCTTATGATGTAGTATAGTTTGATAAGTTGTATTTAATACAGTTCATTGCCTGGTATGCTAAATGAAACTTTGTACGTGTTTGATTTAGGCAGTGTTTGAAATTTATATGAAAAGAAAATATACGTATGATTAGTATAGAGTTTGTTTGTTTTTTGTCTGTGGTTTTACATTGCGCCATACACTTTACCATTTTAATTTATCTCCCCTCCTCGTTGTAGGCCATATTGAATCCAAACAAAGCTTTTTCTATTATATAATATGTACGCCGCTTGGTAGGTGCCCTGACAATATCCGCCACTGTCTATTGCTAAGTATTCACTAATACCCGGATCGAAGGTAGTATTAAATTGAAAGTACATAATCTTAATGCTGAGGTCAGAATCTTTCAATCGTTGTTACTCAAACAGTCACTGACCATTCTCAATATCGCTTGTCTTCGACGCATGACGAGCGACGCTTTGCATTTTATAGTTATTGTTTAGGATAATATAACTTGTCATGTTTTGAGTGTTGCTATGTGGAAGTAATGTCATGTCATTGCAATGTAATGAATATTGTCGTGTTGGTATTTTGGATACAACGATGATGGGGATATTAAATGATGATGATGGTGGTGGTGGTGGTAATAATGACGATGGTGATGATGATGAAGGTGCTGGTGACGGTGATGATGGTTGTGAAGACGACACTGTTGATGATGCTATTGATAACGATGATGCTAATCTAATCAATTTAATTTTATCCAGCAAAGACGTCCGCCTCCCTGTCCAGTTACAAAGAGCCATGGCTGCCGAAGCAGAGGCATCTCGTGAGGCCAGGGCTAAGGTAGGCTCTCTCTCTCTCTCTCTCTCTCTCTCTCTCTCTCTCTCTCTCTCTTGATCTCTCTTTCTCTCTCTCTCTTTTTCTCTCTCTCTCTCTCTCTTGCTCTCTCTCTCTCTCTCTCTCTCTCTCTCTCTCTCTCTCTCTCCTATATATATATATATATATATATTAATATATATATATATATATATATATATCTCCCTCTTTCTTTCATTTTCTCTCTTTCCCTCCCTCTCTCTCTCCCCCCCCCCCTCTCTCTCTCTCTCCCTCCCTCCCTCTCTTTCTCTCTCTCTATCTCTCTATCTCTCTTCTCTCTCTCTCTCTCTCTCTCTCTCTCCTCTCTATATATATATATATATATATATATATATATATATATATATATATATCTATCTATCTATCTATCTATCTATCTATCGTAGGCATAAACTGATAATAGATAAAATACAACTCTTATACAAGGATAATATATCGACAAGTGCTAATTTGTCAACTCAAATAATAGAGCCACTGGAGCGCTTTGTCGGTTGTGTCTACTTAAATAATATATCATCAATAAATACTCTTGTAATAATAATAATAATAATAATAATAATAATAATAATAATAATAATAATAATAATAATAATATAAACGAATTTCCATTTTTTTGATGATTAAAGTATATTATTATTATTATTATTATTATTATTATTATTATTATTATTATTATTATTATTATTATTATTATTATTATTATTATTATTATTATTATTATTATAATAATAATGATAATGATGATGGTGATGATGATGGAATCTATACCATTTATTGTCTGACAGGTGATCGCCGCCGAGGGAGAACAAAAAGCCTCTCGTGCCCTCAAGGACGCTGCCGACGTGATGGTCCAGTCCCCAGCCGCCCTCCAGCTCCGTTACCTGCAGACACTGAACACTATCTCAGCAGAAAAGAACTCCACTATCATCTTCCCTCTACCTCTTGATATGCTCTCTGGCTTCATGCCATCGAAGTAGAAAGTGGGATGGTAGTCGAGTTGATCCGGGGTGCAGACATATTATGATGAAAAGAAATAAAATATGGTTGAAGGAATGGGTTAGTCGTTGGGTTGGTTTTTGGTAATGAAGACATCTTGGATACATTGGATAATTGCGTTGGACCAAACATTACAATGTTAAAAGACTGGACAGTGTTTTTGTTTTTTGTTGGTTGTTTTTTGGGGGTTTTTTTAAAGTTTATATTGGTTTTCATTCAATATGATAATCAATGAATGTGTTTTAAAATATGTAATTATTTGGGTTAATGACGATTATGGTCTCAACAAAATTTGTTTTGGGTTTTTGTTTGATTTTCTTGATGGAATTGAAATTCTTTTCCAAGTTACATTGGGTGGAGGGGGGGTTGTCAATGTGTTTAAATACAATACTGTGACAATTATTTGAAAAGTGTGTTATTTTTTCCAGTTTCAATCATTGAAATGGTATCTTTGATTGGCTCATTGGTTGTTCTGTAGAACGTTGTACCAATGGGAATAAATCCGACACTCATGGACACACGGTATTATCAAGTATTCAATGTGAGGCACAATATAAATGTTCTGGTGTCCAGTATCCATAAGGATGATGTATCGGACCCAGAAGGGTGCCTAGTGTCCAGGAGGATGATGCATCATACAAAGAATGGTGCCTAGTGTCCAATGTGATGCATCGGAGACACTACCGTGCTACCCAGTATCCAAGGTGGCAAATGGTTACAGAAATGAGACGGGCTAGGACAAGAAAAGAGATAAACCATGGAATGGAAAGGAATGTTATTGTCAACCTTTAAAAGATTATTATGAAATTCATTTGTCTTTTCTTGTTTTTATTTTTTTTTTTTTGTGTGTGGTTTTTTTACCCACTCTGTGGTGTAACAATTTGAGTGTCCTTTTTTTTTGTTTCCTGTAAAAGTAGTTTGTTTGATTTTGTTTTTAATAGTTGTGTTTAAACAAAACAAACCCTATTTTGATTTTGTTCAAGTTTTTAACAAATCTCAATGATTTTCAAGTTATGGAATGAATTTTGTTTTAAATTACAAGTTTGACTTTTTTGTTTTG
>NC_088368.1:29730022-29742522 GCF_034508935.2 Berghia stephanieae | reverse complement strand
TAGGCAATAGCTAACAAAAATTTGACCAAAAAAAATGAGGACAGACGGGGGCTGTTGAGGGAGAGCTATATTTATACAAAATACATATTATCCTAGATATATTGTGTATATTACTTGTTATATTGTTATTGACGACCTCTGTGATCTTTCTGTGCTAAACTTATAGCACTACTCCTGCTGTACTGTTTGTATCTAAAGTAATACGTTTGTGGCTGGAATTCGAACAGATTCTTTAACTAGAAATCAGAAATATGGCCCTGTAAATCTAGTTTGTGAACTATCAGACTACTTTATGCCCTTATCCTAGAGATGTAATTATGATATTTATATCCCACTTATATTCATAACCAGATATCAAGCCAGGAAAACATTTTTATTTTGAAAGCAGTTTTAAGCAGTGCATTTCATCTCTTTATTTTTGTATTTAATTTATAATTTCAGTATTATAATTATCTAGCGATGTCCATGGCTGGAACAATTAGAAGAGTTTTGGCTTTTTATGGTAATTTTCGCTTTCAATACTATTAATATTAAGTTCGTTATTCGATTCTTTCATTCTTGTCACCGTTTACCTTTTTGCCAATAGTTTTGATATTATACGTACAGAGAAAAGCATTCAATATCAAACTGAAAATATGACTTGGATTATAAAACACAGAACGACATTTGTGGTTAGACGTTAACAGAGATGATGATACTAAGAAGAAGAAAAAAACCTTTTAACGTTTTGAGTTTACAGGCATCCAGACACGAATAATCCCTTTTTTTTCATCCATTTTGTTATAAGGTAATCTCAGATTCCATGTCAGAAGACTCAAAAAAAAAAAAAAAATAAGGGGGAAATCGAAGTCAGAGGTTTCTTTTTATTTTTTTTTTTTTTTGTCATTCCTCCTGTAATGGGGTCGTCATAATACATGTAGATATAAAGTCTGGCGTCTTTGTCAAATTGACGCCATTTCAATATATTATGTGTCATTACATGCATTGTTGTTGTCGTTGTTTATTATTATTATTATTATTATTATTATTATTATTATTATTATTATTATTATTATTATCATCATTATTATTATTATAATTACCATTATTATTATTATTATTATTATTATTATTATTATTATTATTATTATTATTATTATTATTATTATTATTATTATCATCATTATTATTATTATTATAATTACCATTATTATTATTATTATTATTATTATTATTATTATTATTATTATTACTCTGTATTATATCATCATCGTTGTAGGATTGTCCTTTGAATAAAGTATTCTTTTTACTCTCAAATTCAGTCATTGCCTGTGTTGGTTTTATCTTTTATTCTTGCTGAATATGAGTTTAGTGGGCCCTCACATTCCCCTTTTAGGCTGGATATTACTGCCTTTCAACCCATGCTGTCTATGAAATCTCCTCTATATCTTTTTACCCTCAGTTCAACACGTAACATTTTGGGAGTAGTTTACATCGAAATCAACTACATTCATCTGATGGGTGGGGTTCCTTCCTGTGTCTTCTCTCCCCCTATATGTTTTCCAATATACTGTCTGTCTTTGTCTTGGAATGAGATTACTTGTTTTGTTTTTTACCTGGCGCCTGGCTGGGAGGGAAACAGTCAAATGTATAGAGTTTTGGAAGATACTATTTTATGTATTGTAAATGATCACTGTTGTGCACTATAATATGTTTTGTGTACATATTATATACGATTTCTGGGTGGGGTTCCTGACCTCCATAGTGGGTAGGGGGTACATACTGTGTCTTCTATCCCCTTATATCTGTTTTCCAACATGCTTTTTGTCTTTGTCTTGGAATGAGATTACTTGGTTTTGTCCTGGCCCTGGCCGGAGTCCTAGCTGGGAGGGAAACAGTCAAATGCATAGTTATTGTTTTGGGAGAGGATATTTGTTTCCTTGTAAATCATCTCTCTGTTATGTATTATTATATTTTTATTTTGAATTTATAATGTAAGCATTTGAGTGTATTCCTCTTTGTTGGATTTTGTGCTTGTGTCCGTCCGGATGAGACTTATAGGTGGTCTCAAACTAAGTACTTTGATAGTGTGCTCTTGGAATCTACATCTGATCCCTATTTGTTCCCAGTTCCCCTATGCAATTCCAGAACTCTCTACCATCCTATTTTCTTCCTTTTTACTGGCGCTGATATAACCTAAATATGTTGCAAGCGCCTTAAAACCCTTAAAAACAAACAACATTATATACGATTTGTAAACATTTGAGTGCATTCCTGTTAGTGGGTACCTGTGCTTGTGTCTGGATTAGGTGATCTCAAACTAAATACTTCGATAGTGTTTTCTTGGAATCTACATCTGTTTCCTATTTGAATCCATTCCCCTTTCTTTAACTTACCTTTTCTTGAGTCCTTTAATTGTAATTCCAGAACTTTTTACTATCCCATTTTCTTCCTTTTAACTGTCTCCGATATGACCTTAATGTGTTGCAGGCGCCGTAAAACCCTTTAAAACAAAACATTCGTCTGTTTACATATGTACGTTTTTGACTGTTGTCTACCAGATTAGTATCCTATTCTTCGCAATGATAGACACGTTTTGCCCGCTTCACAGGATCTGATTTGGTAGGGCGCCAATAGCTCTTTTTACAAACATTGAGACAAACGATGGCCACATGATGTTATTAAAAGTACCGTACGAGGGTGAGTCAAAAAGTCATGGAACTCTACTTATTACTTTAAAACAAATTGATTAAATACCATGCATCATACCTCAAATTAAAGTTTGGCATTATTCGAGTAGAATGCTACTTCTCAACATAGTCTCCGCCTCTCGATAGCTACAGTCCACCTTTTTGTAAGGCCATGGATTCCGGATTCCGTCCTCGTAAAACTGAGTTGGCTGAACTTTCAGCCAATTTTTCACTACTGTCTTGGCTTCTTCACCATCTTCAAAGTGATGTCCCCATACTTATCGTTATTTGTATGGAACAGTGCCAAACACAGCAGAAAAAAAAATCCAGCGTGGGATGTTTGTTTTGTTTTTATTTTCCTTGTGCTTTTCTATCTGCTTTGTCTGGCACTGTTTCAAATACAACTTTTCAGATTTTTACCATACACTGGTGCCTGTTCCCTAGTTTGTCATTTTGAACAAATATAATATAAGAAAACTTGATTAAGCGGATAGTGTAAAAAAATAATTAAATAAATAGAGGCACAAGGGTGGGTTGCAAAATAAAAGGCCACAAAGTTGTATATTATATATCATCGATACATATTCTCACCTCTTTTTTTATGTATATTTATAATATATATATATATATATATATATATATATATATATATATATATATATATATATATATATATATATATATATGAGCCAAGGTCAAAAGGTGCCCGTCTTATACCAGTGTTAAGAAAATTTGATTTTTACTTAATTATGGGCTGTTTTCATTGGGTTAATGCTTGTAATCAATTGATAATATGAAGAAGAGATAAAATGAGATCAAACTATTCTGTTCTACAGAATATGAAATAAACAACTTGAAAGTCAAATTTGAATGCAGTTTGGCATGTGCTTAAAACGAGGTCAACGCATCACCTTTTTAGAAAGCATGTAGAAATTAAATGTGATGTTTTAGCTCACATGATTGAAATTTGACTAATAGTATAAAGTCAAAATTTACTTTTAAACGCAATTGCAGTATATTACATATCTGATTAAGTTTCATATAGAGTTCTTAAAAAGTTGGTATTGCTTGTGACCTTTGGTGTCATCAAACACAGCACAATACTAAGACTCGACACGAAACTTTAAAGCTCATATTTAATGGTTATAAAATGTTTTATTATGAGAAAAAAGCATAGATTTTCCTTCTGAACTCAAATCTTGGAGTAAATGTATTCCGTTTTGCTGATATTGAGGTTTATTGGTTTTGGTGTCATTTGTCTTAAGCAACACGGCATGCGTGAACACGTGGAAGTTTGTTTCGTTAAATGGCGATTCGCAATTTTGATCCACCCTTCTTACCAGCCTTTGAAGTGCCATCAAAAAATTATGTTTTCATCTGTTATTCTATTTACAAATATGATATTATGACATCTCATCTGAGACTGTGATTTTGACACAATTAATCATTTCCTTGTAATTCTATTTTTTTATGTTTCAGGGTTGTATGAATCAAGAAAAAGACAAAACTCAAGCTTTTGACGAATCCAGATAAATAGAAGGGTTGTCAAGAAATTTGATTTGTTTTACTATTAACACACTAAATTACTACAAACAAGCAGATTTGAGCAGTAGGGTGATGTTATCGTCTGGTTACATGAATTCATTACCATGGCTGATATTTATCTAGAGTTTGTGTGACTTCTGATACTTTTTGAGACTATTTGTGTCATTGGTTAAAATGTCACAGTTGACACTTAAGTTTTAAATTTCTAATGTATTTCTGTTTTCATGTTCTTCAAAGCTTAAAATGTCATTGAATTAACAGGCGGTATTACATTTGTTCAGTTGCTATTCTTGATTTATTGAGACAAAATTGCGTTCTAGTGCCGATTTTGACCCAATTAATAGCAACAATGGTATTACTAATTTCTAAGTATATTTCCAATTTGAAAGTATTTAGTTTCTTAACATATTATTGAATTTCATTTTAGCAGAATTTTCTGTTGGTTTGGATGGTCATCTGATTTGCGGTTATTATGCTTTTTTGACTGAAAATAATGATATAGTATGGACGAAAGTGTGATTTGGTGTTTCTTGTACATAAGTATAAATAATGGTGTCACCGGTCTTATGTCACAAGTCACATTCAGGTGCTCTATTTTCCATGTATATTTCTATTTTTGAAGTCTTTGGTTTCTGAAATATTATTAAATTCCATATTTACCTGAGGTCATTACACTTGTTTGACTGAAATTAATGATATATTGTCGAAATTGCAATTTGGTATTGCTTGTGACATAAGTAATGGTGTCATCGGTCTAATGTCACAAGTGACACAATGTCGCTAAATAAGATATCGATGGCCCGTTGATCAAACCTCTGAGGTAGCGTTTTTGCCAATCCGCTGATCTAACCTCTGATGTCAACTTCAGAGATAAGCGCTCCCTCTTATTCTTTGGTTTCAAGATGACCAAACCTCTGATGTTAGTTCAGAGTTCAAGGGAGACGGAGAAGTACTTTCAAGCAATCAAAACACGTCATGTAAATGATGTATAGTTAGTTTTCGTGGATTAGAAAGAATGATTGTGTTTTTAACTACAAAATCAATATTTCATTTTACTGTTACTAGGGTTGTATTGACATTGGACTTTATAATTTTGAGCATCCATAAATATCACAGCTGCTAAATAATTGTCAATTTCTAAAGTCACGATGCGACTGAACTTCAAGCCTATTATCTCCCGGTTATGCTTTACTAGTAAATATAATGTACGAAATAATGATTGGGTATTTAAAAAGATAATACGCCGATCACCTGTTCTCCCTATCTCTATTAATTTAAAATAACAAAGCTCGATCATGACAATCACCCTATTAAATCACGTCATCCCTGTGACATGTCCACCTGATGCCATCCTGATATCATACCACCATTTAAACCCCTACCCATCCTGTCCAACAAACAACAAAGATCTTTTGTTTTATTTTTTTTAAAAAGAAAAAGAAAAAGCTAAACAAAAAAAAACAAACAAACAAACAAACAAAAAACAACAAAACTAAAAAAAAATAACATTGAGAATTTATATAGCGCACTATCCAGTAAACGCGGTCAGGGCACTTTGCAAAGGGTCCCTGGCCAGCAGCAATAACTAACAAGTAGGGCGGAACATGGTGCCTGTAAAGAGATATTATTTTCCCAACAGAGACAGTGTTGTTAACGGCCTGATACTCATTTTACACCTGGGTACGGCTAGATAATGTGGTTTAAGAGTCTTTTCCAAGGACTCAGTTATGCGCCGCTCAGAGCGGGACTCGATCCCAAGACACCTTCTAATGAGGGAGAGTGTTATACCACAAGACCACATAGTTGCACTATTTTGATTATTGATGAAGTTGGATTTTTTAAAATGCCATTACACTCCAAGGGTTTATCTAGGCCTATTGCTCCGATACCAAATCCAAGTCCAAAACAAAGGGTAAAAATGTTCCTCTTCAAAGAGAAAGAATGATGGCGGAGATGACAAAACGGAAAGCTTTGTCAGAGAGGTCCTATCCAGCATAAGATCGATCGAATGAAATTAGAGAGACAACCGATAGTAAATGGAACCTCCAAGACATCAGTGTCAAACATTCTGAAGCCGACCTTGATTATAGTTTTGACTTTGGTTCAAAGAGATCGGCTACACCACATAACATCTTTACTGATGAGGCGGACAATTAAAGGTATTAAAGGTATATAACACTTTTTATTCACTCGGAATTAGAAAAAAAAACAACCCAAAAACGATAGTTATCTAAATGTTTTGTGTGTGGTGGGAAAACTGTTGGTATGTACGAGACGAATCTAAAATTGATAATATCAATAAATAATCAAGGACGATTTGTTCTAATTGTTATGCAAATATTTTTTAATTCCGTTCTGAGTTTTAAAAAAAATGAGAATGATAAATCTCGTAAGTGAAACAATTCTGAATGTTAATCAAATATATATTAAATCTAATTTTCTAATTATCTGATTTATTGCATAATCTTATATTTGGTATATTATAACATAATAAATTTATTGGATGGAATGCTTCGTTTTTGTTTATAGACCAGACTCCAAAATACAAGCACAAGCTGACCAGAATAATCGACCTCGGCAAACCTTCCTCATCACAATACACGAACAACTATCGGACACCATTTGGTCAAGCTTTTCATAGAAAATTGTTGAACAAGGCATTGCCAATATATTTCCATGAATAAAAGGTTATGAAGACTTATCATTTTTACAGGTTTAGCTTTGTTTGTTTGTTTGTTTCGCTTTGTTTTGTCTTGTTTTATGCTCACCAGACCATTGGTTATAGCTAAACAAATCGTAACAGTACATTTCTTTTTCAGTCTGGTAACTAATTTTAAAGACTTGATATTAGGTATTTGCATATTCATTAAAAGTGCAGAAAGAATACCAACAGAAATGGACAAAGGCATTCAATAATAAACCTAACGATAGAGAAGTTGTGGAGACACTACAGGTCATTTCAAACACGAACCACTTGGATACAACAGATGACCAAATTGTGAACGTGACTGCTCGGCTAATTACATGTAACAAAATTAGTGCCAAACAAAATAACACAGACGGAAATGTTATGTTAGAAGAAAATATGATTCATCAAAGAAATATGTTGAAAAGGAAGCGAAGCTATTGAAAGAAAGATGTTGTTGCAAGGGAAGAGGAATATATGATTGAGGGGAGTTAACTGGAACCACTTTTCGTGCTCCACAGTTTCTTGGAGCGAATTATTTATGCATTTATTCTCACCTCGTTTGTTCTTGGTTATTTATAATTTAGCTTATGATATCTTTAGGTTATGATTTTGATTTACATTTGTACTATTTTTGTTAGATTGCTTGTTTTTTTTTTTTTTTTTTTTTGTTTTGTTTCAGCGGTCTCTCATATAACCTCAATTGTGTTGGAAGAGACCTAAAGCAACAAACAAACAAAAAATCACCTCGTTATTTACACATTCTAAAACAACGTTGTTTCATCCAGCATTCCTGGAATCATCCGGGAGATTGTTTAGAGGTGCCTAGGAGGAACAGGGAGGTCGTTTAGAGGTGTCTGGGAGGTTCCTGGACTTCTTTACTTTCTAATTGCTCATACATATTTCTCCTCCAGCACAACAGGTAACCCACTTGTGTCTTTCTCACACTACTTGAATACGTCACTCTGTACTCCTCTTTCTTTCTAAAATATGTATTAGTATTGCCAGATCCGTCCTTGTTGCAAATCTTACAATATCTTCGCCTTCTTCATTTCTGCTGCCATACCCATACCTTCCCAACCATCTCTCCTCTCCGATATTGTTTTCACCAACGTGCCATTGAAGTCCGCACCGATGAAAACTTTCTGATTTGTCGAACATTTCCATTTATTCATCTCCTCCCAAAATTCTTCCTTCTTGTCTTGCGTACAGCCTGTCTGGAGTGCGTATGCACTCACGACAGTGATTTGCTCCATGTTGACTACAATCTTGATCCACATAAGTCTGTCGGACACCTTTTGGACTCGAACAACATTATGTGCACGTTCTTTATCCAGAATGATACCCACTACGTTTCTTGTGACCTCACTTCCTTTCGAAAACATTTATAATATATATATATATATATATATATATATATATATATATATATATATATAATATATATATATATAGATAGATATATATATATAGATATATATATATATATATATATATATATATATATATAGTGATGTGTGTGTGTGCGTGTGTGTGTGTGTGTGTGTGTGTTATGATAACCAGTCAAATTAAATTCGGGTACACAGGTTCATACACAGAGTTTGTACTATAGTCATACTGTTAAGTCTCGTCCTGATCCTAATCCTCATTGGGAAATTATTAGTGATTGCGACATGCCTGTACTGTGAATATAAACCTACGTACATTGTTATTGGCGATCTCCGCTGATCAGAACGCCAAGCGTATTCAAATAGCGTGACAAACGATCGATTGATTATATATACTCTTGTGTTTGTGGATTGTGCTTGTGTGTGTGTGTTATAGGCCGATCAGCAACTAGGACACTTCGAGTTGTTTACGTGTTTTCTTCTCAGTCGGATTCTATTTTGTTTTGTAACCACGTAAACAGTAAGGAACAAAAATCGAAATTATATCAAACAGCTTCGAAAAAGAACAAAATACCAAAATACGGAACGTTTCAGGTTCAAAACCACTCTTCAGGCAATAACGAAAACAAACGTTTTTATTGTTTGTTAGTTTTTTATATTGGATAACGAAGGGTTTTGAACCCTAAACGTTCCGTAATTGGTATTTTGTTGTTTTTCTAATCTGTTATATTCATATTTTTTTTCATTACATTTTACAGCTCACGACTTCTAAAAGCTTAGTATCACCTTGGTAACAATGTGTATGTGATCAGTGATCTTAACAGGCAAAAAAGAATTCTTGGATCCGCGTAACGTAACTTTTCACGAAAATAATATGTTAAAATAATGTTAAAATGCACTTGACTAGTAAAATCGAATCGACGTCTTAGTTACGATTTTTTACAGTTTTACTCTGCATTAGGGGGTCTGACTGCTCAGTTGGTAGAGCACTCACTTCACACTTCGCAGAGGTACCGATATAGATCCCGGGTGCTGTCGAGATTTTTATCTGACCACCATCAGTGATTAGGTAGTTGGGTCTGTTTGGTTTGACGGAAAGTACTTTGCGACTTTCACATTGTAGACACCAGGGATAGACTCCGGCTCCGTGGGCTCAATAGCTCTGAAGGATGAGACCATAATATAGTGTCCTTGGCGAAAAGTATATATTGTTACCAATAGTCTCAAAACGGTTTTTTGCCCGGTAGAACCCGATGCTTAACCAGTTACAGTTAACTGTCGGACTCTGGAAAGATACATATTTTTAAAAATTGGCCATAAAACTCGTCCTTTACATATCGATCGACTTAAATGACCCTCATCTTGGCAAATACTCTCAAACCTGGGATCTCGCGAAGTCCCAGGTTTGAGAGTTTTTGCCAAGATGATGGTCATTTAACTCTAACGATATTTAAAGAAGGACGAGTTGTTGTTTTTTGGCAAAGTTTTTATATACGAACGGTGTCTTTCCAGAGTACGGCAGTTAACTGGTTAAAACTGAATTTTAAACTAAACTTATAAAGTTTGGATGAAAATAAATGTTTTCATTCATGACAGTGATTTGTGATTGTTAAGCATCCATGATTTTAAATACCCGAATTCTGAAAGCTCAGTTGGTAGAGCACTCACTTAAACAGCCCCCCCCCCCCCCTACCCTGTCAACCCAGCAGTGGCTGGATCTTTTAGATCTGACGGCTGTACTTTGTGATAGACTAGCGTCCTATCAAAAGGGTAGCAAGCAATTGCTATTGTCCGTTTCACGCTATAGAAACCGGGATTAACTCCGGCTTTATGGGTCTGGAGCCTCTGAAGGACTACATCTGATAGGTCTGACTTGAAACTCATTTTTATGTAATCAACTTCATTCGTGAGTTATATATTCTATTGTCAGTGGTGATGAAGTGTATTGAGTTGTATTAAGTATTAAGCACTGCCTTTCAATAAATAGTTTATTTAACCGAAGTTTAGGTACTTATTAGCAGGTCTGATAACCCACGTTATTATGGGCTCATTGTTGTAATGACAATACTCTCAAACCGGCCCAAAACATTTTTCATTTCAACAATATTAAACCACGCCCATAATTGCGTTCGGTTATCAGACCTGCAAATATGTGTACATCGTAGTTAACCATTCTTTCAAACTCATGTTATTAATTATAGCATATAAATATATATGTATATATATATATATATATATATATATATATATATATACATATATATACATATATATATACATATATTATATTATATATATATATATATATATATATATATATATATATATATATATATATATTATTGATGGCTGACTTGTAGTTTTGTGACAGTGCTCAATAAATTCAAAATTCGGAGCATTATAAATAAATAAATAAATATATATATATATATATATATATATATATATATATATATATATATATATATATATGAGTGTTGCTGGGTACTTGTATGTACGAGAGTGCTCGATAATATTGATTAGAGTGGTCTTATTTATTATATTATTTCGGGAAAAAAAAAAAGAAATATTCTGGTGATATTTCAGGATCCAGCTATATATATATATATATATATATATATATATATATATATATATATATATATATATATATATATAAATGGGATCACTCACTTATATGTGGCCAAAACATATGTTTCTGTGGCTTCATCCACATCGTCAGTTGGTATATTGTCCCTCTATATTAGCTCTAACCATCATTATCGAGCACTTTCGTACCTACGAGTTCCCACCAACACTCATAAATATATATATATACATATATATATATATATATACATATATATATATATATATATATATATATATATATATATATTATAAGATAAGATAAGATATACTTTATTGATCCTGAATGGAAATGATCATGTTACACATCATTCATCGTTATATTAGCACAGATTTATACACTGTCATGAACTAAATGATGAAAATACGAAGCTAATTAAAAGCAAAATAAACATCAAATATAATAAAATAAAATATTCCAAAAATATACAGCAGTTACAAGCAATGCTATAAAAATCGGACATGAAAGTAGAATAGAGTTGTAATAATGGATTTGTAATGTAACTAGAATTTTGAAAATAGATTGTGAAGGATTGCACATAACCAACACAGGTTGATAAAAAGTAACAATATAGCATGGTATTTGAATGTATAAATCTATAAATAATGTAGATATAGCACCATGTAAAATTGCATAAATAAATAGATTTTAGAGAGAACTAATTGATGAAAATACGAAGCTGATGATAAAAAAAAACACACTTTTATAATGGTTTTGTAATGTAAATAGAATTGTGAAAATAGATTGGGAAGGATTGCACATAGCCAACACAGTTTGATAAAAATTAAAAATAAAGCATGGTATTTGAATTATAAATATATAAATAATGTAGATATAGCACCATGTAAAATGCATAAATAAATAGATTTTAGAGCGAATATAGACCTAGTATCTTTCAAATGTCATGTCACGATATATGTATATATCGTGACCTTCAGATTTTTAATTTTAGCCACGATTCTAGCAATGTATTCTCTTTCCACGTCCTAAAAGATTTCAATTTGTAAAGAATCTCGTATCTATTGTATGACGTCACGAGTTTTTTCAATAATTCATTGATTCATGACGGTAGATGTGGGTAGTGGAGTATGGAGGATTTTTATTCTTCTATCGATCTTTTTTCTCGTGTAAGCTACCCTTGACGTTTGACTTGTGATATCTCTCTCTCTCTCTCTCTCTCTCTATATATATATATATATATATATATATATATATATATATATGTGTGTGTGTGTGTGTGTGTGTGTGTGTGTCTACTCATCTCTCTCTCTGTCTCTCTCCCTCCCTTTATATATATACTTTATATGATATATATATATAAATATATATATATATATATATATATATACTATTGATATATATATATATATATATATATATATATATATATATATATACATATATATATAAATATACATATATAATATATATGTTTGATGCTCACATATTTCTCCATACTCAGACCCAATCCATTGCACAATATTCAACAAAGAGATGATTTAACATACTGGCTCACTTGTACTGATAAAATTATTGGACCCACAACTATTTGGCCACTGTCCATTGATTATTTTTTAAATATC
>NC_088368.1:29695022-29725022 GCF_034508935.2 Berghia stephanieae | reverse complement strand
TATTATTATTATTGTTATTATTATTATTATTATTATTATTATTATTATTATTATTATTATTATTATTATTATTATTATTATTATTATTATTATTATTAATATTATTATTATTATTATTATTATATTATTATTATTATTATTATTATTATTATTATTATTATTATTATTATTATTATTATTATTATTATTACTATATTATTATTATTATTATTATTATTATTATATATTATTATTATTATTATTATTATTATGCCCTATTTTTCAATAAAATATCATTATTTCTCTTTATATTACTATATTGTCTTTGGAGGTCGTTATGAAACTATCGTATAACGTATGAATTGTATTTATTTAATAGGATGTCACATGAATATAACATATGTTATTTTTTTAGACCGCCAATGAGAAGATTAGTTCTCTCCAAGGAATTTACCCAATGGAAACCGTACGGTGCTCTTATTGGCTAACCAACCAGCGGCCTCGATGAGAAAAATATCCGCCATTTTGATGTTGGCTGGGAATCGCGTTACTATAGTAAACAAGCGCTGATCGGCCGTTCATGAAAACAAGTTGCTGCTCGCTCGTTTAACTCAAAATTATTCAAACGATCTCTCTAAAATGATATAAATGTGACTTCTTAAGGTTTTCTTCACGGTCAAAACCACACAACATTCTATTAATGATTACGTCCGAGGCAAAAAGGAATATTGACAGGTCGACCGAGAGTTGAACTCGTGAGACGACAAACATCAATGCGAAGTGTAGCGAGAGTCAAGCTATTGTTTGTCTTGTCCTATTCTATATAGAGAAAGGATAAATAGTATAGCCTCGTGTGTGAGTGGTTGCGTGTCATAGTCTTGTTTTTAAATTGTTTCTGTTGTTTATGTGTGTAGTGATGACTCTCTCACACTCAATTTCAATGCCGAAAGAGGAATTCCCGCACACAAGAAAGGGGAATTGGGGTGCTATTTGGCATACATATTGTATAGTATCTAGTTCTAAATAGATAATGATTAGAATTATATTATGATATTATAAATCAATGCCAAATACAATTCCGAAGTTTCCTTATTTCAATGAAGTAAAGCTCAAAACTAATGGTAGTGATTGTAGTACTGAGTGTTAGTGAGGTGATGTGGTGTTGGTGGTGGTTGTAGTTGTAGTAGTAATAGTGATTGATGATGTGGTGGTGGTGAATGATTGTGTAGTTGTAGTAGTAGTGGTAGTGTTGATGATGTGGTGGTGGTTGTAGTAGTAGTGGTAATGGTAATGATATGGTGGTGGTGGTGGTTGTAGTAGTAGTGGTCGTGATGATGATTGGTGTGTGGTGTTTGTAGTAGTAGTGGTAATGATGCGGCTATGTGGTCTAGTAGTATGACACTCGCTTCCGGATCGGAAGGTCCTGGTTCGGCGCATAGTTGAGTCCTTGGAAAGGCTCTCTACTCACATTCTCTCACCGTACTCAGGTGTAAAATGAGTACCTGGCCGTTAACAGAGTTGTCTTTGTCCGAAAAATTGTAATATCGCCTAACAGGCGTCATGTCCCGTCCTACATGTTAAATGTTGACCAGGGACCCCTTGTAAAGCGCTTTGAGCACATTTAGTAGATAATGCACTATATAAAGCTCAATTTAAAAAAAATATTTCAATGATGATGATATGGTGGTGGTGGTTGCAGTAGTAGTAGTGGTAGTGATGATAATGTGGTGGTGGTTGTAGTTGTAGTAGTAGTGATAGTGATGATGATGTGGTGGTGGTTGTAGTAGTAGTGGTAGTGATGATGATGTGGTTGTGGTGGTTGTAGTAGTAGTTGTAATGGTGATGATATGGTGGTAGTGGTGGTTGCGGTAGTCGTGGTAGTGATGACGATGTGGTTGTGGTGGTTGTAGTAGTAGTGGTACTGGTAATGATATAGTGGTAGTGGTGGTTGTAGTAGTAGTGGTAATGGTAATGATATGGTGGTGGTTGTAGTAGTAGTTGGTCGTGGTGACGATGTGGTTGTGGTGGTTGTAGTAGTAGTAGTAGTAGTGATGCTATTGTGGTGGTGGTTGTAGTAGTTGAGGTAGTGATGTGGTGGTGGTTGTAGTAGTAGTGGTGGTGGTGGTTGTTGTAGTAGTGGTAATGATGATGATATGGTGGTGGTGGTTGCAGTAGTAGTGGTAGTGATGACGATGTGGTTGTGGTGATTGTAGTAGTGGTAGTGATGATGATGTGCTGGTGGTGGTGTAGTAGTAGTGGTAGTGATAATGATGTGGGGCTGGTGGTTGTAGTAGTAGTGTTAGTGATGATATTGTGGTGGTGGTTGTAGTAGTAGATGATGTGGTGGTTGGAAAACACATTACAGGTTATTATAATACATGATTACACACATTCTCTAACTTCATAGTAGTAGTGGTCGTGATGATGATGTGGTGGTGGTGTTTGTAGTAGTAGTGGTAATGATGCGGCTATGTGGTCTAGTAGTATGACACTCGCTTCCGGATCGGAAGGTCCTGGGTTCGGCGCATAGTTGAGTCCTTGGAAAAGGCTCTCTACTCACATTCTCTCACCGTACTCAGGTGTAAAATGAGTACCTGGCCGTTAACAGAGTTGTCTTTGTCCGAAAAATTGTAATATCGCCTAACAGGCGTCATGTCCCGTCCTACATGTTAAATGTTGACCAGGGACCCCTTGTAAAGCGCTTTGAGCACATTTAGTAGATAATGCACTATATAAAGCTCAATTTAAAAAAAATATTTCAATGATGATGATATGGTGGTGGTGGTTGCAGTAGTAGTAGTGGTAGTGATGATAATGTGGTGGTGGTTGTAGTTGTAGTAGTAGTGATAGTGATGATGATGTGGTGGTGGTTGTAGTAGTAGTGGTAGTGATGATGATGTGGTTGTGGTGGTTGTAGTAGTAGTTGTAATGGTGATGATATGGTGGTAGTGGTGGTTGCGGTAGTCGTGGTAGTGATGACGATGTGGTTGTGGTGGTTGTAGTAGTAGTGGTACTGGTAATGATATAGTGGTAGTGGTGGTTGTAGTAGTAGTGGTAATGGTAATGATATGGTGGTGGTTGTAGTAGTAGTGGTCGTGGTGACGATGTGGTTGTGGTGGTTGTAGTAGTAGTAGTAGTAGTGATGCTATTGTGGTGGTGGTTGTAGTAGTTGAGGTAGTGATGTGGTGGTGGTTGTAGTAGTAGTGGTGGTGGTGGTTGTTGTAGTAGTGGTAATGATGATGATATGGTGGTGGTGGTTGCAGTAGTAGTGGTAGTGATGACGATGTGGTTGTGGTGATTGTAGTAGTGGTAGTGATGATGATGTGCTGGTGGTGGTGTAGTAGTAGTGGTAGTGATAATGATGTGGGGCTGGTGGTTGTAGTAGTAGTGTTAGTGATGATATTGTGGTGGTGGTTGTAGTAGTAGATGATGTGGTGGTTGGAAAACACATTACAGGTTATTATAATACATGATTACACACATTCTCTAACTTCATAGTAGTAGTGGTCGTGATGATGATGTGGTGGTGGTGTTTGTAGTAGTAGTGGTAATGATGCGGCTATGTGGTCTAGTAGTATGACACTCGCTTCCGGATCGGAAGGTCCTGGGTTCGGCGCATAGTTGAGTCCTTGGAAAAGGCTCTCTACTCACATTCTCTCACCGTACTCAGGTGTAAAATGAGTACCTGGCCGTTAACAGAGTTGTCTTTGTCCGAAAAATTGTAATATCGCCTAACAGGCGTCATGTCCCGTCCTACATGTTAAATGTTGACCAGGGACCCCTTGTAAAGCGCTTTGAGCACATTTAGTAGATAATGCACTATATAAAGCTCAATTTAAAAAAAATATTTCAATGATGATGATATGGTGGTGGTGGTTGCAGTAGTAGTAGTGGTAGTGATGATAATGTGGTGGTGGTTGTAGTTGTAGTAGTAGTGATAGTGATGATGATGTGGTGGTGGTTGTAGTAGTAGTGGTAGTGATGATGATGTGGTTGTGGTGGTTGTAGTAGTAGTTGTAATGGTGATGATATGGTGGTAGTGGTGGTTGCGGTAGTCGTGGTAGTGATGACGATGTGGTTGTGGTGGTTGTAGTAGTAGTGGTACTGGTAATGATATAGTGGTAGTGGTGGTTGTAGTAGTAGTGGTAATGGTAATGATATGGTGGTGGTTGTAGTAGTAGTGGTCGTGGTGACGATGTGGTTGTGGTGGTTGTAGTAGTAGTAGTAGTAGTGATGCTATTGTGGTGGTGGTTGTAGTAGTTGAGGTAGTGATGTGGTGGTGGTTGTAGTAGTAGTGGTGGTGGTGGTTGTTGTAGTAGTGGTAATGATGATGATATGGTGGTGGTGGTTGCAGTAGTAGTGGTAGTGATGACGATGTGGTTGTGGTGATTGTAGTAGTGGTAGTGATGATGATGTGCTGGTGGTGGTGTAGTAGTAGTGGTAGTGATAATGATGTGGGGCTGGTGGTTGTAGTAGTAGTGTTAGTGATGATATTGTGGTGGTGGTTGTAGTAGTAGATGATGTGGTGGTTGGAAAACACATTACAGGTTATTATAATACATGATTACACACATTCTCTAACTTCATTTTTTGACAGCTTCGTTGTGCCATAAATATACGCAACAGTTCTGAAACATTTTATTGTGGATTTTGATATTGTTTGTTGTTTTTCTTGTGTCGTTATGTTGACATAGATACCGAATGAATGGTAATTACTACATTCTCAGCCAACAACAAAATGGCGCTGAATGCTTTCATTGGTGGACACTTTTTAGGCTTCGTACGTATTCTCATTCGTTTAATTCTATGGTTCTCTCTCTAGTATAGATAGTATGCGCTTGGCTAAGAAACTCACAACATTGCCATCCGGAAGTATAGCGAACCAACACGCAAAACTATGTGTTACCATAAACTTTTATAGTATGGATAATACAGCTAAGTGAGGATTACTCATAAAGGTGGATGGCAAAAATCAATAACAAAGACCAGAGTGACGTAAACGTCACTATAAACATAAAGCTGATTCATTTTTACTTTTCGTCGAGCACGATTAGTGAGTATTTTAGTTAACCACATACCAGCAATTTATCCCCCCCCCCCCCCCCCACCCTTTTTCCCATTTCAGGTCGTCCAAGAGTATGAGAGAGCCGTCATATTTAGGCTTGGAAGACTTCTCTCTGGAGGTGCCAAGGGACCAGGTTAGTTATGTAACCTGTGTATCTATCTATCTGTCTGTCTGTCTGCCTGTCTATCTATCTATATATCAATCAATCTATCTCTCTCTCTTCATCTTCATCTACCATTCATATATATCCATCCGTCCATTCAGACATCCATCCATTTAGGTATAAATTATATATATATATATATATATATATATATATATATATATATATATATATATATATATATATATATATGTATGTATGTATGTATATATATATATATATATATATATATATATATATATATATATATATATCCGTCTATCCATCTATACATCTATCTGTATGTTTTTCTATCTATATGTCAATCTATCTACTTATCTATAGGTTTGTCTATCAATCTGTCTGTATTTTTGTCTACCTACTTATCAATCTGCCTATCTGTCTGTCTATCCATATCCACCCGTCCGTCCATCCATCATTTCATCCATCCACCCCCATCTATCTATCTAAATATCTATTTTTTCCATTTATCTATCATCAATCATCATATTATCATTATTGTATCCTCAGGTTTGTTCTTCATCATTCCCTGCATGGATGATTACACCAAGGTTGACCTCAGGACAGTCTCTTTTGACGTGCCACCCCAGGAAGTATGGCTTCTGTTTTAAACTCCCAGCAAATCATCATGACCCACCGCCTCCATCAATATTGTTGTTGTCGCCACCATTATAATATAATATACTGTCAGCAGCATCTCTACATCATGAAACTACGGTCATTATCACCCCTGTCAATACTGTTATCATCATCATCATCATCATCATCATCATCATCATCATCATCATAATCACCACCACCATCATCATCACCACCACCATCATCATCATCATCATCATCATCATCATCATCATCATCATCATCATCATCATCATCATCATCATCATCACCACCACCACCACCACCATCATCATCATCATCATCATCATCATCATCATCATCATCATCATCATCATCATCATCATCACCACCACCACCACCACCACCATCATCATCATCATCATCATCATCATCATCATCATCATCATCATCATCAACAACAACAACAACAACAACAACAACAACAACTAAACCGTTTATATCAGCATCATCACAACACTGTAAAAACACTGTCATTACCACTCCCATCTATACTGTTATCACCACCATCAAAAATATCATGTTATATGATTGGGATGCTAAAAGTTAAAATTACAGTCATTCACGCCATTTCTTATCTCTTTCACAAGATCTTGACCCGAGACTCCGTGACCGTGTCAGTTGACGCTGTCGTGTACTACCGTGTCCAGGACGCTACCATGTCCATCACCAACGTGGAGGACTCCAACCGATCAACTCGCCTGTTGGCTGCCACAACCCTACGTAATGTCCTGGGAACCAAGAACCTTAGTGAGATTTTATCCGACAGGGAAAACATTTCACACTTTATGCAAGTAAGTATTGAATAACTAATGAACAATCGACTTCTCTAGCAATACCTGCCAAAGTCACCATTTTTGCCCATAAGTAATGAACAAAAATAGATATGACAGTTTAAAAAATAAAGAACACAATGATAAACATGGAGCGTTTTGGGTTCAAACCCCTTCCTTTAGCCTCGGATTTTGAGCTCGAAATTTTCCGTGGGTAGTATTTTGTTCTATTTTGAAGCTGTTATACTTATAACTGTAGGCCTACATTACTTTTTACAGTCCACATATTCTAGCTGCTTAGTAGTCACTTTGACAATTTCTGCCGTAGGTACACTTTTTTTTTTTAAACTATCTAGTCTATATAGAATCGGCGAAACAAAAGTGGTGTCAACTGCATTTTCAAAACATATACTCGTCAATCCATTGACCATTCTTGGAAAATCGTTATAAGCTTAAACACTTTGAGTAACTCTAACTGTGAATGCAGGCAAATAGTACTATCACTCTCTGACTCTAAAGCGAGGGTCGTCTCGTGAATTCGTAACAAACAATACTAATATTACAGTCGTTTCGCAAAAGTGCTGGTGAATGCAAAACAATGATCAGATGATCGTTAAAATAGGAACATAAAAGTGGAAGAAAAAAAAATTGCCGCTTATTGTTATCATTTTTATTCAAATCAACTTGTCAAATTCACACAGAGTGAAACATAAGGTAGATGATGGTTATTTGCACGTGCTTGCTATTGTTGTTGCTTTTTTGCAGCACCTCCCGTTGTTGACCAGAATGAAAGCACCCTATTTCTTTTTCGATTGAAGGGGTGGGTGCTTTGCCAAACTTTTTTTATCTTTTAAAGAAACAGTGAGCAACCCCCAATATTTGCGGAGAAGTAAAGGTTATTACGAACAGGCAAACGTCCATTTTAATTATTATACTACTGTATTATGGGAATTAGCATAGATCGAGACGAATCTTTTAAACAATCAACAATAAAATCGGTCCGGTAATAAAATCTGAAGGTGCGAGCAAATGAATCTGGTAACAGGGTGGCCAGATAGCAATTCCCAAGGCCAAGGTCAAGTTAAGGACCGATCATTATGCCCAGCAGAATTTTTAAATAATCATTTGAGTCAACGGGTGATAGATTTGCCCTTAATATCAATAAGGTTTGCAAGTTACTCCTCTGGTAACAAAAAAATTTATAATGTTTAAACTTGCCAGTAATTCTGTGCTCGTTGGTGGTTGGCAAAAAAATTAACATGGGCTCAATGCTAACCTCCAACCCTTTTTAAAAAAGAGAGAATAGATTAGATAGGAAGTAGGAAGTAGAGGTACTGCGAAAATCACAATCCAACGACGCGTAGCAAATTTTGTGTGAGATGTCTGTAATTGAAATTAAAAGTCAATGTCCCAAATCTCAAACCACCACCTTGGAAAAAGAAACAAAAATTCATAACCATCAACAAGAAAAACATTCGAAGCAATAATGACAAGGCTCAAACCCTAAAGATGATCGATAAAAAATACCCAATGACCAACTGGATAAGAGTTGATACAGATGGCTCAGTTTCCGGCCCCCTCATGAATGGAGGTGCTGGTGCACTCATACACTGGACAGATAAAACAGAAACAAAAATATCTGTATCAGTGGGGTCAATGTGCACATGTACTAAAACTGAAGAAAAAGCCATCCTCAATGCAACAAAAGAACTATCCAGAGATCACAGAATATACGGGGAAAATGTGGTTTACTTGACAGACTCTGATGATGCTCTCCGGTCTATTGAAAATTACCAGGACTCTCTCTGAAGCCGCATACACTGTGGAGGCCCTTGAGGGCTTATCTGATAAAACAGGAAAAATTGTGCTGCAGTGGATTCCAAGTCATGTAGGTATATATGGAAATGAAATTGCCGATCAACTGGCCAAAGAAGGAGCCCAAAAGAAACAACCGGAGTCGTCAATCACTTACCATCAGCAAAAGAAAATAATAAAGCTAAAAATAGACAAAGCAAGGAATGACACACACCTGGAACACAACAAGCAGGATCCAATACATGCCATTCAGCGAAGTAGCCAAGTCACCCTATTCCGCCTCCGAACAGGACACAATAGACTAAGAGGACATATGTTTACAAAGCTAGGTATTGGAACAACCCCTTATTGCCCATGTGGAACCGACCATGAAACCACTTTACATGTGCTTATGGATTGCCCATTATACAACGTGCAACGTTCGAACCACTGGGTCACCCCTACAACACTCAACACAAAGCTCTATGGTGAGGCTGAGGACCTAAAGCGGACCACAGACTTCATAGCAGATATCGGACTGCAGCCATAGATGTCCATCAGAGGAACGAAGAAGAAGAAGAAGAAATTTAAAATTACATAATGTTATGTCGAAGGTCAAAGCCGTTCTATGATTTCACCAAGGAAATGCCTATTACTATTCCATTCAACTTAATCTCGTTTCAGTGGTAATCTTTATGAATCGCATGGGTATCGCTTTATAAATTATAAATTGAGCTTTTGTATAGCGCAATATCCACTAAACGTGCTCAAAGCGCTCTAAAAGGGGTCCCTGGCCAAAAGCAAAATTTAATATTTAGGACGGGACATGACGCCTGTTAAGCGATATTACAATTTTTTTCGAACAGAGACAACGCTGCTGTCGGCCAGGTACTCATTTTACACCTGAGTACGGTGAGATAATATGAGTAATGAGCCTTTTCCGAGGAATCAACTATGCGCCGAGCGAGGCTCGAACCCAGGACCTTCCAATCCGAAAGCGAGTGTCATACCACGCACAAGACCACATACGCCTTCACAAAGGTGCCTGATACTTCCAAAAAATCACGCCACCGTTTATAGCAACGATCATAAAATGAAAGTGAAAAATGAGTTGTTAATAGTTCTCAGTGTAACAATTGGTCCCATAGCTTGTACTATTGAACGTCGATTAATGTTCTTTTTTTAAAGGTTACTATCATGTATTGGGACGTAATTTTTTGGGCAGTGTCAAGCTATGTATGAGTTTACGACGGTTATGATTTAACTCTTCAGGTTGGCATGTGGTGACAAGTATATTATAAAGGGAATTCTAAATTCTATATTCATAATATTGTCCCTTGTGTTTGTTTTTATTATTTTTTTTTTTTAACCCAAGCAAATCCTTTGTTTTCTTCCCTTATTCAGAGCAACCTGGATGAAGCCACTGATCCCTGGGGGGTCAAAGTTGAACGTGTTGAGGTGTAAGTATATTTTCGTGTGCAAATCACGATGATTTTCACAATGTTCGAAACCTGCTCTATTCTGTCGCACTTGGGACAAAAAAAAAAAAAAAGATTGTTAAATTTTGGCCAGGGAATTCGTCGGACTTCGCGAAGTCTCATGTTTGAGCGGGTTTTTTGTTTGTTTTCATATTTGTTTTGTTTGTTTATTTTGTCTTTTGTTTGTTTGTGTTTTTGTTATTGTTTTTTTTTTTTTGTGGTGTATTTTGAATATTTTTTGGGTTTTTTTGTTTTTTTTTCGGGGGCGTTTATGGGGTTATTTTTTTTTTGTTTTTTGTTGTTTGTCAAGACAAGAGTCATTTTAATTGAGGAGTTTTCTTGCCAAATTTTGTTTGAAGTTGTTGTTTTGTTTGTTTGTTTTTTCTTCAGAATATGGCAGTATAGTTATCTTGAGAAAAGTTTGAAACTGACAGGTTTATACGCACAACGATTCGTGCTACAGTGAATTTTATGATACTTAACAATGACTCGGATAATGAATATGATGAGGATGATGAGGATGATGACGACGATACGACGATAATGATGGTGATGATGATGATGATGATGATGATGATGATGATGATGATGAATCTCTTTTGTTTCCAGCAAGGACGTCCGCCTCCCTGTCCAGTTACAAAGAGCCATGGCTGCTGAAGCAGAAGCAGCTCGTGACGCCCGAGCTAAGGTAATCTCTCTCTCTCTCTCTCTCTCTCTTTCTCCCCCTTTCTATCTCTCTCTCACGCACACACACTCTCTCTCTCCCTCTCTCTCTCTCTCTCTCACACACACACACACACTCTCTCTTTCTCCCCCTTTCTATCTCTCTCTCTCACTCTCTCTCTCTCTCTGCTGCTGCTGCTGCTGATGATGATGATGATAAAATGATAATAATAATAATAATAATAATAATAATAATAATAATATTAATAATAATAATAATAATAATAATAATAATGATAATAATAATAATAATAATAATAATAATAATAATAATAATAATATAAAAATAATAATAATAATAATAATAATTATTATTATTATTATTATTATGATAATAATAATAATAATAATAATAATAATAATAATAATAATAATAATAATAATAATAATAATAATAATAATAATAATGATAATATAACGATAATAATCCTCATAATAATAATAATAATAATAATAATAATAATAATAATAATAATAATAATAATAATAATAATAATAATGACTATGATGATGATGATCATGATGATGATGATGATGATGATGGGATCTATACCATTTATTGTCTGACAGGTGATCGCCGCTGAGGGAGAACAAAAAGCCTCTCGTGCCCTCAAGGAGGCTGCTGACGTAATGGTCCAGTCCCCAGCCGCCCTCCAGCTCCGTTACCTGCAGACACTGAACACTATCTCAGCAGAAAAGAACTCCACTATCATCTTCCCTCTACCTCTTGATATGCTCTCTGGCCTTGTGAAGAAATAAATTTTTAAAAAGTATATAGAATGGCGGTTTTCTGGCTGCTTGTGTAGGTTTTCAATATAAGTTGGTGTACGATGATCGGGTTGCCTGCACATATGTGACCCCTCGTCTCAAAACGGTATTAAGACGGGATGATTAAGATGCTGAAAATGGAATTTGTAGCCAGAAATATTAGACTTTAGTTGGGTTTATATGCTTTATAGAGGAGGAGGAATATTATATTTTTTTCTGTGCTAAAAACCAATGTGTCATATTTTTGACCAGTTTAACTATAACTATAATTTGACTTTTTAGCATCTGGTCCATCCCGACATAATACCGTTTTGAGACGAGGGGTCACATATTAGCAGTCTGGTAACCGAATACACTTATGGGCTTGGTTTAACCCTCTCCTTACCACCTACATCAAAATCGTCACATTTGTTACCACACAATATTACCTTTTTTCTTATTCAGTTTTATTTTGTAGATCGCAATGTTCCTTGTTTGATTAATAAGAACATGAAGTTGTTTTGTAGAGAGATTGTTTGAGTTTTTAAAAATCCATTTTTTTTTTTTTTTTGCAGTTTAAGCCCGCCAATTTTTTGGGAAAATACTGAAAATGCATCGATAAGGAGAGAGTTAACATATATAATATACGTTGGTTTGAGAGTATTTCCATTATAACAACGAGCCCATCACAATTTGGATTATCAGACCTGCAAATAAGTAGAGGTCGATTTCAAAGGATGTTTAGATGGACGGCTCAAAAACATTTCAAATGACTGGGGGGTTTTTTTGTTTGTTTGTTTTTTTGGGGGAGGTGGGTTTTTTTTAAAAATTCAAATGACTTTTTAAAATTATTTTTATTACAGGATAATTACATGGAGATATTTTATTTTAAATACATCTGTTGAGAAATTGAAGTTAATTGATCTATAATATCTCGATTTTAAATATATGCTGAAATCAGAATCTGTGATAGTGTATATAGCATTTTGTGTACTTAATCTTTCATCCTCCGTTTCCTTTATTTTAATATTTTGTTTAAGATATCATATTTATAATTCACGTTTAATCTTGGAGGCTGGATTTTGCAAATTGCTCCTAGACTCAAAATGATCAGAAAAAGCAAATAAAAATGTTGATTTAATTCTAAGAAACAATTAATTTCTACTTTCATCGATTGAGTCAATCATTTCAGCTCAAATGTTTAAAGATTCGATTCAAGAATCAGGCTCCGACAAAAAGGAATATATATATATATATATATATATATATATATATATATATATATATATATATATATATATATATATATATACAGCTTCAAAAATAACAAAATTGCCCTCTGTCTGGATTTAAAATGATTTGTGAATATATAGATTGCTGTTTTTGTTATTGGCTGAAGAAGGGTTTTGAACCCGAAACGTTCCGTGTTTTGGTATTTTCTTTTTGAAGCTATTTTAGTCAACGGTTTGTAGCTGTTAACTATTAACTTTCTACTCTTATACATGACAGGACACAGATAGAGAAATACGAGAGTAAATTATAATATATTTCCCAAAACATCAGCTTTCCTATTTTTGTAACATTTATTATACTTTGTGTATATAGTGTGCCATTCTAAATGATTTGATTTGTAATATATCCCATAATACATCAATGTGAGTACAGTGCCTGCTCGTCAATTTTTTTCACATGCATTCCCTATACTGTCGAACTCTGAAGAAAAAAACAGGCAGTATTTAAAATTTGGGCCAGAAAACTTGTCCTTCAAAATTTAATATCAATCGATTTGACCATTCTTGTCGATCAATATTTGAAGGATGAGTTTTCTGGTCAAAATTTTAAATACGTGTTGTTGTTTTTTACTCAAAGTACAAGCAGTAAAAGAGTGTCAAATCTCGAGTGTTTATAAAACCAGAAATCGATGTGCTCATTCTCTCATGTCCATTATACTCATTCATATTTTCATAATAATAATAAAATATTCATATTTTATGAGACTTTAATTTTGAAGACGAAATGTGCATAACGCTTCGAGAAAACAAATTGAGAAAAAGAGTTTAAAAAACCAAAACAAACAAAAAACAAAATACAATTCCCCGTTTTGATTCAAAATACAGAGCTACTATGGTTCACGGTGAAATGTATAAGTCTAATCAAGTTAAGGAAGGGAACCCCAAACACGTTATAGATCTCGCGGAAGCTTTAAGATATTCTTCCATTTCAGTTTTTAATAGTATAGACGAACGTGTATATATACACAGGTCTGACATCCGAACCCACTTATGGGCCTAATTTAACATTGTTGTAATGCATTTTGCGTCATTTTTTTTAGATTTCCATTACAATGAGCCCTTAAGGAACTGTGTTGTCAGACCTGCAAATAAGTGCATGTCCATCTAGACATATTCATTATTTCTATTCTGTCTTCTTCTGCTTCTTCTTCTTCTTTCGGCTTATACCGCATTTTGCAGGGTTGTCATAATGAACGCCACATCTGGGCTCATTGCATCATCTTCCTCCAGGCCCAGCTCTTTCACATCGTCCTTTATCTTATCCAACCACTTAGTCTTCAGGCGTCCCTTTTTTTTCTCTTTCCCGCTAATTGTTTATCTAATACTTTCTTTCCCACGTACTCCCTCTTTTCGTCTCCTAACATGTCCAAACCATCGCAATCTATCTTCTCCCACTTTAATGGATACATTCTTCACTTCGGTCAACCTTCGAATCTGTTAATTTCTCAGTTTATCTTTTCTTGTCCAGCCGTGACCACTTTAGCATCCTCATTTCTGCCACCTCAACTTCTATGCTGTCTAGAGAACAATTTTTTAATGAGAGCGAGGTATTAAATTGTAAACCTGAATAAAAGCTTTGCCAAATTTTGGAAACACAGCTACTCACTTTGACACACCGTTTATCATTCATCCGTTGTTGATGTATTTTCATTGACTTACCAAGATTTTTGTTACATTAAAATCACACTTAAATAAGCGAATGTTGATTTTTAGTTATTTTCTTTGATTTAAAAATAAATACATAAATAAATAAGCTAATGTTGATGTCACAGACTTCTGATCAGTGGCGTAGGGCCTTAAAGGCTATTAAGGCTAAGCCACAGGTCGTCATGGTCTTTATAATTTGTAAGAATTTAATAAACAGTCACACCTTTAATTTTCCGTTTCACAAACAATGAAATTCATTGTTGACCTGGTGTTAAAAATCCCTTACAGAGCCTCAAAACTTGAACCAATCACACCGCTTTGAATTTACTACAGCTCGAGTCGTACTCGTGCCACTGACCAATCAGTACAGCGTGTGGCTTTAAAGGTTGAGAAGGCTTCCAGCCATATTCCCACGGTACAACTAGGCGATGCATTTCACGTTTGCCGTGTGCTATGACTGGGCATGAAGAGGCATCTTGACTTTGAACTGAGTCAATGTGGCTTTCTTACTCGCAGCCACCACACAAGATCGGAAGGTCCTGTGTTCGAGCCTCGCTCGACGCCTAGTTGAGTCCTTGGAAAATGGTTTTTACTCACATTCTCTCACTGAACTCAGGTGTAAAATAAGTACCTGGCAATTAACAGCGTTGTCTCTGTCCGAAACAAAAATTGTAGTATTAACAGGCGCCATGTCACGTCCTACGTGTTAAGGGTTTTACGGCGCTTGCAACACATTAAGGTCATATCAGGGCCGGTAAAAAGGAAGAAAATGGGACAGTAAAAAGTTCTAGAATTACAATTAAAGCACACAAGAAAAGGTAATGTTTTGTTTGTTTTTAAGGGTTTTAAGGCGCTTGCAACACATTAAGGTCATATCAGCGCCAGTAAAAAGGAAGAAAATGGGATAGTAAAAAGTTCTAGAATTACAATTAAAGGACAAAAGAAAAGGTAAGACAAAGGGGAATTGGTTCAAATAGGGAACAGATGTAGATTCCAAGAGCACACCGTCAAAGTACTTAGTTTGAGATCACCTAAAAGTCTCATCCAGACACAAGCACAGGTCCCAACTAAGAGGAATACACTCAAATGTTTACCAATCATTCAATCATATAATATAATATGTAAACTAAACATAATACAATGCATAACAGAGAGATGATTTACAAGGCAAAAAATATCATCTCCCAAAACTATAACTATACATTCGACTGTTTCCCTCCCAGCCAAGGAACTCCGGCAAGGCTCAGGACAAAACTAAGTAATCTCATTCCAAGACAATGACAGGAAACAATTGGAAAACGGGTATAGAGGGATAGAAGACACAGCATGTACCTCCCTGCCCACTATGGGAGGTCAGGATCCCCACCCAGCAAGAAAAGGTAAGACAAAGGGGAATTTGTCAAATAGGAAACAGATGTAGATTTCACCAAGAGCACACTATCAAAGTACTTAGTTTGAGATCACCTAAAAGTCTCATCCAGACACAAGCACGGTCCCCACTAAGAGGAACACACTTAAATGTTTACATTTTACATTCAAAATAACAAACAATACATAACAGAGAGATGATTTACAAGGAAAAAAATATCATCTCCCAAAACAACAACTATACATTTGACTGTCTCCCTCGCAGCCAAGGACTCCAGCCAGGACCAGGACAAAACCAAGTAATCCCATTACAATACAAAGACAGAAAGCAAATTGGAAAACAGATATAGGGGGATAGAAGACACAGTACGTGCCACCTTGCCCACTATGGGAGGCCAGGAACCCCACCCAGCCCAATGGGACTGTCATGCCAAAAGACCACAAACCCGCAACATTAAAAATCAATTAAAAATTAATCGATAACGACTGAAGGAATTTAATTGACAAAGTCTGTACAATCCAAGATTTATACTACTAAGTATTGGCATAATAACATATCACAATTGCTGATAGAATCATTCTACTTGGTGAGGTGTGTAGCTGAAACATGTCCTAATTGGTGCAGGTCTCATCAATGATACGATGGATAGAATAATATTATAAGTAAAAAGAATTGGAAACTACCCATTGTAATGATGATGATGATGATTTTTATGATGATGATGATGATGATAAAACCAATATTTCTTTTCGATTACTTTGTGGCACTTGGAATAATGATCATTACATGGTTGGTGGTATGTAATATCGACTCATTAGTCATCTATAATAATAGTAATAATAATAATAATAATAATAAATAATAATAATAATAATAATAATAATAATAATAATAATAATAATAATAATAATAATAATAATAATAATAATAATAATAATAATAACAATAACACCAACAAAAACAACAACAACAACAGCAGAAGTAGCAGCAGCAGCAGCAGAAGAAGAAGCAGAAGAAGAAGAAGAAGAAGAAGAAGAAGAAGAAGAAGAAGAAGAAGAAGAAGAAGAAGAAGAAGAAGAAGAAGAAGAAGAAGAAGAAGAAGAAGAAAAAGAAGACGAAGAAGAAGAAGAAAGTAAGGACGAAGGAGGAGGGGGATTGGGAGAGATTTGTTTGGTTTTTAAAGGGTTTTTACTGTGACACTTTAAGGTCACTTCAGCGACAGTAAAAAAAAAAAGAGAGAAGACTGGGTTAGGGAAAAAATCTAGATTCTAAACACCGGAGAAAAAGCGAGACATAGTGACATAGGGGTTTGGTTCCACGGGAATGCAAACTGTATCAGTGTTCTCAGTATGAAATTACATAAAGTACCCTCTTGACACAAGCACACGATCCCACGAAAAGGTTTGTGTTTTTGTGTTTTTAAGGGTTTTACGGCGCTTGCAACACGTTAAGGTCATATCAGCGCCAGTAAAAAGGAAGAAAATGGGATAGTAAAAGGTTCTAGAATTACAAATAAAGTACAAAAGAAAATGTGAGAAAAAGGGGAATTGGTTCAAATTGGGAAAAGATGTAGATTTCAAGAGCACACCGTCAAAGTACTTGGTTTGAGATCACCTAAAAGTCTCATCCAGACACAAGCACAGGTCCCAACTAAGAGGAATACACTCAAATGTTTACCAATCATTCAATCATATAATATAAATAATGTGTAAACTAAACATTATACAATGCGTAACAGAGAGATGATTTACAAGGAAAAAAATTACATCTCCCATAACCATAACTATACATTCGACTGTTTCCCTCCCAGCCAAGGAACTCCAGCCAGGGTCAGGACAAAACTAAGTAATCTCATTCCAAGACAACGACAGGAAACAATTGGAAAACGGGTATAGAGGGATAGAAGACACAGCATGTACCTCCCTGCCCACTATGGGAGGTCAGGATCCCCACCCAGTCCCATGAAAATAATACAACACTAAAATGTTTACGAAATAATACATTTAAACCAAGAACTATGGGGTTGTTTTTTTTTTTGTTGTTTTTTTTTTTTTGGTTTTTTTTTTTTTTTTTTTGTTTTTTAAGGGTTTTACGCAACACAATTTAGGTCATATCAAAAAGCAAGAAAATGGGATAGTAAAAAGTTCTAGAATTACAATGAAAGCACCCAAGAAAAGGTAAGACAAAGGGAGATTGGTTCAAATAGGAAACAGAAGTAGATTTCAAGAGCACACTGTCACAGTACTTAGTTTAAGATCACCTCAAAGTTTCATCCAGACACAAACACAGGTCCCCATTAAGAGGAATACACATAACCGCGTATAAATCAAATGTAATATGTAAACAAAATATAATACAGTGCATAACAGAGAGATGATTTACAAGACAAAAAAAAAATAATTTCCCAAAACTCTAACTATACATTTGACTGTTTCCCTCCCAGCTAGGGTATACAGCCAGCAAGTAATCTCATCCCAAGACAAAGACAGAAAAAAGTTATGGGAGGATAGAAGACACAATAAGTGCCTCCTTGTCCACTATGGAAGTCAGGAACCTCACCCAGAAACTGTATGTATCAGTGTTCTCAAAATGAAATCACCTAAAGTACCATCTAGACACTAGCACACGATCCCACCAAGGTGAATACAACACCAAAATGTTTACAAAGTATTACATTTAAACCAAATACAGTACACAATATAATGAAGATGTACAAGGAAAGATATATCATCTCCCAAAATCTATAAGTATTCGTTCAACGGTTTCCTTCTCAACCTAGAACTCCAGGAGAGTAGCCGTAAACAACTATCGTATAAACAAATAGGAATATTATACTTTGCTCGAGACAAGTTGGTTTTGGTTTATTTTTAGCTTTATGTCAAGGATCTTTTGCATTGAATGATCAGCTATGTGGTTACACGAGTGTGAGACTTGTAAACAACAAAAATTAATGCATTGAATAATGTAAGACTTACGATCACATTTACATAGGTTTATATTTGTAGATAACTTAAGTTTTGCCCTGTCATTTACAATATGTAAAAATGTTGTCATCTGCATAATATGATAAAGTAAGTTATTCTTGCAATACACATACAATATTTATGCTTTACACGAGACATAAATCTTTTTGCACTGGAATGAAAAAATATAACATTGCAATCATTCGAGCTTAGTTTTGCATTGTGGGATACCTGACCTATGCTTTGCCGTGGGATTTACAAAACAGTCAATTCCAAAAACACAACCAATGTTATTTTAATTTCGTCGACTACAAATTGTTAAATCTCTCTCTTATGTTTGTGTTTCTTTTTAAGGGTTTTGTGGCGCTTGCGACACATGGAGGTCATGTCAGCGACAGTAGAAAGGAAGAAAATGGGATAGTCAAAAAAAGTTATAGATTAACAATTAAATGTACACGAGGAAAAGTAAGACAAAGGGGAAGGGTTCAAACAGGGAATAGATGTAGATTCCAAGAGCACACTGTCAAAGTAGTTAGTTTGAGATCACCTTAAAATCTCATCCAGACACAAACACAGGTCCCCATAAAGAGGAAAACATTCAAATGCTCCAAGATCACAACAATATACTTAGTTTGATTTCACCTAAAAGTCTCATCCAGACACAAGCACTAAGAGGAATACACTCAAATTTTTACAAATCTTTTATATTAAAAACAAAACAAAAATTGTAACAGTTCAAAACAGAGAGATGATTTAAAAAGAAAAAGATATCACCTCCCAAAACTTTAACGAGACGTTTGATTGCTTCACTCCCAGTCAAGGACCCCAGCCAGGGCTAGGACAAAACTAAGAAACTGAATTCCAAGACAAAGACAGAAAGCAACTCGGAAAACAGATAGGGGAGAGAAGACAGCGTGACCTTCCACCATTGAATGTCGGAGATCCACCCAGAAAATCTCTTTCTAATGAATTACTATGAATCATATATCTATATAATATTATATAAAATATAATCTTATCTTATCCAAACCACTGAACAAAAAGAGCAAAAGAGGCTAACAAAAGTACATTATTGGAAATTACATTATTATTTCTCCTGATCACTGCCTGACCCTGACCAAACGAACATTAATAACCCAAATTTATTTTTTGAAAATAAAGACTGAAAGAAAGAAATTAAAATAAGAAACATCGGGGGTTCTTTACTGTATGGGGAATTTCTCTCCCCGTCTTTGCAGAATCATACTATAATTACAAGATCTCTGAGCACACTGCTTGATACGTGTTTGGTTTCCTAAGTTTTAATAGACTAGTTCTGTGGACCATGCAATGTTAATATATGCTAGCGTAAACATTTTTTAAAAAACTTGGATTCACTGGGGACAATTCTAAATATCATCAAATGCACAGGAGGTTTCGACAAATAGAAGAAAGTAATCTCCCCTCAAGAAACGATGTTTTTTTGCGCCGTGTGATTTTGGTCTCATCAGTCTTGTTGACAGCAGCGACGGGTGCAACTCAGCAGACCGATCCTTGTTTGGCAGTCTCTACTGCAGCTGCTGCACACGTAGTTTGACTGTGTGTGAAGTGCTTGGTTCTGCTGCCTCTTTTCCCCTCTTACTCTCCTCTCCACAAACTTCGTTTTTCTCCTTGACTCCCTCTCTCACCGCATATCTCCAGCCACTGCGGTCGTCAGCAAGCGATTCCCATGTGTTTGAGTTGATGTCTGTCAATTTCATGTCTCGCTTGCAGACATTATAAATACGGTTGGTCGACGTCCAGAAGCTACTTCACCGTACATGTGCATAACACCATCTAAAGCAGACCAAGGCGTAAAGGGATGCACTAAACAGAAGGTTCTGGTTTTCAACACACACACACACACACACACACACACACACACACACACACACACACACAATCACTAGCATACCAAAAAAATCGAGTAAATGAATATCCTTTTTAAGAGAAAACAAAACAAACATATTCTCATCAATCTCCACTGTCTACCTATCAACGTCAGCAAATGATTGTTTTGCTTTTAAAGAAATTTGCAGCACTTGCCATATTTTAGGCCATCCCAGAACCCGTAAAAAATATATATAGATAGAGAAAGTAAAAAGAACTGAAAATGACAGGCCTCACTTGGGAAGCGACCAAGAAAATGGCTATGGACAAAAGCAGATGGCGGACTCTCGTATGTTCCACAAGGAGCAAAGCGGATTAAGTCGAGTTCTACAAGGATATAAGAAACTGCAAAACAAAGAACGAGTGTCGACTCCAATACAATGTCAAAGTGAACTCAGTGTATCTGAGATCATCTAAAATTCCAATTAGACACACAAGCTGGATTCCTGTTTGTTTGTTTTTATTCATTAAGGGTTTTTACGGCGCTTGCGACACATGTAGGCAATGCCAGCGCCAATAAAAAGGAAAAACATGGAATAGTTTTTTAAAAGTTATAGATTTAAAATTGAAAGCACATCAGAAAAGGTAAGATAAAGGGAAATTGGTTCAAATAGGGAACAGATTCAGATGTAGATTCCAAGAACACGTTATCAGTGTAGTTCGTTTGAGACTAACCTAAAAGTCTCATCCAGACACAAGCATAGGATCCGACTAAGAGGAACACACTCAAATGCTTACATCATACATTCAAATTCAAAACAAAAAATATAAAAATATAACAATACATAACAAAGAGATGATTTACAACGAAAAAAAATATAATTTCCCAAAACTATAACTATACATTTGACTGTCCCCCCCCCCCCCCCCCCCCCTGGCCAAGGACCGTGTTCAGGAATAAGACAAAACCAAGTAATCTCATTTCCGACAGAGCCAAAAGCAAGTTTGAAAACAGATATACGAGTATAGAGGACAGAGTACGTGACCTTCTTGCCCACTACGGGAGTTTGTTTTGTTTTTTGTTTTTAAGGGTTTTACGGCGCTTGCAACACACTTAGGTTATATCAGCGCCAGTAAAAAGGAAGAAAATGGAATAGTCGAAAGTTCTAGAATTACAATTAAAGCACCCAAGAGAGAGTAAGACAAAGGGGAATTGGGAACAAATAGGGATCAGATGTAGATTCCAAGAGCATACCATCAATGTACTTAGCTTGAGATCACCTATAAGTCTCATCCGGACACAAGCACAAAATCCAACAAGGAGGAATACACTCAGATGCTTACATCATACATTAAAAATAAATATAATAATACATAACAGAGAGATGATTTACAAGGAAAAAAATATCATCTCTCAAAACAGTAACTATGCATTTGACTGTTTCCCTCCCAGCCAGGACTCAGGCCAGGGACAGGACAAAACCAAGTAATCTCATTCCAAGACAAAGACAGAAAGCATGTTGGAAAACAGATATAAGGGGATAGAAGACACAGTATGTGCCCCCCTGCCCACTACGGGAGGTCAAGAACCCCACCCAGAATCCCTCAGTGACTCAAGAGTATCTGAGATCATGTAAAACTCCAATAAAGACACAAGCAATGGATTCCTGCCAAAAGGGTGGCACTCAAATGCTATAAAAACATACAATCAGTAACTGCAACATAAATTAATATTATAACACATGTGCAAAAGTAACTTTAAACTTGTTTTGAGTCAATTCATTTGAGTTTAAGAAAAAAATTGGATAAAAATTATATCACACAAATGAGCAATATCTTTCATATATGTGATCCAAATTTCATTACCATACATGCAAAATCCTAAAAGAAACGACGAACCAAAGAACACACTTTGGGTTGCTCTGCTTCGGAAAAAGGAGTGAAAATTCGATGCAAAAGAGTCAGTTACCGCGATGTCCAATCATTGCTCGAACATTTCTCCTTTTCCCATAGAGTTTATCAAGGAGTTTATGTCATTTTGCTGGGATGTATTCTACTCTGGTTCGACAATGTTCCAAAGCTCATAAGAATTTCATGCTTGAAACTGTTGTTCCATTGCAGGTCTTTTGAGGAGATCTCAGAGGTGCTCACTAAGATTGGGGTCTGGATTTACAGTTGGCCACTCGAGCATCCAAGGTCTTATTCTCAATTAGTTGAGGTTACACAAATGCTTCTCAGTCTCCTCAGTCTTGTTTTTAATTGTTTTTGTTTTTAAGGGTTTTACGGCGCTTGCGACACATCTAAGTCATTTCAGCACCAATAAAAAGGAAGAAAATGGGATAGTTAAAAAGTTATAGATTTACAATTAAAAGCGCACAAGAAAAGTGAGACAAAGGGAAATGGCACCAAAAGGGAACAGATGTAGATTCCAAGAGCACACTGTCATTGTCTCCTCAGTCTGAATCCCCCTGTTGCAAGTCTTCCTAACACTGTCCATCTTTAAATGTTATGTTGTTATTGTGCGGTTATGTAGTCTTGTGGTATGACACTCGTTTCGGATTGGAAAGTCCTGGGTTCAAGTCTCGCTGGGCGCATAGTTGAGTCCTTGGAAAAGACTCTTTACTCACACTCTCTCGCTGTACTTAGGCGTAAAATGAGTACCTGGTCGTTAACAGCGCTGTCTTTGTAGGAAAAAAATCATATTATTGTCTAACAGGCATCATGTCTCATTCTTTATAAAACACATTGCTGTTGGTCAGGGACCCTTTGTAAAGTGCTTTGAGCACGTCTAATGATATTGCGCAAAATAAAAGCTCAATTTTAATTCTAATCCACAGCAATATCAGAGGCATAAGAGAAGGGTTCGTTGTGTGCCGAGCTAATGTTCGATCACTCTAGTTTGACCAGTCTGCCATTGATCCCCCACTCAACCCTAACACCGACTATATCCGTAGTTTACCCGGATTACTTTTCCCCCATGCTTATTTATTACATTTTTCTGAGACAAATTATAGGTGTAGTATCAAAGTTAATGTTTTTAGTTTTTACATGTTACTGATAGTTGAATAATTCTATCTATGTACATGCTCATCTTTTCACATTGTTATTATATTTTTTTTTTTTAAAACAGCGAGTAACTTGTAACATGACATTGTACAATCACGGCACATTGGTGCGAAAGGGTTCTATTTAGAGAATTTAAGAACTTGGGTTTTCCAAGAAACATTCTTTAAAATTCTTTCTTTTCCTCATTTCCAAAGTCAAAATATCAAGTTGTCTTACAAAAGTTTTCACTACCCACAGTGAGATTGACACATTGCAATACAACTAGGCATGCATATGGTTTAATAAATGCTCTTTTACTTTTAAGTGATATAAAATTCGTAACTATAACACATTGTTAAATAGTAATTTAGCGTGTAAAAATGTAAAGATATTTTTGCACATGTGTATATATGAAAAAGAAATGAATTTTTAAATGAAAAATTTTAACCCATAAAAAGGAACTGATAAAAATAACATTTGACTGTGCAACTCGGGCCTACAGACCTCAGCCAGAGTTTGGGCAACCCGGGTGATCTCATTCTACAGCGAGGACAGAAAGCAGCGTGGAATGGGGAAAAAGATATCTAGGGATAGAAGACTCGATTGGATTGATCTCCCGTGTCCAGTGTTGGAAAACGAATGATCCTAGCCAAAGCCAAGGACAAAATTAAGTATTTGTATCACTGCCAAAGAAATATTTATAACACTTTTTAAGGAAGTATGACCATTTTACATGTATAAAAATGGCAACTTTATATGAAACTGAACGCAAAAAAAATATATAGATAATATGCAACAAAAATGTCACAAAATCTGATCAATAATGGATGGTTGGAGAAAGGAAGAAAGGGGAAGGAATGTATTCTAAATCATGTAATGAGGTAAGTAAAAAAATTCCTTTGGTTTTTGTTTTTAAAAAAATGTAAGATAAACAATAATTGTGAGAAATTTTAATGCAAAAATTGAAAGCATTGATAAATAGTAAGTCATCGGAAAAATGGCGATGGTTGTGTACCAACAGTATTGTATAGAACAAATAAAAACAAAAAAACAAAAGAAGAATGAAAAATAAAATAAAATGAAAATTACTGAGTTGGAGCTTTGGTAGATTCTATGAAAGCGATAAATAAAATCATTGTGGACAAACAAAAACAAAAATAATTCTTAAAAAAAAAAAAAAAAAAGGAAAACATAACCAAATAAAACAAATATATACACCAAAAAACCTCAACAAAACCCGAAGAAACCTGAAATGTACGCTTTTATGCAGCAACTGGGAGTTGGATTTTTTTACAGGCCTATTCTTACACGCACTTATAGACTTTATTACTGGACCGATTTTGACCGTTTATGGCCTAAAAAATTTGTCCGATTTAATTTCCACAATAGTAGTATAATCCTTAAATAAATAAGGGCCTGTACTTAATAAGCTTTTATTTTATGATTTGTCCACGTCAAAACCCACTCCATATTTTTTTTTAATGTTTTCAAGAGTGAAAGACACATTCATATTGCTGAAGATAGATTGCAAAGCCCTTGACAACAATATATCTGGACGACAAGTGCCTGTGCGTCATAAGCATTTTTTCACTCCCAAATTTTACAGGTTCTCCATTCATATATTAGAAAATACAAATCAAGGCTAGTTAACAAAACTTTACATGTCAATGACAGCTGGTCGGTCACAAACTGAACTAGTCAAAGACAATCATCATTTATTATGACTCGCTTATTCAACACACATTACAAAGACTCATAATGTAAAGCACTGTCCTACTGTTATTCTCAACCCACTCAACTCCCTGCCCACTGACACACATGTGTATATGTGTGTACATACATTTTTTTTTTCAATAAAAAAAATATTTTAAAAACAGCCCACATGGAACCACACACAAGGAGAGGGGTCTGACTGTCTGGGTTGTGAGAAAATATGGATTGCTGTTTTATGTTTGGGGTAGTTTTTAGGGCCCCTGCAATCTTTTATGTAATTTTCGAATCAGTACAAAGAAATAGATGAAGGTAAAGTTAAAATAGAAATAAGAAATCTATCTAAGTAAATAAGAAATCTATACTAAAAAGCATAGAGAATAGAGTAAGACAAATGGAAGCACAGAAAAAGAGGAAACAAGAGCAATCCATTGGTGCGTCTAGTTTGAAGCCGCTAGAAATTAAAGTCCCATCTATAAAATGGAATAGAAGCCTGATGGTTTAAGGGTTTTACAGCACTCGCCCATATTTAGGTAATTTCAGCACCAGCAAACAGGGAGATGATAGAGGAAAAGTTGTAGATCGGAAGTTGAAAGCACCAAAGAAAATGTAAGAAAAAAGGGACTAGTTCAAATTGGGAACATAAGATTCCACGAGTGGTCGATCAAAGCGTCAATTTTGACATTACTTAAAAGTCCCGTCAAGGCACAACCAAAGGATCCTGCTATGAAGGATGTGCTACAATGTTTACAAAGCACAATATATTTAAAAACTAATATCTATCATATTACACAACAGAAGATGATTTACGAGGATGAGGATAAAAGGCAAAAAATAGCATCTCTCAAAAAAAAAGGAACTTTACATTTGACTGCGTCCCAGGAAAAACAAAACAATCTGAAACAAAGACAGAAAGCAACATGGAAAGGGAAAACAGATTTAAAGGGATAGAAGATGGTACAAAAAAAAGACCCTTCCTACTTTCATGGGAAGTCAGAAAACCCCACCCAGTACAAACAGATGTTTACAAAATGTATGTATCAGTAAGTAAATATAGTATACACTAAATACAGTTGATTCACAAGAAGGAAAAAATAGTTCTCACAAAAATATATATCCATCTGTCTCCCTCTCAACAGGGCTCAGATAAAGTCACAAGGTTTCTTTCTCGAACAAGGGTGCAAAGCTACAAGAAAAGGACAATTGGACGCTTTTAAGGACAAGTGGGCTATCCCAGATTTTTCGGTTTTTAAAATAATTACATAGGGGTCAAAAGTGGGCGTTGCCCTACCCCCTGAAAAGGTTTCGAGCATTAATTTCGTTTATTTGCTTCATTATCGGTATAAACTGCCTTGTGTTTTAACCGAAAACACAATGTGTACATAAGTGTAAGTGGGCTAACCCTTCAAACATGGCTTCAAAATGAGACATGTCGAATTCACGACTGAATGAAGAAAACTCCCCACCAAACAACAATGCCATCATATCAGATAATGTTTTGCATTTCAATTGTCAGTGTAATGTGTTTAGACGCATAAAACATATAATTTAAGGCAATAAACATGTGTTTAAGTTGGGAAAATTTATTAAATTGACTGCATGTGTGAGAGGGACAGCCCATTATTTCGCAACATACATGTCCATGTGTAAGAAGGGATAGCCCATTTAACTAGGGATGGCCTGGTGTGCAAATTGGTGGGATAGCCCTTATTATATAATGTAAATTCGTTGCTCAGTGATGCTGTTTAAATATGGACAACTCGGCCAATCCACTTGTTTTTAATAAAATAAGAGAATTCTGTAATGTATTTGTTGCTTTCTTTTATGACTATCACCGTCAAGTACACTTACTATTCCACACAGAAAGTTTTGAAAAAAAATATTGAATAGTATTCGAGTAATTGGACATTTTTTGGGATCGAAATCTTCAATGTCGATTTTCTCAAAACTTTTCTTAAAAGCGTCCAATTGATATAAAGAAAAAGAAGAGGCAGCAGGTTTGCTGACTAATGTAGGATTCCACCGGCCCAGGTGGCCAAAAATGCCTAGCTAAGATGGGAATTCCATCAACCCCGTCTATGACTGTTTAGGACAGAGTGGGTGTCTTGGCCAAGGTACTGTTGCTTGATGTCGTGCATTTCTGCTTGAAAATGGATGGCTGTATGAGACTATGTGTGACTGTCAGGGACAATGTATTGATACTGTCTGTTATTGATTGAATAAGATTATGTGTGGCTGTCAAGGACAATGTATTAATGCTGTCTGTTATTGATGGAATAATATTATGTGTGGCTGTCAGGGATAATGTATTGATACTGTCTGTTATTGATGGAATAAGATTATGTGTGGCTGTCAAGGACAATGTATTAATGCTGTCTGTTATTGTATGATTGAATAAGACTATGTGTGGCAGTCAGGGACAATGTATTGATACTGTCTGTTACTGTATGATTGAACAAGACTATGTGTGGCTGTCGGGGACTATGTATTAATGCTGTTTGATACTGTACACAACGGGCTGTGCCACCGTTTTGGGGAGGTTAAAAGTTACCATAGGGATAAATGATCATCATAAGGAAGATGTGCCATTGTAGTGGTGATAGTGATAATAACACTTATAGACTAGCTTGCCAAAACTTTGAATAGAATGTGTTTATGAAATGGAATGGTGATAATGATAAACATCAACAAATTTATTATATTTCATAATATCAACATAATATACTGACTCTCATAAATCCTAATGTACCCAAATTAGTTCACCTTTTTTTTTTTTTGTGGGGGGGGGGGGGGGGGGGGGAGGGTCAATGACAAGCTCATAATATGACCATTTATTGATCTGTTTGTATCCCGTAGGAATCATGAAAATTATTTACCATACTTGATCACGATAAGCAAGTGTCTGTTTCCATATTATTGACTGGGTCACTAAAACGACCAAAGCAATGTGTAGTTTGCATGTTATTGCATTATTTGTGTGTTAAATTTTTAAAATCCTTATTATTTTCATCACTGCTTTTTAAATGGTCAAGTTAACAAATTCAAAGTGTGACCAAGTCATCGGTATGATTTCATCAGCACTTACAGTCTCTGAGCATTTGCAAAATATTTTATATATAAATTAACTTACTGTATCTGGGCCTACAACAAACATGCTGAGAAACAGCCGGCTAAGAGCAAATGAATGCATCAAATTAACATCACTTGCTCTTGAAGAAATCAATTTTACACTAGTGTGAAGATCTCTCAACTCATTTATCCATCCGCACTGTTCTTAGGCATTTACATGAACATGGGATATGACTGTACAGACCAATACACATGCAAAACCATAGGATTGGGATCAAGAAAAGCTGGTATGGAACCAGAGGTTATGGAACACAGTTTTCTCCACAGATAAGTCAAGATTTTTGGTGAGCTAAATTGACTGGAGATGAAGAGTTCACACGGGTGGTGAGGACAGAAGGTTTCATCAAATTTCCATTCAAAATGCAAACAAGTACAGAGAGCCACATGGACAAAGGCAAGAAAGATATAAGGAGTAAGAAGACCCCACTAGATGCCCCATCAGTCATTTACTTTAAAGCTGGTCAGGATTGTTTTTGTTTTTATTGTTTTTGAGTTTTATGTGCTTGCGACACATTTAGGTCATATGTAACAGTGCCAGTAAAAATAAGAAAATGGAAAATATTCTAGATTTACAATCAAAGCACCCAAGCAAAAGTAAGACAAAGGGGAATTGGTTCAAATAGGGAACAGATGTAGATTCCAAGAGGATACCATCAATGTACTTAGTTTGAGATCACCTTAAAGTCTCATCCAGACACCAGCACAGGATCCCACTAAGAGGACGACTCAAATGCTTACAGAATACATAACTAACAGTACAAAACAGAGAGATGATTTAAAATGAAAAAAATATCATCTCCAGAAACTATAACTAAACATTTGACTGCTTCCCTCCCAGTCAAGGACTCCAGCCGGGACTGTGACAAAACTAAGTAATCCCCTTCCAAGACAAAGACAGAAAGCAACTCGGAAAACAGATATAAGGGGATTAAAGACACAAGAGTGACCTCCTGCCCACCATGGGAGGGCAAAGGACCCCACCCAGCATATCAGGATTCATGCCTATGTACCATGACATTAAGAGAAATAAAGAGAGATGAAAAATCATCTTCCATAGTATCATTCAATCACTAACGTTGTCATCAAAATGATCCCTACTAACCAGGAATTAGACACGTCCAAACATTCTTGTTACAACATAATGTAATGTTTAAAAGCTGCAAAGGAGAGGACAAGAATAAACGAGAGAGAGTATGAGCCTCTTTTGGGGGAAGTAGATCCTAGCCATTAAACAAAACAAAATCAAAACTGTGATCACCTATATGATCTTGCATATACAAAGTGAAATTTAATAATCACATAAATAAATATACATGTATATTACATCATCTCCTTGCAGGATAAATAAATAGACTACTTGGACAGAGGGAATATCTTCACCAGTTTACAGCCAAACTCTGGAAAAACATGCATTACAAAATTTGGCCAGAAAATTGGTCCATCAAATATCGATTGATTTAAATTATCCTCATCTTGTCAAAAATTCTTAAACCTGGAACTATGAGAAGTCCCAGCTTTTGAGAGTTTGTTTTTTTTGTTGCCAAGATGAGTCATTCAAATCAATCGATATTTTAATAACGAATTCACTGGCCAAATTTTTTAATACGTGTTTTTCCAGGGTATGGCTGTTAGCTGG
>NC_088368.1:29657522-29690022 GCF_034508935.2 Berghia stephanieae | reverse complement strand
TTACTGCATTATATTAAATAAATATGTAACCTTAAACTCAGTAGAGCTCTTGCTTCCCACATAAAGGGACTGAAATCCATCCCAGGTGAAGTCAACATTTATTTCTGACACCTCTGTCCACCAAGCAGTGATTGGGTAGCTGGGTCTGTTAGATCTGGTAGAAAAAAACTTTGGAATAGACTAGCATCCCAACCAAAGGGTAGCAAGCAATTTCTATTGTCCGTTTCACACTATGAAATCTGAGATAAACTCTGGTTCCATGGGCTTAATGGCTCTGAAGGACGACTACCTTCACTCAATTCAAAACTACAAGACAAATGTATACTTGACAATCCATAAAGTCTTTAGAAGAAAAAGCCAATAAATGATAACCACATATTTCTATAATTTGTTAGGTCAAGCAACATTGATCATGGTTAAGGACTGGGTGCTCTGACCTTGGCAAGAAAGAGAATACTGGTGATGTGTCTTTGAATTGGAAGATTACCGATTGAATTTTGATGAGGACATCTTTGAGTTTCAATGGTCCTATCCCACTTAATCAGATTTTAAAACAGTATAAACATCTTTATTTAACAGTAGAGACATCTTTATTTAACCAAGATTGAGTTGAAGAGGGCATTTAACTAAAACATTTAAAATTTCCAACACATTACCACCTTGATTCTGGTGTGAATGAGTACCTGACTATATAAAATGAAACAAATACTGTAGAAGAGCTGTATTGCTAACATGTAACTTGTGCTGCATGTTCTAGAAATTCGGTACTATTTAATATAATACTTTTTTAATGAAAAAAAAAAACATCTTTAATCAACAAAAAACAAACCAAAAAAAAAACAAAAAAAATTTAACAATCGGAATCTGAAGATAAGAAAATTTTAAAATCATAATTTTCCACACAAAAAAAAATAGATTTAAAAAATCATAATATCTCATTCAAACTAATCAAATCAAATAAATATTGCAAGTCTGCAATATGTATCCACGTACGTTTCCACAAGGCATCATGCATCATGTCGTTGTACAAATGGTCCAGAAAACTCTGAAGTACGTCAATCTGGAAGTCAAAAACACAAATAGCAAATTGCTAGCTAGGGAAATCCAAGCTGCCCACACAAAAAAAAAAAAAAAAAAAAAATTTAAAAAAAAAAAAAAAAAACTTGGAATTTTTATTTTGCGCAATATCAACTAAACGTCCTCAAAGTGCTTTACAAAGGGTCTCTGGCCACCAGCAACATGTAACATGTAAAATGAGACATGCCGCCTGTAACAAATTTTTTCCTCGACAGAGACAATGCTGTTGACGGCTAGGTAATGATTTTACACATGAGTGCAGTGAGAGGAAGTGAGTAAAGAGCCTTTTCCAAGGACTCAACTGCACACTGAGCGAGGCTCAAACCCAGGACCTTCCGATCCCAAAGCGAGTGTCATACCACTAGACCACATAGTCGCACAAAGTATCAATTTTAAGAACAAGTAGGCTATCCCGCATTATAAAAAGATTTTGACAAAAAGTTACTTGGATACCATTTTAAAAAATTTTATTAGACCTATTTCTTTTAAAGCTCAGGGGGTCCCAATAGCTCAGTTGGTAGAGCCCTCGCTTCACATGCAAAGGGACAGAGTTCGATCCCAGGTGCAGTGATTGGGTAGCTGGGTCTGTTAGATCTGGTGGAAAGTACTTTGTGATAGACTAGCGTCCTATCCAAAGGATAGCAAGCAATTGCTATTGTTTATTTCACGCTATAGAAACCGGGATAACGAGCTCTGAAGGACTTTTTTAAAAATTTCATTTAAAGTTCATTCATCTTTTAAAATTAACTCTCTCCATGCTGGCCATTTTCAGGATTTTCCCTAAAACTTGACGTCAAAGCAACACAAAATATATTTTTTTCACTCAAACACAGAAGCAGTAAGTTCTTTCTATAAACATGTCTTTTTGGGCAAAAACTAGTTCTACAGCACAGTGTTAAGTTTTTATAACTCTTGTCACTTTGCATGGATTAGATAGAAGGGTCAGTTAGATATGGAGGAAAGTACTTTGCGATAAATTCATGTCCTATCTGAATGGTAGCAAGCAATTGCTATTGTATGTTTAACAACTTAAAGCAAGATAAATTCCTATTTCATTGACATTGTGGATTTGAAGGAAACCACATGCATGATCAATTACAAATTTAAAAAACAGTTGCAATATCATGGAAATACTTAAATAAACTTAAACAAAAAAACCCAACAAAAATGTACCTTTTCGTCTGCCATAGTCAGTTTCTTGAAATCTGATGTAAACTTCCACATTTGTTTCTCACGTCTGTCCAAGAACTTTTGAGCACTCATGTTAGCAAGATGTCTACGACTGATGTCTTTATCTCTGGGAAGGGGTGGGAAAAATAAGAGATGTTAAATTAAATTAAAGAGTCCCATTGTCGAGTTTCGAATTCTTTCCAAACCTTTTCTATTGATTATATGAATACATTGGAATATGTCTGCAAAGACCTCTAAAGACCACAGATAACGGGAATTGAAGAATTTTCAAGGCTGTAACTCTTCGTATATGTGACCAGATGAACATTAAGGTAAACTCAACAGAATCTCTTTATTAATGTCGCATTACTTGACTTGGTGTTTGTGTAAACATTTCCTGATGTATCTGAGGCTGTGCAAAAAAATTATTTTAGTAATGTCTCAACATTAAAAGACATCTACGTACATTATGTTAAACTAAAAAATATGGAATTTTAATCAGTTTCGATGATGTATCTAAACCCAGAGTTTTGTTTTTTTTATAAAAAAAAAGAATAGCAGTAATAGCTTCACAACGTCTTGAAAAAGTTTACACAAATAACAGTTGACGCTCTTACTTAGAACACCAGTTAATCATAATCGGAGCATCATCTTTCTTGGAACAGTCTACCAGGGACAGACTTTTTTCTATATATACAATTTCTACTGGTTAATTGGAACGTATGCCGGTTAATTGGAACAATTCCGGAGCTACACAAACTTTTATTTTCAATTAACCCAACGCAAAATATCCCTACAACAATAACACACATCGTAAAGCCACAATCACTACCATTGAGTCACTTACAATCAATTCCCTTCAATTTTATTTGACAATTTGAGGGTCTTGGTTGCAATAAACGGTATATAAGAGCATAGCTAATAATGGAGATAAAGATAAAGGGAGTAAATCTGACTCATGAATGAACAACACAAAACAAACGACGTTTCGGCCCTTGGCCTTTTCTAAGTAAACACAGAACACCAGTTAATCATAATCGGAGCATCTTCTTTCTTGAAACAATCTAATATAAATATATATGTATTCTGTGTTTACTTGAAAAAGGCCAAGGGCCGAAACATCGTTTGTTTTGTGTTGTTCATTCATGAGTCAGATTTACTCCCTTTATCTTTATCTCCATTTTATTGACTCATTTAGGCACCTCTATTTATTAGTCATAGCTAATAATGCGAATCACTGTTTGCTTTTGAAGAGCTGTTGCATTGGTTGAAAGTGTAATATGGTTTTTTTTTTAATTTATATCGGATGACTAAGGGTTCTGAGTGTTATGACCATACTATATACTAGTGTCGTCATAAAATAGCCACTCATATATTTTACATCTGTCATAATGACAATGCACATGCCGGTAATGTTGAATATTGTGAAAACTGAAGACAAAATTTTATACAAGCAACTGAGATAAAGCTTTTGTAATAGCTTAAACAATATCTAATTTACTACCAGTTTATAGTTGTGTGTTGCCTTGATAGGTTGTTCCTATTATGAGACCAGTTGCAGAATCGGTTAATTGGAATGTCTCTTAATTCAAATGATTTCTGCCTAACAACAGTGTTCCAACTAAGTGGCTTGACTGTAACCACATTTCTTCATTACTTTGAGAATCAATTCCTGATAAAAAAAAAATTTCAGAGCTAGTCTCTCATATCTTGCTGATGTATATTAATCCAAATTTTAAGAAAAAAATATGCATTGACCAAAAATACATGACTTCCATCCATATATATGGCCTGTAATTTTTAAATGCTTCAGACGATGTAACAATAACAACAATAATAATAGATAGCATTTATTTAGCAGTACATTTAATTGAAGCAAGCTTTAAACGTCTTACATGATCTAAACAAAATAATCAATTTTAAGACAGGATCAAGGACCTAAAAACCTGGAAACCTACTAATATATTAAAAATCATTTTCCGACAAAATTATTGAAACTGTTCTTACCTATAAAACATTTAGTAAGAAAATCTTAATCTAGCTACACTTAGCTCCCGAAAAATTAGCATGTAAATATTTAATCTGCATAAGTGGCATGCCTTTATTACCTGTTGACTCTGTTGAGAAATCGTTGAAGGTGACTTCGTGTTGCCAGCAGGTGATTTCGACATCGTATCAGGTAGGCAATATAAGGAGATCTGGACTTGTAATCCTCTTTCATGGATGCCACCAACTTCTTGCAGCTGAGAGACAAGTAGTGAAATCATTTTGAGAATAAAAAACATTTTCATTATTAAAAAGCACATGTTCACAAGCAAGTCATTTGATTTAAAAAAAAAAAATGTCTATATTTTCCCGTCAACAAGTCGTAAAGTCTGTATACAAATATTCTGAAACGTTTTTATCAATCTACAATCAAGATATTCATGTTGAAAAGAACAAATTTTCATAAACTAGTTGATGTCAATGATTTCATCACTTGTAATGGCATTACTTTTGCTGTTTTAGTTATTTGTTTTGTTGCTCCTATGATTGGTGAGGATCTTTTCTTTTTCTCTTTTTTTTTGGGGGGAGGGGGGTCAGGGGGGAGGAGGGGTGCGGGGGTTGTTATTTTTCTTACTGATGTAAGTTGAGCCATTATCAGCGAGGATAAAATAATCTCTCAAAACTCAAACAGACTATCTAATATCTATGTCAATCTTTTTGATACTTCATACACCTGTCATCATAGCTTTTTAAAATAAAAAATCTGATATTTTAAGGTTTTCTTTCCTATACAAAACAGTTTACACTTTAAGCTCTAACAGCTAGTCCCTTGTTCAAATCCATTTAGAAAAGCAGGTGTCAATCAATTGATATCCAAAGTTTTGACCTACCTTTAACTTCCTAAATTAATACAGAAAACAGACATTTTTCTTGGACCTTGTTGGTTTCAATTAATTTACGACAATGGAAGACTTTTCGGGGTGATATTTTGGTAAAGTACATCAATATTATATAGAAATAAAGAAAATTATTTAATTTGTCATTAAAAAAAAAAAGATTTTATATTCATTCACTGCTTGAGCTCATGCAATCTGACATGAATCTGGTATATGGTGAAAAGTCTATCAACTATTATAAAATAATCAATGAACATCCTTACCCTTGTAGGTCAAATGGTCGGACACATCGAACCACCTCATACAACTGGGCCACTTGGTCTTTACTCTGCAGGTTAATGGCCTCGGCCAGCTGAGTCTTCAAAAGATGGGTCAGCTCATTCTCCCGGCCACTCATGGGGGATCTTGGACTGCTGGAGTGGACCTGCATTGGAAGAAAATGTTTCAAATTCAGAGATTTAAAGATTTTTACAACTTTCACAAGAAAAAAAAAAAGAAGATTGAAAATATTGGGCTTTTTAAACACATTTTTAAGCACTAAATAACAAAGTAAAGGCAAATAATTTTTTGGTATTTCAGTCAATAAAAAAAAGTTGAATGTATCCAATGTAAAGCAAATGCTTCTAGTGTTGAAAGGCATAAATATTTCTTGAAAAAATCTAAGATTTAAAAGGAAAAAATATATAATCTCTCATTTTTAAAAAATACCCCTTTGACTGTCTCCCTCCATGCAGGAGAAGGAATGAAAATGTTGCTGCTTGAAGCTCGAAGGAAAAAATAATGATAAGTATTGAATTATAAGCTTCAATTTATTAGACGATGACAATTACTGTGGACGTTTTGGGTTTCCCCTTTATCAACAAAACACGACGAATAAAACACTTAGGACGAAAGAGATATGAATAATTTATTCACCTTAACTACGCCATTCACACACATCTCATTCGTCCTTAGTGTTTTATTCATCATGTTTTGTTGATAAAGGGGAAACCCGAAACGTCCACAGTATCCATCTTTGTTTAATAAATTGAAGCTTACAATTCAATACTTATCATTATTTTTTGCATGAGAAACAAGACAGGGCTTGGTCAAAACCAATAAACCTTATTCCAGGGCAATAACTTAAACTACATGGAAGGGAATAAAAAAAATATAGTGTGGATAAAAGACACAGTAAAAGACCTTCCGAATCCTAGCACATAAAATATGAGCATAAAACATGTATCATATAACATAAGTTGAAATATCAAGGTCGAAAAAGGAGGTGTATACAGCGCTTCAACCAACCTGAGTCCAACCAGTGGCAACCAAGCCATTACTGAGCACCAACCGTAGCTTCCTCTTTGCATCCTGGAAAGCAAGACAATTCTCCACATCGCTGGGGTCGTAGAATGGCCTCAACTGCTGCTGCTCTTCTTCTGGATTCGATGAGCGTCTATTTCCGGCTAATGCAGAACTACGAGAGGACCCCAGTCCTGAAAAAGTTATTGAAAAAAAAAAGGCAGGATTTTTACTCTTTCCTTATTGAATAATAATAATAATAATGATGATAATAATAATAATAATAATAATAATAATAATAATAATAATAATAATAATTATAATAATAATAATAATAATAATAATAATAATAATAATAATAATAATAATAATAATAATAATAATAATAATAATAATAATAATAATAATAGATCTTTATTGTCCATAAATATGGCAATTTGTCATTTAGTTACACTTGTTATAACGTTATATGATAAAAAGATTATCCCGACCCCTGACTTTGTGGCCTTTAGATCTTCCTCAGTTTGCTGTAACACATTTGTACTCTGGAAAGACATGTATTCAAAAATTTGGCCAGAAAAGTCGTCCTTCAAATATTGATCAATTTAAATGACCCTCGTCTCAACAAAAACTCTCAAACCATGAGGTCCCAGGTTTGAGGGTTTTTGCCAAGATGAAGGTCAGTTTTCTGGACAAATTTCTAAATACAATTTCCCAAGTAAGAGAGTTAAGTGGTTAGTCAATTTTTGAGGGGAAAAAAGTCCTAATTTCAAGGAAAACAAACTTAGTGTCAACCCATAATACAGGATTTCGAACCTTGTTATATGAATAGACATTTTGAAATGATTACGAAATGACACGTGAAATTCAGTTTGGTCACATGTGCATTGCTTACATATCATATAACACTATTTTCACTCATTTAAGTACCTAGAGATCATATTGCTTGATATGTTGGTGCTATATAAATGTACACTATTATTATAATTATTATTATCATTATTATTATTATTATTATTATTATTATTATTATTATTATTATTACTAGTGTTAATGTTGTTGTTGTTGTTGTTATTGTTGTTACTCTTGTTATTTTCATCTAAAACCAAGGTTTAAAAAATCCTAGACTGGAGAGAAAAAAAAATTATTATTGAAAGTGGCAAATTTTGGCTCCAAAAAAAAAAAAATCTGTATATCTTGAATTAGTCTGTATGATGGCAGGTCTGGTTTAACCAAGAACCCAGAAAATTTCTCATAATGTATCCCACAATCAAAAACTATGTCAGTTGAAATCTAAAATCTCTCACCGCTACTGCTGACAACACTTGTACCAGAATCCATCTTGGATCCACCCCCAGTGTCAACCAGGATGTTGTTGTTGACCACAGCTGGACTATTGTTATTCTTGGTCAGGCTGGTTGGCTTCTTGGGTGTTCGATACTTGGCTAGGATGTCATCAGTTGTTTCTGTGGATTAAGTCACAGCATTGAAAGACCCATTGCGTTAAAGCATTTGGCTTGTTGAACAAAACTTTCTCATCTCTTACTTATTTTGCAACATTGGTTATTGAACAGTGAAGAGTCTTGTATTTTAACCAAAAAAATTGAGCTTTTATATTGCGCAAGATCCATTTAACATGCTCAAAGCGCTTTACAAGGGGTCCCTACAACACTTAACATGTAGGAAGAGATGTGGTGCCTGTAAGGCGATATTACAATTGTTCCGACAGACAATATTGGTAACACCAGGTACTCATTTTACACCTGAGTACAGTGAGAAAATGTGAGTAAAGAGCCTTTTCCAAGGACTGAACCATGTGCTGCTCAGAGTGGGACTCAAAACCAGTACCTTCCGATCCAAAGGCGAGTGTCATACCACAAGACCACACAGCCGCACAACAAAGAGATGTTAAAAGTATAAAGTGCCCAATTGGGTGACAATAAGAGCAAAACACTGGTCCTGGCCCTGTCATTGGAAAGGCACACTAGCCCATTCCACATGGGAATGATACCAGGCTTTATGTAATGACAGACATTCTAAGATTGTTAGTGAAAAAAAAAAAAGTGCCCAACAAAAAACGTGTATTGTATAAAATGGAAATTTGATCCCGTGTGGTCTACTGAAGGAATCGATATCTGAATCTGAATCTGAACGTTACTCAAATTCAACTCAATTCTGAGTATTTGTATTCGAGGGCTGAGAAAGTTGTTGAATGTGGCAGCCATTGTTGGTGTTTGGGCTAAAGTAGTTTGATAACTTCGCTTGAAGGCGTCTAAATCTATTGTGTTCACATAATGAGTCGGGAACAGCGCTCCAGTCTTTGATGGTGCGGGGTGCAAATGAACATATTTGAATTTAAGATAGGTGTTTTAGTGTTTATGAGTGTGTTTTTCTTTGAATGCGTGAATTTCTTTGTATGATTAGTTTCTCTCGTAAGATGGTAAAGCACTGAGAAGCATAGTCATAACAGTCTTCACTATTCACATGAATATTACGGAATTGTAAAACAACAAATTAGGAAAGCTGATTAAAACAAGTTTTTGGCAATATTTCTATTTTTCTCTTTGTTTTTTTTTTTGGATTTATAACACTGACAATAATACTTAGTCTAAGTAAATCAGTTTATATGAAGAAGATCTAATGGAAATTACTTTGCAAGGGTAGTAAGCAATAGGTAATGTACACTTAATATACTATGATACACTTTCGCTATATTAGCACAGTGGTTCTGGAGGACTTTTTTAAAAACATTAGTTATACAATTATTGGTCCATACCTGAGTTGGTGTGACTAGCTGGAGATGAAGTCTGATCCTTGGAGGTGGGGGTCATCAGGTTGATTTTGGTGGTACTGGTAGGGGATTCCCCTTCACTCACATCTGATGACAAAGGTGAGATCCACCATTTAGTGGTAGAAAAGGATAAGGATAAAATACTTGAATATCGCACATCTGTGGCCCATTGCCTCAAGCTGGTATTGTGTCAATGAGATGCATATGGCAAAAAGTGAAATTTTTATATTTTGAACTATACATTTAATATTCAGTATCTAATTCACTCAGACATAATACCACTTTGAGGCACTTGCGGGATGTGAGAAGTATTGGAGTAAATAACGTTTGGAAAAATTATAATTTTTGAACTGTATTTGATGGAATTATGCGCTAAACTGAAAAAAAAATTTAATTGGCATTATCAAAGATTATGGTACATGTAATAGTATATAATAGAATATTAAATAATGAATTTAAATAGCACCTTGTTCAAATTAAATTGCTTTAAAGTGCTTTAAATCAACATATCATAATATCGAGTACACATATATCAGGGGTCCATATTAGGAACTTTCAAAACCACTGAAAATTTTATGGGCTATCGTCAATCGTACCAAACTCTTAATCCATATGTAACACCTATTCGTAACCAATTGTCTTAATATTATTTACAAAGGTGGGTTAGACTTTCTTATCACTCAAATGAGATTCAGTTCTCAGATTTCTTCCATGGAAAATTCCCTGACAATGTGACGATCCTCAGAAATCACAGGTAAATTTGCGGAAACTGAAACCATGGAATTCCGCTGAAAAAAATCGACCCTGATATATAAAACAAAATTGTTTTGAAATAAAATTTCAAAGTGTGGTTTACAACCATGGCAATATTATATTAAACCTTAAGGGGTTACATAACCTCAGAGGGCATGTGCAGTGCTGGATTTAAGAAAAGGAGTAATCAGGTAATTATCTATCATAACTTGAGTTTATTCTACACTGTCCCAATCTTTGAGGTACATACGTTTAAATCCCTTGTCAACTTAGTCAGTCTTAGACAATCACTTACCCACAAGGTCCTTTTCAAACTTGGCACTTTTCTTTTTGACTGTCCGAGGAAAAACAGAAATAAAATATGTCTTAAAAGTCTAAAGTGGATATGGCCCTGTAACACAAAGAGCCCATAAAAAACTTTTACAGAGAATATCAGTCCTGCCATGTTCTGTTATTATCTATATTATATGGCCTGAAGTAAAATTAGGAACAGAATTTAATATTGCATGAATCTACGTACGGGTAGTAGAACCCATTTAGAAATTAAAGACCCTTTCAATTTTAACAACATAAGGTACAAGACCAAATATTCAAAATATACACTGAAAACTTTTTAAAAATTTTTTCTTTTAATTCTTTGCTTGTTTCTTTGACTTTAGATACCTTTATTATGAAATTTGTCTCTAACACTCCTCAAGAATCCGGGCTTTTTATTCCTGGTCGCGTGAGAACTTGGATCGTCTTCAAATAATTCCTAGAAAGGGGAATAAGGGTTTGAAAAGACAAAATTAAATTTATACTTTGTACTTTCTAAACATAGAAATATCCATCTATTCATTGTATAATTGACAAAGAAGTACCTCATGGCCTCACCCAGCCACAGTCCAAAGTTCATGTATTTACTCTGAAGCTGAGGAAATCAATGGAATTCTTAACTCACTCAATCCTAGAGATTTTTGCTACTTTTCAGAATTGGAAAAAATTACTTTAAAATGAGCACGTACAAGATAGTTTTATTCACCATTAACGGTAAGGTGTAAAAACTAAAAACACTAACTTTGATACTAGATACGCCTATAATTTGTCTCAGAAAAAATGTAACAAATAGGCATGGGGTAACAGTAACCCGGGTAAACAACAGATATAGTCGGTGTTAGGGTTGAGTGAGTTAAGCCAGATAACGATCAACACAGGACAATCATAAAGGCAACACACACACATACACACTCATATTCTACTGTGATAGTAAGGCACCTACAAGGTGCGTTGCTACAGACACAATTGTTCTGATCAGCGGTTAACACCCTTAACTAATTTTGAACAGTGCCTTTTGTGTTTGGCCAAGCATTCAAGTTCAGAGAGGCATTTGTTTTCTACGTCCTTGAAAAGGAAGCCATCTGGATGGCTGAGCCTCCTTTGGTGAGGGCCATAAGAATACGCCTCACTAGACAATCAGGCTCCATGCGAAGGATGTGCCCAAGATACCTTAAGTGTCTCTTGCGTATTGTGATGTCAAAAGGAGGGTCTGTTGCAAGTTCATGGATGTCGCACTTTGTGATCGTATATAAAGTAAAGGCAACAAAGAATAAGAAGAAGAAATTTTAAATATTTTGGGGTTCCAGTTTTAGTTATAGTAATTCAATCACCCAAGGGTCAAATGGGGGGAGAGGCAAAATGATATTAAGATCAATATTTGAGGAAACATTAAAAAAACTATCAGCTTTGGTTGTGAATATTTGATCAATCCTAGTATCTAAAGGAATTTTTTGCTCCAGTCAAAAAAAAAAAGTATTTCAAGCGTTTTAGACAAGTTGCCTGTGTCCAGTAGCTTAAATCTTTACCTAATTTAAAGATGTTATGCCTATGAAGCAATTCTACGAAAATCAGCTCTCCTCATTTCTAAAAATAAATAAATGAGGACATAAGTCAAAGTTTAAATATTAAATCCACTTTACACATAGATAGAATGAAATTGATGTCACTCAGCTCTTTGTTATTGTTTTCAACCCACTACTTTTATGAGTAGTTCTCACTGAATAGTATTAATCAGACTATAAACGTTTAAGGTTATACAGTGTTTTGTGTGTTGGTATGTTATATATATCAAGCTGGCGGATGTTATGAGTTTTCTAACTAAACACACAGTATCAATTTTTAAAGTTCTCAAGTTGTAGTATCATTTTATTAATCACGAATAGGCAGCAGATTTTTTAATTCATCGTAAAATCAGTTTTATCAATTTTGTAATAAGCTAACATGGGACTTATGAAAATACAATGGATCAACTGAGGAAAAAAAGAAAAATCCATGAGTGACAATTGAAAATTAAAATTAACTGAAAAAAAAGGATATAAACGACAAGTTTGTATTCTATTTCAAAGACAAAAGAATGTAGCTTGGGTTTTAACAAATGAAAAATTAGGCTGTTTCAAAGAACCATTAACAGCAAAGATAATAAGTAAAACAATAGAAGCTTTCAAAGAGACCTTGAGCCATTAAATGTTAAGAGAACCCACTCACCTTTTCATCGGATATCACACTGATATTATCACCACCATAGTCTTTGGCACTAGTTTCCCCTTGTGACACATTTCCTTTCAACGAGGACGCTGAGTGACTGCTGCTTCCACTACTGTCACGACGAGGCCTCAACATCTTGGACATGGAGTTGACAACGATACTGTCATCCGCATCATCCATTGGTAATTTATTCTCCCCCTCCTCTTGCTTGGTTTCCACAACAAGCACTGGTCCATTCTGTTTTGTATTATCACCACCACCTCCCTCACTCAAATCAAACCCCTTCCCAACTTTCTCGCCATTGTCTTCATCCTCCCATCTAAAACTAAAATCTTTCAGATCGGATGAGGTGGAGTCCAACTCCATTACCCCTCCGCCAGTATCTATAGATTGATCTTCTAGTCCAGATGGAAAAGGATCAAATTGATTCAGGGCTTCTGAAAATCTCCGTTCTGTCAAGCCTGCAATTTGCTGTTCTGCCAGCTTCACATTTTCTTCACTATCCAAATTCTTTCTGGTCTCATTATCATCGTCATCATTGTCTTTGGCATCAATAAAAGGAATCTTTTTGAAGAGCTCAGAGGAATTTGTTCGATTCTGGTCAAATTTCTTTGTTTTTCCAGTCCCATCACCGCTAGTACCAACAACAAGACTAGAAGATTTACTAGGATCAACAGGTTTGAACCCAACAAGAGAGCTGTGACCACCACTGCCATGGCTCAGCCTGGACTTAGAGGAAGAATGATGTTGCAAATGAGCAGGGCCACCAATAGTTGAATCATCCACTGTACTGGTTTTGGGGATATCAAATACTGAATTGTCTATTTCAAGAGACTGTGGGCTGAATGCTGAATCACCTCCACCACCTACTGGCCGAAACATGGATGATGAGGCCAATCCAGAATCCGATGACATGGGGGTCATAGTGAATTGGTGCATGGAGGAGGAAGAGGTTGATGAAGATGATTGAATATTTAAATTTGTATTTGCTTCTAAAATTGATGATCTCTGATTGGAAATGGAAGAGGACTCTAAATAGGAAGTGGATGACGTTTGGGCATTCATCATCATGACTGAAGTGGAACTTTGCTGTATTGTTCTCGTAACAGGAGGTAAACCGCTGTCCGAATTGGAATCAAATGACGAGTGGGAGCTTAAAATTGCAGACGAAGAATGTTGTGTTGAGTTACCAGAAACTTGTCCATTGGAGCTGACCCATATGTCGATACTACCAGAATTTCTTAACTTGGTCGTTGTGTTGTTGGAATCAGGGCGTGATGAGCATGGAGTGCTGGTAATGTTGGGGATTGGTTTACTATGTCTGTCCATCAAGTCACTTATGTCCAGATGAGGGGAATGAGACGATGAAGAATCTTTCAAACAAGTGCTTCTCCGATTACTACTACCACCACCACCACCACCACCACTACTACTGCTACCACTTCCAACTTTGTTAGAACTTGAGCTTCCACCACTGCCACCAGAAGAAAGAGGATCAAAATCTGCAACTACACCACTTCCATCTTCACTGCCACCAATCGTCATGGCATTGTTGACCCCACCTCTACCACCAATTCCACCACTACTATTCACACTGCCAAAGCTGCCTCGACCACCACTGCTACTGCTATATTCTCTAGATTTTCGACTACGTCCATCCTTATCCTTCACTTTACTCCTAGCACCAGTAGAGGAATGAACTAAAGGGGATGATGATAAATCGTGTAACCCAGAAAACCCAACCACTGAACGGTGTGAAGAGTCCAGGTTCCTTGGAGAGCTTTGGCGATGAGAGCTCATCGGGGGAAGCTGCAGACTAGTAGAGGAGGTGGTATGACTGCTGATGGTTTGGTAACTCCTGCGGCAACTGGTCACGATATTTTGGAATGGGTCGTCGTTCTGGTGGAGATTGGGATGGTGGGAGTGGTTAGGTCGGTGGGATGTAGGATGGGGCTCACTAAAAACATCTGGGAAGGCATCGCACGAGTCTGACTGACCAGAAGAGGAGTGCGGGGTGTGATGGTGGTGGTGATTGGCGACTCCACTATTACTACCATCACCACCTACAGCTCCAAAATGATCGGAATCCAGGGAATGTTCTTCACCTGAAACAGGAATAGGTTTGGACACTTTTGTAACATTGCACAAGTTACTTGTAGTCAGTATCATTACTAACAATATACTTCCATCTGCAATATAACAACCACGAGCAGCACAACAAAAATTACTGTCATTAAAGCCACTATCATACCTAAAATCACAATCACAACAAAACTCACCACAGCCACATGATCGACTACCATCATGGTCGCCACTAACACAACTACATGAACCAAAAACCATTGCCAACATTAAAGAAAAGGTTAACTAAGAAGATATTAAAATCACGTTTCTTACATTCAAAAAGAGGGTGGTGACCCACACTCACAATTAAAATCTAGAAAAATGTATCAATCCTTCTGATCTGAAGATAACAATGATCGGTTACACTGTTAACAACTCTGCCTCCATTATTTTCATCACCGCATCATCCCCATTCCCTTCACAATTGACATCATCATCATCATCATCATCAACGACAACATCATCATCATTATAATTCTCACAATCACCTTTTTCAAAGAAAAAAAAATCAAAAGAGTTTTTTTAAAAGGAATCAAATTATCCGTGAATGTCTCAAACCCTCTTACCTTCCTCCTGACCCACAGATCCTCCATCTCCCTCTCTGTCCATTACCCCTACTAGGAGGTCCTGTAAATAAACATGTTGCATAAGTCTCATGGGTGGAACAGTAAATTTAGAGATTATAAGGAGATTCACTTTGCATTAATAAATTTTTCACATGAACAGAGATCAGTAAGATAACATGGTTAAATAAAAAGAACAGAAATTTTAAAAAATAAAATAATAAGCATAAAGAAAGAATGAAATGACGCCACTCAGCTCTTTGTTATTGTTTGTAGACTGTCAGATACGAGATATTCTCACTAAATTCCTCCTAATAAATTATTAATGTTAAAGGTTACACATAATTTGTGCGTTGGTTAGTCCTTCAGAGCCATTAGGCCATGGAGCTTGAGTTTATTCCAATTTTTAAAGCGTGAAAGTACTTCCTGCAAGATCAAACAGACCCAGGTACCCAATGACTGCTGGGTGGACAGGGGGTCTGAAAAAAATTTCGGCTTTACCCAGGATGAATCTCAGTCCCTTTGTTTGAAGCCAGTGCTCTACCAACTGAGCTACCGGGACCCCCGGTGAGCATTTTATATGCCATCAATTATAAATTAGAAAGCAGTCAGACGAATCAACACTAAAGGTTGCTTTCCTGCAAATTCTAAAATATGCATGTAGATTCAGTTTTCAATTGACAGTGTATGTGCAGCCATTCAAAAGGCTAATCAAATTATTTTAAGAAATGAGATTTCGTAATTCATAATTTTAATGCACATTTCTTTAAACATTGAAATAAACTTAAAAACTATAATTAAGTACCTTAAGAGATTGTGCCAAAATGAGGGTGATTTAAATTGATTGATATTTGAAGGACGAGGATTCTGGCCAAATTGTTAAATACGCGACGTGTCTTTCCATAGTACGACATTTAACTGGTTAATGATGTCATAGTGTTATTTGTATACTGACTCTCTCTTGTTCACAGCAAAAAAATTAGGGTAAACTCCCCATAACTAGGATGGATAGAAAAGAATAATGAACAATGTTTTAGGCTCAGATCCCTCTCCTTTTTCTCAGATTCATTTTTTCAAAGATGTAAAATGTTTAACATGATACACCACATTGTTATGAATTGGACAAAACTCTGCTTGGACATATTTTTAAAAGTGAGAGAAAGTGAACCTTTGACTTATAAAAGATTTTGGTTTTAGCTTGTTGGTCCTTAGTCACGTCTAATTAATAACAAATGTATTCAATCAGCAAAAGATTTACTTTCCTTTCACAGAATAATTGAAAGGACTTTTCGGTATTTTCAATGAAAATTGCAATATAAAAATAACTGGTCGGAATCATAGAAAAGAGAAGAACAGAAAAACCAGTTGTAATAACTTGAGCTTTTATTTCGAGCAGTATCCACTAAATATGCTAAAAGCACTTTACAAGGGGTCCCAAATCGACAGCAACAATAAACATGTACGACGAGACATGGTATCTTTAAGGTGTCATTATTTTTTATTTATTTGGACACGGGTAACTTTGTTACTGGTCAGGTACTCATTTTATATCTGAGCAAGGTGAGAAAATGTGAGTAAAAGCCTTTTCCAAGGATTTAACTTTATGCCACCCACAGCAGGATGCAAACTAGAGTATAATAATAATGATGATGGTGATGATGATGATGATGATGATGATGATGATGATGATGATGATGTAATAATAATAATAATAATAATAATAACAATAATAATAATAATAATAATAATAATAATAATAATAATAATAATAATAATAATAATAACAATAAAAATAATAATAACAATAATAATTTTTTTTTTTCCTCTGGTACTATCGCATTACACAATTTTTCAAATTTTTATTTGGTGACAATGATGTGTTGCACACTTGATTTCTTATTTCGAGTAGCTAGGGATCTTTTACATAATTTTTTTTTTTAAGAGAGAGAGAGAGAGAGAGAGAGAGAGAGAGAGAGAGAGAGAGAGAGAGAGAGAGAGAGAGAGAGAGAGAGAGAGAGAGAGAGAGGGAGAGAGAGGAAAGACAGAGACAGAAAGAGACAAAGAGAGAGAGGGGGGGTGGGAGAGAAAGAGAAGAGCGCTACCTGTTCCAAATCCTTCAGTAACTCAGAATGTTTCTCATCAGTGTCACTAGCCAAGACATCAGTACTCCATGCATCGCTTGCAGTCTCTGACAGTTCTGATATTGGCTGTTACAATAAAAACAAAATCAAAAAAGGGAAATATAATTGCATACAATCTGATTATTTTCCTTGACTTTGGGAAAATTCTATTATTCTTAATTTCAAAAGATAAGAGAGCAGTGAATATTTCTATCCACAGAATTCCCATTTATATTTAATTTATATGTATAAAATTGGACAATGAAATCAAAGCAATATAAGCTCATTTATGATCAAAAATAAACATTAAAGCAATGGAATATCTAGTTCACACATAATAATAATAATAATAATAAGAAGAAGAAGAAGAAGAAGAAGAAGAAGAAGAAGAAGAAGAAGAAGAAGAAGAAGAAGAAGAAGAAGAAGAAGAAGAAGAAGAAGAAGAAGAAGAAGAAGAAGAAGAAGAAGAAGAAGAAGAATACATATTTATACAGCGCTCATTCTCGTGCAAAACACAAGCTCTGGGCACTTCACATTATATATTTTTTTTTTTTAAGTTTGTAATAGATCAAAATATCAAGCTCCTTAACCAAAAAACTACAAATAAAACCCAAATGGATATAATCAAGCACTTTTTAAAGTGTCTCTTTCAAATTCATTTTTAAAACTGAAAATGATGTTTTATCTTTGACAAAAATCAGTGCTTATCTTGTGAGGAAAAGATACAGAGGCTAGGGAAAAAAAATTACTTTGGATAATTCAAATGTTCTGAAACATTGTAGGAATGTATTCATACAAATAAATATGATAGAAAGTGCAGCATTATGTGCATACTTTAATTATCTTAAAGCATTTATTTTATTTTAAGCAACAACTTTTTTCATATGTCAAGTAATAAAAATGGGTCTGAGACCAAATGCTGTAATAAAAAACTTTCTCTTAATACGCTATTCTGTATGATGAATCATCCCGTTGCTATTGCCAACATCCAAGTCAAACGAACATTTGAAAATAAGGCATCACATACCATATAACATTAAACATAATCCATGGTCATTAAATCATATTATCATGTATATCCATTTTTGCCATTCTAACATTCCCTTTAAGAAAAAAATTGAAGTTCTCCTGTCATCTGGAGCTAGGGAACAGGGCATCCAGGTCAGTAATTTCCCCGATAATCGTGAAAGTTGACAGGGCTTCAATCCATAAATATTTTACGATTCACACATTACACTTTCTAAAACAGTCGAATGAGTAGCATTTCCTCTACCCTTTCCCAGCCCCCTCACCTCAGGTAAATATGGAGGTTGTGCTATTTCCTCTGCAACTTCTTCTAGTCGATCCACCTGGTTTGACTCAGGGGGCTCTGAGTCACTGGCCAATACATCTGTACTCCAGGTGTCACTCACAGTTGACTGGAATTCATCTCCTTCAAAGACAGGTAAAGAAATGTTATGGTTTAAGCAATATCATCAAAATTTCACAGTGTAATGATTAGCACATTTTGATTTCCAAGAAAAGCAAAGAAATGAAATTTCCTTTAAAAAAAAAAAAAAAGAAGAAAATTGGCGCTTTCAGTTTTAGCTTCAATTATCAAATTTTGGGTGTCATTTTTAAGTTTTACAAATTTCAATTTAGGACAGACAAATTTTAAAACTTTTTTATTCCAGCCTCATATCTTTGTAAATTTTCAATTTGTGTAAAACTTCAGAACTTTACTCTTTTTGGATTTGTAAATGTTTAAATTGTGCATAAAATTGACCTATTTAATAAATTACAAAGCAAAAAGTAACAGACTCATACAGCCCTGAATACAGAAATATGGATATAATTAAACAATATGGCAGCATTCTTCACTGAGCTGTGGTGTTTCTAGAAAATTTCAAACTTTAAAATTTAGAATATAATATTTATTAATTTATTTTAAAGGTACCATTTCTGTCTTATACCATCTGCAACAAGTTTTTTTTTTTTTTTAAACCAAACCCTGTTTACCCCAAGAATGATTGAGAATAACAATCCCGCACTTCGAAAGACAACTCTCAAATGCATAAGTGAATGATTTAACATCTACTCACTGATCCTAAATACAATGCAGTTCACTTAAAATCCACACCTTGCTACTGACTTTGCAGACGTAGCAATATTATGTTTCCAAAAGAAAAAAAAACATGAAAGATCTCATATATGCATGTGCATGCTTTTGCAGATAGAAACTATTCAAATGGTAATCTCATCAATGTAACAAGTAGACCTGTAAATGAGCTCTATAAAAATTGACTGAAACTGAAACTCTTCGTAATTCGTCGTAGCGGTAAAATCCAAAGGATCAAAATGAAAGGTAAACAGCAAGCTCACTTGAGCAAAGCAATGGCAGAAAACTAAATTGCGAGGGAATTAATTAGGCTACTTACCATTGTTCCTTGTAATTAGGTACCCAATCAGTGAAGAAACTTAGAAACAGTCAACCAGTTTGTTTACAACATGAGGTAATCGAGATGTGCTTGTAGCAATCATTTAACTTTCGATTTGAAGGTGTCTACATAACGAACTTCCGGTGTTTCGAATTTTTCTTTCTCATACTTTTCCTGTCCTTCAAGTAAATGTGGTCAATTTTGGCTTAGACGAAACAGTGAAATTTATCGCTCGGCGGCTCAGTTAAAATTGGCTACGACAGGTTTCGAAAGTGAAAAAATAATTTCACGAAGGCTGTGTGAAAATACACTGGGGTGTGTTCAGACACGGCAATTCTAAAAAGCGTCGCTTAGCCTTGGCAATATATATCCATCATTAATATAAACGGCCCATGAGCTATGCGTGGGGCTGTGGAACATTCCTAGTTAACTTTACAGTCAATCGACTACGATTCATGAATTCTTTCTTTATTCATTTCTTTCTTCCCTTTTTAAAAATATTTGAATTTGACGAATTGACTGATTTCAGTTAATTGACTGAGAATTTACAGGTCTAAACAAGATACATCAACATTTGTGTACAAAGAGTGCTCACAGAAACCCAAAACTACCACTATCTCTTGCTCTTACAGTGAAATTTCACAACGTCAATCAATCAAGTATTGTCTCTGAGCACATTTCATACAATGTTTGCCAGAAATCAGAAATTAATGCGAGTAATAAAGGGGATTTAAAAAAAAAAAAAAAAAAGCAGGGGCATCATCAAGTTTTGACCTCAAGCAAAAGTTGGCTTTAAGCAAAGTGACTTCTCAAATACAGTAATAAATATCACATTGATCCCATCAAATCGCAAATGTCTTTAGCTAAAAGAAAAAACAAATCATGTTGTCAAAATCACAGCCCTTACTTTCCATGACGAGTTCAGCTTTGATTTCAAACTTTCCAAATCTGTCAGTGACATCCACCCTGTTCTCTTTCCTAACAGTGACAGGAACGGGCATGGGAAGTTGTGGAGCTGGATCGAGATAGGCATAGGTAGAGTTTAAATCAAAGATTATTTTTAAGAACTCATGTAACATCAACTATATCAAAAAAGCAATTTGAATACATAAATCAATCAATTTAAAAAAAACAAAAATACCATTATATCAGAATTTCCTTGGAAGCAGTTACATCAGTGATGATAATGGCAATTTGTCAAAAAGGAGAAAAATGTAAAGTCCATCCCATCCGTCTCAAACTCAAATCAAATTATAACATAAAATATCACAGTTACATAATAGTATGTTATATAATTCTATTACTATTGTATATTCATTCTTATCATCATAACTTACTTTTTTGTAAATACTTGATGAATTGTCTTTTCCTTAAAACAATTTTTAAGGCTTACAATATTGCTTATAACACCTTTAGCAGGGATTAGGATTAACTTTTTTTTAAATTTCAGAATGTATGGTTATATTTTACAAATCACTCTGCTATTTCTTTGTTATCGCAACCCATGGTTATGCAGTTTATAAATAAGACTCATGAATCCTTAACAATTTGTAAAACAGTCTATCTAACAAAGATAAAAGGAGTAAACCAAGTTTATTTATTTCTTATTTTTTTAAATCAGACTTGCTCATTGTGATATTATAAAATTATCTCCCTATAATCAGATGACTTTTATAAGCATAGCATGAAGATAGAAGAGTGGTTGAGAGAGAAATATGGATAAGGGAGAAAAAAATATTTTTTAAAAATAAGAGAGAGAGAGAGAGAGAGAGAGAGAGAGAGAGAGAGAGAGAGAGAGAGAGAGAGAGAGAGAGAGAGAGACAGAGAGAGAGAGACAGAGACAGAGATAGAGAGAGAGAGTGTGTGTGTGTGTGTGTGACTACAAGGCTGGAATAGTTTAACGCTCTGAGCTTTTATTAGAGGAAATCAGCAGAAAATTTGTGAGAAAATACATGAATCCCGGAATTCCGCGGATCCATGGAAGATTATCATCACCGTTACATAAAAAGATACGTTTAAGTAAATTGAAAAGACTGAAAAAAAATGAACATATATTAAAAGAATGTCAATTATTTTCAGAAAATAAACTGTTACTTAATTCAGAGTATATTGCACAGCAATTCAACAAAGCGCAGCTCTACACTGTAGGCATAAATTAGAGATGGAATCTATCCCAGGCATGTCTTACCGGCAGGATGTTCCTCTACACTTCCAGCTTGGGACAAAGGAGTATCGCGGCCACTGATAGAAGGAGACCCCCGACCACTGACATTGGCTGAGATCATATCAGAGAAATTATCAGCCTCCAGCTCATTCTCCTCGTCTTCGACAGAGTGACTGGACGCTGCCTCTGATATCACTTCCTGGTAGTCACTAGCATTTCCTGTTGATTCAGATTTCATTGATTGAGTTACAATAATCAACAATAATGCAAATGTTGATGTTTGAAAATTCAAGTCAATAACAATGAAAAAAATAGAATAAAAGCTCCATTGAATTCACAGAGACAAATAGTTTGGATGTTTCAGCTTTTCCCCTCTGTTCACAAAACGGGATGAATAAGCTTAAACAATGATATAACTACGCCAACCTGTCAACTCACATTTATCTTAAGTGTCTTTAGCTTCTGTTTTGTTGACAAAAGGAGAAACCTGAAACATCCAAATCATTTATCTTTGTGAATTTTACACTAATACTATGAAGATAAAAACGGTCTGAGACCGAAATCAAGTTGTTTTTTGAAACCCATAATCAGGCCTGTAAAAGCCAGAGTTCATCTCAGTTTCTGTAGCATGAAACGGTCATCAACCATTCTTGGTACCATCTTCCTAGTCCGTCGTAGAGTACTTTATAACAGTTTTAATTCTAGAACCCAATAGAATTTGACTAGATAGTCAAAACATTAACCAATCTATTCCAAGTTCTTTTTTATCATCTTTGTACAGAAAAAAAACAACAATTATATTATCTCCATATATTTTCATCATGAAAAACGTAGAAAAAAAAAATTAACGTAACAAAGATCTACCTTTTCAACTTAAATTAATGGTTAGATAGTCACAATGTTTACGGACCTATACCCTTATCTAATTTGTTCAATGATATTTCATTAACAGTGAAAGCCAAAAATTGTGGAAAAAGTAAATTTCACATGATACGGGGAACCTTTTAAGGTATCAAACCATCTTTCATTTTTATGCCAAAACAAGCCGGACCATTATCCATTACATCAAAGAGCATCATCGTCATCTTCGATTTCCTCATCGTTATAACGAGCTTTTTAAAATATATATAGCACAATATACACTAAACGTGCTCAAAAGCGCTTTACAAGGAGTCCTTTACCAACAGCAACACGTAACATGTAGAACGAGACATGACGCCTGTTAGGCGATATTACATTTTTTCAGGACAGAGACAACGCTGTTAACGGCCAGGTACTCATTTTACACCTGAGTGTGGTGAGAGAATTTGAGTAAAGAGCCTTATCCAAGGACTCAACTCTGTGCCGAGTGAGGCTCGAACCCAGGATCTTCTGATCCAAAAGCGAGTGTCATACCACTAGACCACATAGCCACACCACATAACCATCATCACAATCTTAATCATCATCCTAGCCAGGTTGATCCTGTGTATCACGGATATACCTATAGATTCCTGATCGTGAGACAAAGAAAATCGAGTCCTTTTCTCCTGTATTTCAGGGTTGGGGGCTACTAAGGGCTGGGTGGGTTCGCTGTCCCCACCAGGCGGCTGGGCTGGGCTGGAATTGCTGATGTTGAATGTTGTATGCTTAGACTCCACTGGTTTGTGGGATGATAAAACCTAGAACAAAAAATATTTATACATTTAAAAAATGTGTTAAAGAATGACAAAAAAAAAAAAAAAAAAAACCTTCATGATGCAAATTTATACATATAAAAATCTGATCTATGCCAATAATAAGTTATTTTGAAAAAAAGTAAGGAAAGATTTTGCTTTCGTCTGTTTTTTTCTGGGTTGATTAATCAAAAATAAACCAAAAACTGATGATCTAGCATCAAAATAGTCGTTATAGCTTTTAAAAGTGTTGAAAAAGTGTGAACAAATTTGATATTCTGTCTACACTTTTTTAAACCTTTTAGAAACGGTTTCTGCTATTCTATTGGAGTTAGATCACCAAATTTTGATTTATTTTAAATTATTTAACTGATAGAAACACATCAAAACAAATTTTTTCCTTAGTTTTCACCAAATAACTTGGAATTGGGGTATTTTTGTGGTAGACGCCAAAAAAAAAAAAAAAAAAAAAAAAAGGCGTAATAACACAGCCTCATATACATTCACATTTGACCAAATATAACAAATTATTTAAAAGGACGCAAGAATTGAACATCAGATAGAATATGATGACCAACCTTTTTTTCTGGTAACATTCCAGGACAATCAGAGGGGTGTCGAATGGACACAACCAATACACCGCATGTGCTGTCACTATCGGTAGAGGACTCCCCTCCATTCAGTTCTTCTTGAGAAGGGGTTAAAGCTGAGGAGCTCTTCTTCTTGTTGCCTAAGAGACAAGGAGATAGGTGAGACGAAGAAAAAAAAATGATTAGCTTTAAGAGAAACAGAAAAAAAGGAAAGACAGATAAAAAATTATAATTGGAAAATGTTTTTAATAGCTTTTGCCAATAGAAATAAAACCGTTTGAATGATCAGAGGTAAACAAGAAGAGAGAAAGAAAGAGTATATAAGTCCTGTTATCCAACATTACTTATAGCAGTAGTAGTAGTAGGAGTAGTAGTAGTAGTAGTAGTAGTAGTAGTAGTAGTAGTAGTAGTAGTAGTAGTAGTAGTAGTAGTAGTAATAGTAATAGTAGTAGTATTAGTATTAATAACAATAATCACCACAACAACAACAGCAGCAGTAGCAGTAGTAATGATGACGATGACTATTTAATGATGATGTTGAGGAGGATGATGGTGATGATGACAGAGATGATAATGATGATGATGATGATGATGATGATAATGATGAAGATAATATTAATAATAATAATAATAATAATAATAATAATAATAATAATAATAATAATAATAATAATAATAATAATAATAATAATAATAATAATAATAATAATAATGATAATAATAATAATAATAATAATGCACTACAGACATCAATTGAGCTTTCTGAGATTTATTCTTTGTGTCTTACCATTTGATCCAATAATCAAATTAAACAGTTGTTTTTTTTTTTTCATGTCATTTTTCCAGTAATTTTTAAAATTTAAATCAAATATCAATTGAATGTAAAATGGTATGACCGTAATATTATATAAAATAGGTTGTACCTTTGGCTTTGGTTGCACTCTGGGATACAGGTTGTGGAATGGTGGGTGTGATGACCCCCCGAGGGTTAACAAGGTTATCAGATGAAGGTGGAGTCTCTGCCGGAAGAGCAGACAGAAGATTCTCCAAATGATGCTTGCCAGTTATTTTTTCTTCCAGCTGTCCTGCTGTGCTCCGCAGAAATTCCACCTTAGAAAGGTCAAATAAGTCAAAATGAATTTCCATGTCTTAAGATCATCAATATCATCATAGCGGTCAATTCATGGACATCATTACTGAAAAAAAGTATCACTATCAGAGACAATTTAATATAAAGCACTAATAACAATGAGCATTTGTACTCTGTTTAGTGCTGCCAACCATAAACCATGAAAATGTGTACCACGGCGAGCCAACATGACAAAGATTTTGAAAAAATGCGTACAATCCTTGTGGGGGGGGGGGGGGGGATTTCAATTGAAATTTCGGAAAATATAGCTCTGGTTTTATAGTCCTATGACCATGTCCTAACAAATGATACTAATAAACATAAACAACATGAATACTCTTTGAGTAGAAACACACTTTTCAGATGTTAAATCGACATACAAATCTATATGTCCCTATGAAATATTTTATTGAACTCCCAACATGAGAGTAATTACAGTGTTCAATTCAAGTAAACTAAGAAAGTATTATATGTTTTAAAATACCAATTGAATAATGTCTACAATCATCAGCAAAATGCATACAGGTGCATAAATGCATAAATGACAGTACGTAATAATAAGCATTTTTTATGTAAGATTGGCAGCACTCTCTGCTATTTCAACCTAAATTCCAACCATTAATATCTGATGAAAAACCACATATGTACAATGAATTGATATGGCCAAAGAAAAGGAGTTTGTTTACATGTGGCTAAATATAAGCAGTAATATGCCGCTTATAACTATTAGCTAATCATAATATCGCAATGCCAACTTTTTGACAAACTGTCTAACTTGGCACTTTTATTATCAAAATGACTGGTTCGGATAACTGTGGTGACTGGTTCGGATAACTAACTTATCACAAAGATAACGAAAATGATAAAACCACTTGACAACTCCTTCAAACTGCAGACTTGTGTTTTGGTTTGTGACTCATGATTTAAAGAGGTCCTAGATATGGGCAGTGATGTATATTGTCAAAGTGTTAGTGAAAAAAGGTGTCTAACACACCCTTGTACTGAATGAGACAGAAATTTGGCGTCATATGGCCTGCAGGGAGGCCGGTATGAATGAAGCACTATGAAACATATTCAGAAAAGTGAGTGGAGCAGGCACTAATGTTGATAATAACAAGAAATGAAGTGAGTAGAGAAGTGAGTTGAGGCACTTTGCTCCTCACTTTATTTTTTGTGGAACATTTTGAACATTATGAATCTGTGGAAACTGTCCGAATTTCGTCTATTTTGAACCAATACTTAAAACCAGGCTACACATTAATTCTTTCGTGGAAACGAATGATTGTTACAGGAAATAAAGAGAACAAATAGTCAGACATACCAAGTCTTTGATTTCTGAGGAAGTTACTAGGACACAAGATTGGGCACATTCTTGTTGGGCCCCATCCGGAGTTTTCATCACTGACCCTTCTCTCATCTGATCTATAAACTCGTCCCATGATCCTTCAAAGAAGAGGTCTAGCACTGAAGACATTGTTCCCTTTTTAAAAAATAATAAAATAAAATGAACAAAAATAAATTAATTAAATGGCTAATTCTTTATATAAGTTATTTTTTAAAATGTAACATTTATTTAGCTCAATATCCACTAAGCATGCTAAAAGCTCTTTACATAGGATGAGACATGATGCCTGCTAGACAATATTACAATTTTTTCCCTGACAGCGCCAACACTGTTAACAGTAAGGTACTCAAAGTGAGTAGAGAGCCTTTTCCAAGGACTCGACAATGCACTGCTTGTGGGACTCAAACCCAGGACCTTCCAACCTGAAGGAAAGTGTCATAACACAAGACCACATAGTCGCTCAAGTAAAAAGCAAATTTTAGAAATAAGAAAAGACAAGTGAGAAATCCTGTAAACTGAGATTGTGATTATAGTTACATCACCATATATAGGGGAAAATGTACAGCTGTGAAATCAGAACCTTAAACAGAGGCTGGCCTTCAAAAGAATGTAGTTTTATTTTTATGAGAGACAGTAAGTAATCAGTCTTTTCTGTTCTAAAATCTAGTTCCAAATTAAAGTAATCCACATCAGTTGTGATAGTATAGAAAAAGCATGAATTAAACTTAAACTCTGTTGAATTCAACATGAATAAAAATCGAACAAATTGTTGAAGTTGATAAACTAGTTTCATTTGTGAAGATGATGATGATGATGATGATGATGATGATGATGATGATGATGATGATGATGATGATGATGATGGTGATGATGATGAGGAGGAGGGAGAGGAGAAGAGGAGGAGCAGGAGGAGGAATATGATGAAGCAGACAACTCATCCTTAATTTTAGATATAACAGCAAATTCAATCAATGAAAAACACTGAAGCACTTCTACAGTTCTCAGGAGCAAATAAAAGTAGACCGTGTAAATTATTTCATACATTAACAATATGGATATAGGCTCAAACAACACTCAGTCTGAAATTTCTTTGCCCTTTAATCTCCTCTTGTAAATAATTCAAATTTTCTCATCAATCATAAACACCTTTAAAAAGTTATTTCTTTTAGAAGAGGAGGAGGAGGAGGAGGAGGAGCAGGAGAGGAGGAGGAGCAGGAGAGAAGGAGGAGGAGGAGGAGGAGGAGGAGGAGGAGAAGGAGAAAAAGGAGAAGGAGGAGGCGGAAGAAGGAGGAGGAGGAGGAGAAGAAGAAGAAGAAGAAGAAGAAGAAGAAGAAGAAGAAGAAGAAGAAGAAGAAGAAGAAGAAGAAGAAGAAGAAGAAGAAGAAGAAGAAGAAGAAGAAGAAGAAGAATAAGAAGAAGAAAACCATCCGTGATTATGTTCTCATAATTATTTGAGCTGTCACTTATTTCCTTAATGCACAAAATTGCATCAAAGACGGGCAAAGAATCCAATCAAATTTGACATTATAACAGAGATTCACTATTCAGCCATCCAGCCTCCATTCTCTGCCTACCTTGTCAAAGCGTCCATATAGGTCCTGTACCTTTGGATCAATATTCTCCCATTGAGAGATTGCTAAAACTTGGATGATTTTGGCCATCTAGAAAATTAAACAAAAATCATTTTCTCAGTAGAAAAAAATAACAAATAAACGAAAAAGGTTTAAACACATTCCATCATTAAGAAACTCTTGTAAATGGAATGGATTTATTATATATTTTCAACAATCGATTCTAACACTGTAAGCAGTACATGCAATTTTATACATATTTATGTATAACAAACACTGAACATGTAACCGGGCGCATGACAATTGCACTTTTACAATTGAGATGTGGATAAGTATTGGAGTCTTACTCCTGCCATGAAAGCACTATAGCCACAGACATTCTCAAGTTTGAGCTAAAAACAAAAGTGAAATCGTAGCTGTTGCTTATACGATAAGTAGAGGTGGATGCTAACCAACAAAAAGAAGGAATATTTAACATCTCTTAACCTTAACCTCTCTAAGTCTCTCTTGCCAATGGAATGTTGCGTTTCTGTCATGCAACAGCTTAAGTGCCAAGGCTATGGAGACACAGCCCCACTTTGCAGATAAGAGGCAGATTGTAATATATCCATAACACCCCATGATATAGAAAAACATGATCCATCTGTATCCTGATCACTACCCCCCACCCCTCCTCAACCCAATCCCCTCATCTATTGTCCTCTACACTTTAGATCATAACTCTTCCAAATCAAACAATGCCCCTGATATACCAAAGTGATCTCAAATATCTTTTTCCTATGTTGCAAGCCATATGTTAAAGCCAACCGAAAATATCACAGATAAGGTGGAATAAACAACTTAAGGTTTCTTAATTTGAATGACAAAATTTACTGTTAGAAAATGTTTCCAGAGGAAATGTCACATACTTCATTGACAACTAAATAATAGATCTATAAATTTAGAAAATGAATAAATAAAATATTGCCCTCACCTGCATCAAATTATGCCGAGAAATATGACTAATGGGAACATCTGAGGTGATACCAAATGGCTCTGGGTCACAGATAGCTGGGCAAATAAATCTGTCGAATATGAGATCAGCGCAACTGGTACGAATCTCCTGCATACTGACCTGGCCACGCTCTGTGAGGACACGATAGACCTGTGATATCAACCAGCCAATACTTGCAGGAAAACAGTGAATGTTTGACTTGATACTATTTATAAATCGTGAAGCCAACAGGACCAATTTATCCACAGCTTCTTTGCGATATTCTTCCAGTTTTGTTATATGTTCAGGAGTACCAGGTTCTCCAAATCGTTTCAATTTCTCAACAGGTGGAAATCTGATCAGAGCTTTGTCAGGGTCGATATCGTAAAACCATTCATCTTCCATCAAAACTCTCATTATAGGTTCATACAAGGCAGCAGTGAGAAAAAGACGAGCTGAAAACAAGCTATCGCATAATTGTCGATAAGCTTTAGTAAAGGCGATGTTGGTACGACTAAACAATCTTCGGGGATTGACACTGTCAGCCACTTGTTTCTCCAGCAGAGTTTTTAAGACTTTTAAAACAGCTGTCTCGTCTTCTTGTAAAACACAATTGGAATAGATGGAGGAGATTGTAAGACTGACTACATTGTCGACCTCAATCCCTTCTTGCCTATCTCCCTCTAGAATGACATGGGCCAAAAGTGTTGGATTGTCGTAAAGATATCTAAGCAACTCCCCATATTTGGCATCATGATAACTGAACACTTTGTATGAATCTACAAACTTGGTGTCCTCTAACTGGTTGTTGATGGCATAAGCCTGGTATTGAAAAGGAGAGAAAAAGTAATTTCATATTCATTGCCACTTCCTAGAGTTGCTAAAACTTTAATTCATTAAGGTTGATGTTTAAAATCGGTATTAAATTCACAATGACTTAACAATAATATCATAATGTTATTCATATTAATATCATGATTATCATTAACATCATTACCATTATTACTGCAAGTCTTCATACTGAAGTCAAGTAGAGAAAAGCCATTAGGTTCACTTTAAGACTCTCAGTTAGTCATATAATATATAATGAGTAAACATCACTAATTCAGCAAGAAAAAAAAATCAAGAACAAATGAGATTTTAATCTAAGAAACAAAAAAATAGCAGTAAAATCTCAGAAAAAACTGGAAACTACAACTCCAACATGGACTATTTCTAAAATCACTGAATTGCTGCATACGAATGGAAAATTTAGGATTAGATATTAGCCCTATGATGGATCATTTTAAATTTTCAAGTAAATATGCACTGGTTTTCTGATACAAATATTTCTACATTACGATAAGCAGAGGGAGAAACATAAATAATCTTGACCTGAACTTTAAAAATTATGTTCTCAACGAGAGGTGACAAGCATTAGCCTTGACTTACATTTGCAATAAACCTTCAATTAGTTCCATTCATATATCAAAAACAGAAGTAATAATCAAGAAATGTATTGAAGTTGTCTTACATCAGTGCTTTCTCCATGTCCCTGTTGCCAAAACTGTTGCAGATTTAATTTTTGGCGCCTTAAGACCCATGAAGAGTGGTTTAGTTCTTCTGCAAGAATTGTAATGTTGTTGAATAAACGCTGCAACTGCTCTCGTTCATTGCTAGCAAACAAGTTTTCTGTCTGCAGGTGCTGACTCAACTCAAGTAACTCAGAAGTCAGAGTCATCTTGAACAAAGTGACTGAAATCAAAATAAAGCATATGATAAGGGAAAAGTTTCTGAAAAAAGCTTTGACATGTTCAGTGGTGTTTGTACAAAATATATATGGTGAATGCTAATCATCGTGCAGGCAAAATTGAATTATATGAGCATGAGTAACTCAAGCTTTTAAAAAAAAATTAAGATCCTTTTGTTTATTTTTTTTAAAAACAAGAACCCTCATTGGATTGCAAAGTACCCCATTTCGCTAAAGGAAATCTTTATTTTTAATTAACAAAATGCGATGACAAGAGAGAGAAAAAGATTTAAAAGACAAAATAAGGGGGGGGGGGGGGGGGGAAGCATTTATCATTTGCATTGCTCTGTAGAAAGAAGACCCAAAAAAAAAAAAAAGGGGCGGAACCAGGATTCGAACACACAGCGTCGATTCCGACAAGCCTTCTACTTCTAAGGCAGATGACTTAACCATTAGGTCATGACACCTGCATGAATGTCGAGGTATATTGTGTATATTTAGTAACCATCGACTGATTTGTGGTTGGTTAATTTTATGCTTTCATTGATAATTTATGAACTTTACTTATTTCGTTCTATGTGCATTACGAAACTTTTCATATTTGGGTAATGTTTAAAAGATGTTTCAAAAAAGTGTATTCTTCCATCAATATTGCCAGACAGGTATCTGCTAATAATCGGTTTTTTTTTATTGGCAGACATGTCTGGCAATAATCACAGCATAACTATACATGAACTGACTGAAGATAGTTTGGGCTTGGTGATTTATTTCCCATGACATCGGAGATCTTGTAACAAGAGATCCTATCTTCCATAGAAATATATTGAAATAACAACAGTCATTCATTGGCTAGCTGTAACTGTAACGGATTGAATGGCTGAAGAGACTGAATGAAATTGAAATGAATCATTCATTGAATTGAAATTGAATGAATGAGATTGGATTGGGTGGATTGTGAGTGGCAGTGACCGACCACCTACACATGTATTCATATAATATAAAAACGTTGTGAATGGGTAAAACATTATGCGGTAGATGCAAGTAGACATGAAGAAAATAAATCAGAGTAAGACGTAGTTTCTGAGCCTTCGACTTTTCAACGAAAAAATGTGAACCAAGAAAGAGATGGCTTGACTGGGAAGGGGGAGGGGCTCATTGTCCTTCGCATTTGCAGCCCGTCTTGCTCCATCATATTTAAGTACCCAAAAAATGAATGCAATTAAATGATAACAAATGCATATACCTTGTCCAGATTACAACTTGTTTCCGATACTAATAATGGGATCGGTGATATTGTTATCTATCATTGTATGAACAGCAATCCTTTCAGGATCAAGATCAGCAACACCGTCCATTAAAAAATAAAACTAATAACACAATTTGCGCATGTGTAAATAAAAGGGAGACATAAACATCCGTTTACTTGCATTTTACATTTCACCGTTACTGCCATTATTTCTCTCAATAAATTTATATATCAATTTTTTCAACAAAATTAAAAATATATATGAGCTTTATCACGAATTAAATATATTTTAAACCTGTCATCTTATAACAATTACCACATAGTGAAATATATTACAAGCGATCCCTTTTGGATCATAGTGAGAATACCAACGGTTCTCTTCACTTTTATCTCTTTCTTT
>NC_088368.1:29562522-29652522 GCF_034508935.2 Berghia stephanieae | reverse complement strand
AAGAATCTTTAATCAATTGCAAAACATATTCCATCAACAAAGCAAATTTAAATTAGCTTATAAACAATCATTTCTTAAATCGATCAGCCTAACTTATCTCTATTACCAAATGATATCTATAAACATAATATGAAGATAGAAGGGTGGCTGAGAGAGAGAGGAGAGAGAGGAGAGAGAGAGAGAGAGAGAGAGAGAGAGAGAGAGAGAGAGAGAGAGAGAGAGAGAGAGAGAGAGAGAGAGAGAGAGAGAGAGAGAGAGAGAAAGAATTAATGAATTGATTTTTATTTTTTTTAAATTGTTTTATAATTAGACACAAGTTGTAATGAATTCTATTAACAAATTCAGAACAATCAAACAAAAACAAAACAAAACTTAAAAAGGAAGAAAAAAAAAAAAGACACGCTTATAAACCTTATAAAATCGTCAAATGAATGTATTTTCATGTTACAGCTAAAAAGTACACAAATATTTACACCCATTTGCTCCATCCCCTTCCCTTTCGGTCATCTTCTCATTCATGGCCACCATGTGTCTTGTGCTGCCTTTGACATTTGGCGCCAGCGTGTCTAGACTAACGTCATAAATAAAGGAGTGTCACCAATATTCATGCAACTGAGCAGAGGTGTCAAAAAATGATAGAAGGCATATTATTGTTTTTCCCCCCTGAACTACCACTGAGCAGAAAATGTTTGACATGACAAAAACAACGGAATATTTATGAACAAATCCTAAAATCCCAGAAATCCGCGGAAGATTATCATCACTGGTCCCCACTATATTTTTAAAATTTTTTTTTTTTTTTTTTTTCAAAATCTCGACAATTTGCAAAAAATTGCAAATTTTGCGGCTGCAATGCAAATCACCGATGCAAAAAACTGCCATGACAGAAGAGACAAGAAAATACCAAAAAGTAAAACGATTTTTTCCCCGTAGGGTTAAACAGGTAGGAGAGAAGAAAAAAACAGAAAAACCGTGTGGTTGGTAACTGGAAGTTCATCACTCATAACTGTCTACAGTTATTCAGAGTGGACTCCCCGACTCTGAATAACTGTAGACAGTTATTCAGAGTCGACTCTGAATAACCGCAGCCAAAAATAATGGGAGGAACTAAAATTAAAATTCTAGAATAAACGTTCACATTTTTTTGAAGATTTTAAACAATATTATTTGACCATGTAAGATAATCATTATTACACGGGTGCAAGATTTCCGGCTTCACCCAGAATGCTGGCTTTTTAAAATGGATTTTGATTCATTTTCGGCCTCTAGATCACTCCAACATTATATCATTTGGAGGCAGTAGGTCATATTTCAAAACAAGTTTCAGGCTTAGTGTATTTATTGGAAATGGATTTTAGGCTTTTAGGTCATACCCTGCTTGCACCCATGATATTTATTATGATTTATTCCGTTGAGTAAACAAACTGTTCACAATATTATTTTAATCTATAGTGCAGATCCGATATATCGACAACGGTTTTATATCGACATCATGCTTATATCGACATGACATCAAAGTCCCGATGTGTTTTTTTCACTGTATAACATTGGTAAATATTGATCGACTATATTGACAATTATTTTACCACAAGACGGTTATATCGACATTCGAACCATTGATACCGGCCATAATTTGTCTTTAAAAAAATAATAATAAAAAATATATCCTGCAGTGAAGTAATACACAACAGTCAATGACAATGCTGAGAGATCTCGCTGCGATGTAAAATAACAGTCAAAGAAAAACTAAGAATATTGTCCAATAACATCCTGTGAATCGTCATCGATCAGAATCGTGATGTCAGCAGTCAAGCCTAGTCCCGGGCTGTGCCATCAAATCCGGTACTGATACCAGTAATGGGAATTCTCGATATTAATATTCCTGGCTTTCAACAAATAGGCTAATGAGAAATGTTCTCCACATCACCCACTACGTGCGAGACTGTCTATCTGTCTTCACAAACTGCCCAGCCAATCCCGGTCTGGAACCAAGACTGAGTGTTGGTAAAAACGAAACAGACCTCAGACCTCTTACCCCCCCCCCCCCCCCCCCCCGCCTTGTAAAAAAAAAACACAAACTATTTCTTAATTTCTCTCAAATGCAGTGCTGATGGTCTCAATATAATGGGCATGGTCAATGCCACTATTACTGGTATTCAGTCTCGATACCACTCCGAAATAATTAATTTTTAGAGGACACCATTGCCAATGTGGAGTTAGATGAGGATAAGGTACCATTTGGACCAGTTTCCAGCCATGCCACTATAGTAGCTATCGAGACCCTCCACTGTTTTTCACAGCAACTTCATGATGGTGCTTCCTTATTTGAGGTCAATGCCAGTGCTGAGGAAAGTTTCCATAAAATTATTCTGGGCGTTAGAGATGGACCACAATATTAGACTATTTACAAGTCATATGAAGTGAACCGTCATGAATTTCAAATTGGCCCTTTTAAAGGCCATCAAGATTGACTTCTCTTGTTATTTTCTGGCATTTTCCCATTTGTGTACCTTTCATTTTTTAGAATAACTGATATATCGACATCTCGCTTATATCAACATTTTACCGCAGTCCCGACAGTCTTGACTGTATCATTTTTGTTATTCACCAATTTATTGTAGGCAAGAACCGAAGTGTTGTGTAAAAGTAAAAGTACAGTAGTAGCAAACTAATGAAATTGACTAACTTGATTGTTATCAGGTAGAAAAATACCACAAATATGTAAGATAATTTTTTAAATTTAGCTTTACACTTTTTATTGACAAATATTTTGGTCAATGAATATAGAGAGTGATTCGTGTGATTTACTATCTTTACATTTGTATTAGCCTCTGTGATATTAATTTTCTAGCCAGTGTCATTTAATGAATGCATATTGTAACTTATTTCTAAAGCCCACTGCAATACCCCGACTCTTTAATTTCAAGTTTTCATTCCCTCCCAGACAACTTGAGAAATTCTGGCAGTTATGAGAAATTTGATAGCCAATGTCAAATTTCTATCATCGAGCACATAATTACCAGCAAATCTAAAAATACAATACAGTAGTATAATAAGCATAATAGATGACCACCTGTTCCTGATAGCATTTATTTCTCTGCAAATATTGCAGGTTCTCCACTAATAATAATAATTATGATGATATTATGATCATCAACATTAGTTTATTTCACGGCCATACTTCTACAGAGATCTCCTTTGCATTGTGCAGGGTTTAAGTACTCCAGTGCTGGCAATTCAGAAAACCTGGCTTATCCTAACAATACCGTCACTGATGGACATTTCCCGATTAGATAGGACCACTGTAATTCATGTTTTGAACCAGATATAGAACAAAACTCATTTTTTTCTGATGATGTTGTATAAAGTGGTCCTATCTCAGTTCTTTTTTTTTTCACATATATTTACATAACAGCTGATGTTTTCTCTGATAAAAAGTTAATGTCTTATTTTTTTCTAACTCAAGGTTTCTGAATTTGAGGAAATGACAAATGTGATGGAAAAGAGACAGGAGGTGGATAAAAGACGGAAAGAATTACTTCTTGAGATAAAGAAAGGGAAAGAAAAAAAACAGGTATTCAAATGTTGGAAACATTGTCTTCCTTTAATTAATGAAATCATTAAAACTAAGGGAAGTTGTTGTCCTTGTGTGAGATCAGTTAGTTTTGCTTAGTCTGTGGTTGAGATCCTTTTGCTGATAGGCTTTTGTTGATAATTGATAATGAGCCAGTTAGATAAGACATGCCTGTAGGAGGTATTGGTATTTCTTGTTACTATTGGAAACATTCAAGTGCATCCCTTGTGGCAAATGTCATTTTTATCTATGTCTGGGTGGGACCTTTCTAGTCTAGGATGAGACACGAGGATACGTGGGCTCTCATAGGACTAGTTTGTTAATATTGAATGGAAAAAAATAAAAAAATTTTCATCTCTTTTACCAGGCGCCCAACATGACAGTGCAAGATGACATTTACAGTGAATTGAATGAGTGCAAAAGTAAAATGAAAAATCTGATGGTAAAGTATTACTGTTTTGTCCAACCTTTCATTACATAGTCATCAAAGTTTGAACTGGTTTTTTTTAGGCATATTTCTTTATTATTTATTTAATCATTTATTTATATATTATTTTATTTATTCTTGTTTTTTGAGCCGTTTTAGAGATACAGGGGATTTTTATTGCTCAGTTGGTAAAGAAAGTGATTCTCACATAAATGGACTGGTTTCATTATTTTGAGGTAAAGTCAGTTTTGATTTTTTAATTAATTTATTTATTTAGTGAATTTGGAGAGGGGAAGTAGGATGGCAACATGATTTACAGAACTGTACAAAGTACAATGAGCAAACGGCGACCATTTGGCCTGAGAGGACTACACTAAAGTTGAAGCTCTATGGGTCTCAGCACGAGCTTGGGAAGACCACAGCGTTCATACATCTTGTTGACCTTCAGCCATAAAGACATGGGAAAGAAGAAGAAGAAGAATTAATTTTTTTAAGTAATTTTTTTTTTCTGACCCCTCTGTCTACATCCAGCTGTTATTTGGTAAATACGAATGAAAGTGCTTCACAATATACTAACCTCAAATTCAAAGTTGAGATAGACTGTGTGTTTAAAGCTGCAGAAAATGTGATACACTGTTCCCTGTTCCATTTTGATTCTTAAAGACTGCTTTTCTACTGTTTTTACAAATGAAAATTTTTTTCTTCTCATTATCATTACTATTGTCAACATCATCATCATCATCATCATCATCATCATCATCATCATCATCATCATCATCATCATCATCATCAAAATTTAAAAAACAAAAATAAATAGTGACATATTTTTTTCATGATTCTTTCTCCAGAATGATATTTGGTCACTAGAGGATAAAATTATGAGGACTGCGTTAAAATTACCCAACGACCTTCACACTTCTACTGTAAGTCCTCGTGAATTTCTTTTCATAAAACTTATTTTGACATTTTGTGTGCACTCATTCACATACATGCAGAGAAAGAGAGAGAGAGAGAGTGTGTAAAATTAAAGTAGATTACCTTAACTGACAATAATAAAAAAAAAAACATGGGAAGCTGGGATACACAATTAATACGATAAACTTCCTAGACATTGGGAAATAAGTGATAATCATTAAAGGCGAATTAGAAAAAAAGGATGAAGGCTAGTGATTTAATTATGAATATATTCAAATCAGAAAAATACAAAAAACACTGAATATGAAATTTGAATCTACTTGAGCTAGAGAGTGTGGTAAAACATTACGATTACAGTGCAAGCCACTTAATTGCAGCAGCACCGTTATGCAAAAATCATTCCAATTAAGCGACATTCCAATTAACTAATTCCACAAGTGGCTTTCATTATTGGAACAACCTATCAAGAATACACACATGTCTTTTGTAGCAATTAAAACAATGGCCAATACTGAGCATCCTTTCAGTTTCTAAAATGTTATCCTCTGTTTTTTGTAACATTTAATATTCATGTTAACATTACATATGTATGCAGAGGTACGATGAGCCAGAAAATGAATTATCATATCTAATGACACACATATGTATGATGAACTGTCAACAATCCTTTCCCAAATGCAGGCCAAATGAATCGAAGACACATGAATCCTGTTTTACCATATATAACACATTGTGCAATTTTAATATACATACCATTAAAAACAATCATTTCATCATTTATACGAGCTCTTGTCATTCTCCAGGACAGTCGAAGGGTAAAGGTAAAGTATAATATACTACAACATCGTTTTTAATTAATGGACCTATTTGTTCATTTAAAGACACTGAATGATTCTGTTATTGTTATCGTCAATAGAGACACATTTCTCTTGGAAAGAAATAAAAATTGTAACCATGTTCTAAAGGTCTGAAATCGTTCCAATTAACCGGTATGCATTCTGATTAAAGTCAAAATTATATAACAAAAATTCTGTCTCCTAAAGATTGTTCCAATTAAGCAGCTGTTCTGATAAAGTGTTGTTCCAAATACCGGCTTCAACTGTAGTAGATGGTAGATAAGTGCAGCGAGAATACAGACAGCTTCATTCACAAGTCAGAATGGAATCATAATGAATGTGTTGCAAGTTTATGCCATAGCTAATGATGCATCTAGAGAAGTTAAACTTTTTTGGAAACTACTGCAAGACACATTTAATCAATTTTCAAGTCAAGATGTTAACATCATATAAGACGACATAAATGGCAAGATGGGAGGTAATAACAATAGATATGCACGGGTGATGGAAAGGCATGACTAGAAGAGGCAAGTGACAACGGAGAGAAGCTTTTGAACCTTTAACCAGCAATAGCTGGTGATTTGCTGACCAACTTCATACACGGTTCATATGGATATCACCATTTGAAAGTATTAAGAACCAGATTTAGGTTATAGCATATTGAATTTGTTTTCCCAGCTCGCTGAAAAATTTTAGAGTGAGGAGCAGAATATGAAAGTCAAAGTGTCAGATGATTAACTTATTTCCTATCTTAACCACAGCCCAGCAATAGAATGTGCTCATTTGCTTTTCTCTCACCACCCTCTTTTAGGCAAAGCTGCCACTAAATGATAATAAGACCTTTATGCCTATGACCTATTCCCCCGACTTGCCATATAAAAAGGCCTTCTCTTACTCTTTCTTGTTTGTTATTTTTCATTTTTCATTAAAAAATTTTTGTTTGTTTGTTGGTACCACCATTTACGCCAAGTGTTATATATTTAGTTTTTATATTGAGTTGTGTTTGTTTATTATGCTAACAAAAGATCCAATTACGAAATCTTCACTCCCTGTATATTGTACTTATTTATTGAAAGCTGAACAATTTAGTTAGTGTTAGTAGTTTTTACTATTTCTAATGTAAACATGGTTATATAACGAGATTTTAACTGTATGTTCAACTATGTTTTTAAAAATCTCTTACAGCCTTTGGAAAGCCCCATCATTGTGAAAGAAAACCCTTGTGAGATAGGTTAGTTCATAACAGAATGAAATAGAATACAATGAACATTATAATATGACAATCTAAGCTTGCGTTTTGAAACTTCACCAAGATGTTATGCTCCCTTCATCCTCCTCCCCTCGCCCCCACTCCCAACTACCCCACTCCTACGAAACTATTTTAGTGTTTTGCATTCTTTGAAAAATATTTCACTGTTAAATATCCACCCATTGTTACTGCTTTTATTTACTTAATCTTTTTATTCAAATGTTGTTAAGCAGAGAGAGTATACAGTTTGATTTTAGGAAGTAGGTGATAAAAGTTTTGTTTTTAGTTTTCAAACATACGCATAAGCAAAGTGTTTGATCACCTGAAATGGAATAAAGTAGAGGCAATTGTGCTGCGCTTTCCTATATATTTAAGTACCTAAAATAGAACATTACACTTGACAGGAACTTTGTTTTCTGAGCTTATGCCAACGAGAAAATCGACACTGTTCTTGAAATGCTGATACAAAAGATTTATTTCAATTTATGAAAAACCTATCTTTGCATGTGTAGAAATCTGATAGCCAAATGCGAACTGGACGTTATATCCGATAATTCATTTCAAAACTCATACTACTTTTTCCTATTGTCCAAAACCACGTTTCTCTAAGCACATAGTATTTCCTTTTAATATTCAATAATGAATGATGATTAAGTGAATGGGGTCTAGTACGGAAAAAAAGGCGCCCATGTAACTTTTTGAAAACCATTTTATAATCTTGAAAGTGTGCTTGTATTTAAAACAAACCAATTATCATCTAATTTATCATTTTTATTTTGGGGAAATATTTTGCATTAGAGTTTGTCTCTTTTTTTTTTTTTTTTTTTTTTTTTTTTTTTTAAATCATTTTTTTTTTTACAGCAATAAGACCTTAATATTATAAGGGTTTAGACTTCTGAGTAAGTTTATGTTGAAAAGTTTTATCGTTAAGAGGATAAATTACTTTGTGTAAAAGGAATATCTTTTAGAATCAATACATATTAGATCTTTACTTGGTTTCCTGTGATAGAGTAGATGAGAAGATTTTTTTTCCCTGTCACAGGTACAAGTTCTGGATTGAGTCATGTGGACATTGGTAAAGAATTTGACCTTATTAAGTTTAGGTAAGTAATTATGTTATATCCTTCGTATTTTCACCTGGAAAGATATGAACTTTTGCCAAATGCGTAGAAAAGCTAAAAATGTCTGCTATTCTTTATTAGTTTTTTGTTTATTTTTTGCATTACGATTTTTTTTAAATCAAATCTTTTTTAACACCCATATTGTTCCAGACACATATTGAAATCTCTTTAACTGGGTGAGGTTCTGGCCTCCCATAGTGGGCAGGGTGGCACTTACTGTGTCTTCTATCCCCCAATATCTGTTTCCTTGGCCCTGGCTGTAGTGCTTGACTGGGAGGGAAACAGCCAAATGCATAGTTATTATTTTGGGAGATGATATTTTTTTCATTATAAATCGTTTCTCTGTTATGTATTGTTATATTTGTTATTTTGAATGTATAATGTAAGCATTTTAGTGTATTCCTCTTAGTGGGGACTTGTGCTGGTGTCTGAGTGAGACGTTTAAGTGATCTCAAACTAAGTACATTGATGTTGTGCTCTTGGAATCTACATCTGTTCCCTATTTGAACCATTTCCCCTTTGTCTTACTTTTTCCTCAAGTCCTTTTAATTGTAATTCTAGAATCTTTTTACTATCCAATTTTCTTCCTTTTTACTGGCGCTGATATGACCTAAATATGTTGCAAGCACCGTAAAACCCATTAAAAACAAAAACAAAACAAATCTCTTTAACAATGGTATTTATCACAATAATTCATATCAGATCTAGATCACAACAAATTATAAACGCTTTGTCTCATAAAATATGACGTTATCAATATAACTCATGTTTGATATATACCATATTTGATTAATAGTTTTTCAAATAAAACTCCAGCTTTGCCAATTAAAAAAAAAAAAAAAAAAGAATTATTCTGATAACTTTCAAGCTTGTATTTTATTTATTTTTTTTTAATCCACCTGCGTTAAACTTAAGGAAAACAAGGGACTGACACACAATCAACAAAATAAACAAAAATCGTTGCTGTTGATATCGAGCCAATGGAATTGGTCACTTCATTTTAAAATAATATTCACACCCAGGGTCCATTGAGTAAAGGTTCATCATGATTTTTAAATTTGAAACTAACTGCTTCTGGCTTTCCTCTTTTTTAATTTTTTTTTTTAATTTTTTTTTTTTTTTTTTGGTAGGACAATGCCTACTGAATGAATGTGTTTTGCTACCTGCTTCAGTCCCCTTATCAGTGGCTGATCTATAATTTTGTGGACACGCTTATTCAAAACTGGTTGTACAGTATTGAGTCTTGTTGTTTTCTATGAGTTGTGTAATTTTTTTTTTTTAGTTTCATTCACTCGTAGAAACCATCAAGCTCTTTGAAATGTAGTTTACATGTGAGTTGTCATTTTAGTATTCACTGTGTTGTATACAACTAAGGGACTCAATCAGAAATAAGTCCTTTGGAGTCATTAGGCCCATGAAGTTATAAGTAATCCTCTCTCCGGTGGATTATATGACCTTGTCGCGGTCGGAGGGCTTGCGTGTCTCGATGATCGTAAGTGAGAGGCCAGACCAAGAATGATCTACAACGATCAGCATCGTCAACAAGGAAGGAAGAAGGGAGGAAATCAACCGTCGAGTTCAGCTTTCCCTAGTCCACACCCTTGGGTGTGGGTGTTGTCCACGACGTAGGGGAGGGGTGAAAAGGGACTGACTCTCTACAGGACATCCTCCCGGATTCCCAACTTAGACCATCTGACCACGGGTAGATGGAGCTCGTCATCGGGGGACCGACATCCATCTAAGAGAAGGACACTCTGAGCAAAAACCCGGACAGATGGAGTTCGTAAACGGGGGACCGCAATCCATCTAAGAGAAGGACACTCTGAAGCAAAACCGCCACTGCCTTGTGGACAGACCTTGGATGGTCAAAGGCTAAGGAAGCAAATCCTGAAAAACAGCACGCCGAAGACAGAGCAGCGGGGCCGGAAGGCGCAAATATCACAGGAAACTGGAAACTGCCACTGCATGCTTAAATCCCAATAGGATGGGAACGAAGAAGAAGAAGATAAGTCATCCTGATTTTTGTTGATCACTAAAAACAATATCTGATACATGCTCCTTGGATACCATCTGATTATTTCAAATTAATTTTCAAAGGACTTTCCCTCCTCCCCGGATTCTACCCATTTTTGAAGCTGGTGAGTCAAGTGCTTTACCATTTGAGTCATCCAGATATCCCACCCCAATTATTTGCTTGCCAGTTTTTAAAAATATGATTGTGTAATGGGGAGTCAATGCATCCTGACTTAGCAATGACTATGAAAAATGTTTTTTTCTCTTTTTGAGGAAAATTTTTGTCTAAAATCCAAGCCCTATCTCCACTGAGTAAAATTTTTTTTGAATTTTGAAAATCCATTCATAAATAAACAAGTTATACAGTTTTAAATGTGTCATTTATTTGGATGACCCGCAAAGAGGAAAAAAACGTGAAAATATGGGACGCTTTTTCGGCATTTTTTTTTCGACCTTTCGTTGTATCTTGCGTAATAAGTGGATTAAAAGATTGAAACTTGAAGAGCAAATTAAGATGGTGTTTTGTAAAATACGGGAAAAGTACTCGTCATATTTATATGAAATTTTACAACCAAAAAGAAGAAATGTTCATGTATTACCTTGTCAGAGACAAAACCTCCACGCCCGGTAGTTTTAGAAATATTTTACTCCAAAGAGTAAAAAAAAATTTTTAACGGTCTTCTGGTAATCGCACGAGTTTTGTCGCTTGACATAATCTAAAATGACCTTTTTTCTAACTGTGCGCCAACTTTCAGTCATATTCATCGATAAACAGCGTTGTAATTAATTTTTTAAAATAGCATATACGAAACGGCTTCGTCCCATATTTTGACGCGAATGTGGGCACTTCGTAAGCGAAAAAGAGGCCCAAAGATTTGTGCAGGATAGTCATTGCTACCTGACTGACATCTGTGTTTTATCAGAAATTTATAACATTTGCTTTGAACTTAGCAAGGCTACCTGCGTTTGTACTGCGGTACCAAGTTTTAGGCCCGTGGAGCCTGAGATTATCCCGATTTCTATAGCATGAAATGACAATAGTAATTGCTTGCCACCCTTAGATAGAATGCTAGTCTATTAAAAAGTACTTTATGCTAGATCTAACAGACCTAGCTACCCAATCACAGCTGGGTGGGCAGGAAGGTCAGAAAAAAATCTCGACTCCACCCAGGTTCGATCTCGGTCTCTTTGCACGTGGAGCGAGTGCTCTATCAATTGAACTATCCAACCCCCTTTTTCTCAAAAGTCAACTGAGAGTCGAATGGGCTGATTTAGAAAGCTCAGTTTTAAACAGTTTGTGAACTACAAAATAAGACTGGTTTTACGTTGACGGCTGGCTTTAGTATTTTATTAACTGGAAATTGATGACAGTTATAGATCTGTCTTTAGTACTTAAAACTCTCAATCAAAGCCATGTAAATTAGGGATTTATTAATTATTTATGAGTTATTTTGTGCTTCCCCAATAGTTTTTATGGATGCAGTATGATTGGCATTTTACTCTTCAACATAGTTCAATGAATTTTGTGTCAGTACAGAAAAGCCTGGTGTCATGGTCTTATGAGCGCCCAAGAGCTAACTGGACTACATTTATAAAATAAAAATGTGATAAATAAGGCCCTCAGAATTTACTTGTTACTTTAAAAAAAAGAACAAATGACGAGTTTGTTTAAGATGATGTGAATAGAAAGATGAAATTTAATGAAATGAGTATTCTTTTAAATGAATGGTGAGCACAGTTACAAATGAGAATATGATGGTATTACGTAACTTATGCAATCTTGCTGAGATGATGATAATGTAAGATATTGCGTGCTGACTTATGGGGTTCCACTTCCAGTCAGAGAATACTTGCAATTCCTTCCTGTCAGGATAAAATCTTGACAGTAATGTGACTGGCAAAGATGACCAAGGAAGCTCCGGCATCTTGATGATGGGAATCAAAAATAGTGAAGTTCTCCACAAAGTCCTGAGAGTAAGATATAATTCTCGAAGACATAGATAATAATGAGGAGTGGAATAATGTGACCATCAGGTGTAAGTTCTTGAGAGCAGTGCGTCATGAAGGTTAAATCAATGAGCTTTTATAATAAGTGGCTACATGACAAAAGGTTGAAAGAAAAGTATTCACTAATTTGAAATGAATTCAAAGAGAAGGCTGTTAAAGAAATGATAATCTAATATTAGAAAGTTTTTCTAAGCCTACTAAAATATACACTGGAGTAAGATGAACTCTGATCTTATGTATGTATTACTAAAATATAACTTTAAAAATAATTAAGGTAAATCATTGTTATGTGAAACCTGGTCAAATCATACCGAAAACAACAGTTACAGGCATTACATACCAATAAATTTTTCCTATTTTTTACTCCATGAAATTGGTATTGGAGATCAAAAGTTTTTCGTATGATCTATGGAATGAAACAAGCTTTAACTCATGAATTCCCAAATGCTTTTGAGATTTTTTTTTTTAGTCTTGGTTCGACTCATGCTCTGGGCAGTGCAAAGCTGAGTCCTTGGAAAAGCCTCTCTCACCTCACTCAGGTGTAAAATGAGTACTTGGCCAGTAATATTGCTGTCTCTGTCTTAAAAAAAATTTGTAATAACACATTTGAGGCATTACATGTTGTTCTAAGTGTTGTTGTTGGCTTGGAACCTTTGTAAAGCACCCTGAGCACATAGAGTGATAGAAAAGCTCGTGTCTTTAAAAAAAATAATTAAAAAAAAGTTTAGTTTGTTCATAAATAGTTCCTGTGCATAACCTCGGCGTTAAAATCTGCTTTTTATACTGAGTTTAGATCATTTTTTTTCATTTTCTTATTTCCAGACCCTCCTTTTGTTAGAATCTCACATTTTTGTCTTTAAATGATATAACTTAATAAAAATAATGAAAATTGTCACATTTACGTGACGTTTATCAGCCCGAATTCCACAAAATTTTAATTTTCATATTGGAAAGTTAATAGAGCTCTCCTGAGCCACCTCAAATTTTTGATTGTATGTTTGCTTGTTTTTTCCAGCAATGTTGGACCACAGGCCTATTACCTCAAAGGACAACTGGCCTATGCTGCTAAGAAACTCTCAGACTTTGCCTGCCATTATTTTCAGAATCAAAACTATCGCTTGATGTCAGGCCCAGAATTCTTTAAGACACCCATTATGGTAGGTTTTAAATTTACCAAGGCTGCTAATCCTATTACCATTTCTCTCCTCTCCCCCTCCCCTTTCCTCAAGATATCTCCTTAATCCTCTCATGAACTACTGTGGGAAAACCATCTCATGCATTTTGATACGAGCAACATTTTTCTTATTCAGATTTGTTTTATAAATCAGAATATTTGAAGAAAAGGCTTTATTTTATTTACAAGAATTTAATGCTGTTCTGTAGAGCTTGTTTTGCTCTATAGGGTGTAATTATTGCTTTTGAATTTGAGATTAAAATTTCAATCGTTCTATCTATATGACAATTCAGTAAAAATCTTGAAGAAAGTCGGTAAAGAGAGAGAGTCAGATAAGTTTTCCTTCAGAACCATAAAACTCATGGATCCAGAATTAATCCTATTTCTTTTGCATTAACCGGACAAGAATAATTTCTTGCTACAAGGTGCTAGTCTATCACAATGTACTTTCTGACAGACGTAACAACTGCTGAGTTGACAGAGGGGTCAGCAATATTATATCGGCCTTTATGTGGATTTGAAACCAGTTCATTTACTTATGAGTCGAATTTTATACCCCTATCCAGGGAGCTGGAGTTTATCCCAGGTTCAATAGTGTGAAACGGGCAATAGCAACTGCTTGCTATCCTTTGGATAGGATGCTAGTCTATCGCAAAGTACTTCCCACCAGATCCAACAGACCCAGCCAGCTACCTAATCAAAAAAAAAAAATCTCGACTGCACCCAGGATCGATCTTGGTCCCTTTGATTGTGAAATGAGTGCCCTACCAACTGATATATCAGGAGCCCCTGTATACCCCAATCACTTTACCTTGTTCTTGTTTTTCTGAGTTAGATAATCCTGATGGAATTTTTTTTTAGATTATACTTTTCTCATAGGTCAAATTTGGTGGTTAGACTGTTTAATCAATCTGAATATATTTAAAGCTCGTATGCAATATATATTTCTGTTAAAAATTATATCGTTGTATGGTGCTTTTTTTTATCTATTCTTTTATTCTTTAACTTTCTTGTTCATCACCGTTTTTAATCTCTTATGCAGGAGAGCTGTGGTCAGGATGTTCACAAAAAAGATGAGGTGGGTTTGATTATTTTCTGAAATTGTAGCGCTTTCTTCTTTTTAGAATAATTTTTAACACATTTTTCCGAAATTTAGGCTTATCAATGTTTTCTATCAACTGTCTATTGTTTTAATATTTGGTAAGAGGATAAATGTCAAATCATTTGTGTTGGGGGGGGGGGGGTTATGACCTCTCATAGTGGGCCAGGTAAGATGATCATGGCTTGTCTTCTATCCTCTAATGATTTTGTTATAGGACTGGTTAGGATCATTATTGGAAAGGGAAACAGTTCAATGCATAATTCCTTTTTGGGAGATGAAATGTTATTTTTTCCCTTCTAAATCAAATTTCTCTCATACACTGTTACTGTTATATTTGATAGTTTTAATATATAAACTACTTCTTATCTGTGTTTAAAAATTGACTGTTTTAAATTGATGTATAGTCAAGAGTGTCAAATATGATTAAATACACATAAGAAGCTTCTGGTGTATTAAAAAATTTATTGAAATAACCGATTTATTTTATTTGCTATAGAAACAACGATCACATCAGTAATTATTAATTCATTCTAACTCCTACCAATGGTTATATTATTTTCTCATCTTGCTTTATTATTTCATAGTATTCAAGCCATTCTAGAAAATAGTAGAAATCACAACTATTTATTGGTTACATAACTACCTTCATTATTCTGACATTGCGGTTTTTGGAGAAAAAAAAATCCCAAATTTTGAAAGCTAAAAACAGCAAAATTTGCGATTAATTTTCCTAAAAACCCATAATTAGTTCATGAAAGAGAAAGCTATTTGTATGTTTTTAAAGATTTCACAGCACTTGCAACAAATGTAAAGTCGTATCAGCGCCAGTAAGAAGGAAGAAAATGAGATAGTAAAAAAGAAACTACTCTTGATTAATTATCTTTCACATTCTACACAAGCTATAATATTGAAAGGAAAAAAATTGTGGCCTCAATGAAAATCAGTGATATTTTAAATCAATGATATTTTGTGCAAGCGTTGCAAAAAATTGCCATACCAGATTATTGATAAAGTTTTAAAACTTTACCATTTCATCATAGAAATAATCAATATTTGTGATGTTTTTTACTTTTTAATAATATATTTTGTAATTACTGTGATGATAGTTTACAAAAATCTGAAAAGATGTTTATAAAACTTTCCAACAACAAAGCAGAAAGAAAAAAATCAGGCTGCCTCGACTGCTGATCGAACCTTTGACCTCCTGATTATCGATCAGATATGCTACAATTACACCACAAAGGTTACCCGATAGTCGGGACAATTTAATATTCATTTTTTTTTCACAAGGGTACGATTTTTGCTGTGAACCCCCACCTGCATCATAATGAACAAATATTGAACATCAGTGATCAAAGACATTAGGGTTGCTCTATTTTTATTTTGTATATTTTATATTTTACTGTGTGATATAAACCAATTAAATTTTGCAATATTTTACAGTTTGATAAAGTGAATGTTGGATATATGTAACAATTTTATTGAATAATAATTTCAGTGTTCTATTTATTTACCAGGTCCTGACATTAAAACATCTCTCTAGAGACATAGAGCCCATGAATCACTTGTCTGGTGTGTCACTCATGACTTTTGCTGGTATGTGTAATCTAATGACTAACTTTATCATGGTCTCTGACACATTCCCACATGCACTCTCGCACACACTCACTCACACACACACACACACACACACACACACATACACTCACACACACACATGAAAACAACTCATTTGTTATTTTAACTAATGATAAAGTATACTTTCTGTTTCTACCAGCTTACCTTGCCAAATTGTGTGTTGGTGATCCCAGCCTTCCTCTCAAGATGTTTGCAATCGGCCCTCATTACAGAAATGGTAAGTTGATGATTTCAGTATGGTCTGAATATATTTCCTTATTTGTAGTTATGGCATGAAAAGAACTGTACTCTAACAATTAAAGAATAAAAAATTGAGCTTTTATAAAGCGCAATATCCACTGAACGTGCTCAAAGTGCTTTACAAGGGGTCCCTGGCCAACAGCAATATTGATATTGTAGGACGGGACTTGACACATTTTAGATGATATTACAATTTTTTCGGACAGAGACAACGCTGTTAACGACTAGGTACTCATTTTACACCTGAATACGGTGAGAGAATGTGAGTAAAGAGCCATCTCCAAGGAATCAACTATGCGCCAAGCGAGGCTCGAATCCAGGACCTTCCGATCCGAAAGCAAGTTTCATACCACAAGACTACACAGCCGCTTGGTAAACTCAAACCAGTTGTTTCAAATATTTCAAACTCAAACATTGTTCTTAGTCCACCATAGACTGAGCAATTTGATTGTAACAAAAGCCATATGGCAGTCCTGTGTAGATTTTGGCAAACAAAAGCAGCTTTGATACAAGCCGACATCTTATTCAGATCGGATTAACCTTCACTCGTTTGTTCTCAACATTTGAAAGAGTCAAAGAGATTAGCCATGATGAGAGACAATAAGCTCTCACCAAACCCGTTGGTCACAATGCACAGTTGTCAATCCCAAAACAAAGGATATCATCGCTGTCTCTCTTTACAACTGTCATTGTCTATGTTGTCAAGAAAATGCCCGGGCACCTAGCCTCTTACCTAATGGTCACATACGACCTCACAAACCCATGATGCAAAGCCCTGCCCTCTTTTGTCTTTAACTATTATTATTATTATTATTATTATTATTATTATTATTATTATTATTATTATTATTATTATTATTATTATTATTATTATTATTATTATTATTATTATTATTATTATTATTAATTGTAAAAAGCTTCCAATTTTGTGGGAAAGAGTAAATTTTCATTTATAATTTTTCCATCTGACAGTGACAACAGATCACTCTCATGGATTGTATGGCCCAGCTCAAACAACTCAGGTGATTCCTTTTCTTCGATAGGATTTCATTTTTTTTGTGAGAGGCAAGCTTTGTCGACTGTGATGATATACTGGATGGACTTTGACAGACAACAAGAATAATCAGTCTGAAATTAGGGATAAGATAGTAATAAGTTCAATTTTTTAAAAGAGTTAGTATATAAATTAATAATATTCTTTTAGATACGGTAACATGTGATTACTTAGGCCACCAGGGATTACTTGGGCCACAATTACAATTCAATATTTTTATACCAAGAAAACGTGCAGAATATTTCTCTTCCAGAGATCTGTTATCTTTTCAGTAATGTAGTTATGTTTTCATTGTTTTGTTTTTTTATTGTTGGCTGAAGCAGGGTTTTGAGCCTGAAATGTTCCTTGTTTAGTATTTTGTTCTTTTTTGAAGCTCATATATTCATTTTTGTTTATTACTTTTTACAGTCCACAGCTTTTAGCAGCTTAGTATCATTTAGATTTAGGATGTGCACATTTGTGACCCATCGTGTCAATCTAGTATTATGTCGGAAAGATGTGGAAAATCAAGTTTAAAGTCAGAATGAACACACTTTAAGTTTTTTTAAGAACAGTCCACTCTGGATTATTGCAACACCTTAGGATCAGCGAAAATGTTGCAATTAACCAAAATTGCATTTAACCAAAGTTAAGTTTCCTGTCCACCATTGCAACTTTTTACTCATATATGGTAACCGTTTTGAGGCAACTGGTCACATTCCATGTCATATACTTCGTTTTATCAAAAGTAGTCACTTTTTTTTAATGAAAAAGGAAGAGGATGAGTAACTAACCTTTTGTTCGTTATATAAAACACTCAGGTTGCTACTTTCTGTTGTACAACTCAAAGTGATGCAGAATCTTGTTTTGATGATATGGTTGACACTCTGTGGAACTTTCTGTCATCTTTTGGGTTTTCTATACGGTGAGCAATCTTTAAAATATCATTTTTATTTATTTTTTATTTTTTAAATTAATTTTTTATGTTATTACTGTCACAAATTAATGAATATTTTTTTTATATATGAAGATTAACTTTGATCAATATGACAAATTTTAGATATTAGCATGCATTTTTTTTATTAATTTTTTTTTGGTCAGTTTGGGATCATTCATAGGCATCCACTGGGTGAGGGCCAACCTTTGAATTCCTTCAGGAGCCATGGTGATTCTATAACTGTGTCTTTTATATATATATTTTTTTTTAATCCCATGTAGTTTTGTGACCATGTTCTTGAATGGAACCATTTGGTTTCATCCCCTTCACCTTACATTTTCTTTAGCACTTGATAACTAGATCTAAAATGTTTTGACTGTCCCAAGACTTCCTCCTATTATTTTAAATGTCTGTCTGTCATTTTGATTGAAATTTAATTTTAGGCAGTTGGTTCACCTTGACATATTACCATATTCAGGGAATGGGACTCCGGTACCCTTTTTTTTTTTTTTAAGGAAAATCAAAAGCTTTCTAGTTGTGACATCTTTTTGTTATCTGACTGACTAACTGACTTAAGGCCTTTCACTTCCTAATCATCTCGGCTACCTCTCTAATCGTCTGCATCAATTCCATCCACAGTTCTCAGTCTTTTGCTGTGGATGCTAATGTCAGAGAATCTTCCTTTCATTTCAGTTCTTGGTTATTTTGGAGGCGTTTTAGGTCTCTATTCAGGACATTGTGAATTGACGAGGGTGGTCTGCCTTTATATTTCTTGTGTCAAGATAGAGTGAAAAAAGTATTCGTGGCTTTATTTCAGTATCTACTTATTTTAATTCATACATGAAATGATAGCATGTACAGTTGTAATTATTTCCATATTTGAGTGATTGGAAGGAATAGTCTGCTGTTTTTTTTAAAGTGGGTTTTTAAAAATCATTAATCTAAATTCCATTTATTAAAAAATATATTGATATATCAGGGGGGAAAAAGCAATTATCCAGTACTTTCTCAGGATTTCAGAATTCTCAATGTACTTGAAATTGGTTCATCTATTCCTCTTGCAGGCCACCTGGAACTGAATTTCTATTTCATTTCATAAAAATTTCGAATTCGGAATCCTTTTTTTTTTTTTGTACAGTACTTTTACATTATCTGTTACTACTTAAAGTCAGGTGCATTTCACATCAGAGATAAGTGGGATGATCTGTGCAAATTCCCTGACCCACAACACAAATTTGTTGCCAGAGTTTTTTTTTTTACTATCAACCATTCTCTGACTGTAACTGTATCAATACTGCATGACTTGGTCACAAAATAAAGATTTGTACTAGTCGAGTCATAGACTTAGAGAAACATCACAAGACAGGCTCTGACATGGAATCCCCAAGGAAGAAGAAGACCAGGGAGGCCAAGAAATAGTTGGCGAAGAAGCACGGTGGATGAAGCAAGGAAAAGCGGTTAGACATGGAAGCAGGTGGAGAAGCCATCCAAGGAAGAATCAAATGGCAAAGTATCATTGATGGCCTGTGCTCCAACTGGGGTTAAGGGCTTAAGTCAAGTTAAGTCAAATTACTGGTCGAGCACCAATGCAACTGTTTATTTTGTTTTATTTATTTTTTTCTTGTCAACACTGATTGTTTTTTATTGCCCTCTAATTGAGTGACTTTATAAACTAGTGATATGGCACTCAGTTTGTAATCCATAGGTCAAAGGTTAGAATCCTGCTGTAAAATAGAGTCCTCGGGTAGGACTATTTACTTATATTTTGTCACCATATTCAGATGTGAAATGAGTACTGGGCTGGTAACAGCATCTTAGCTGTTGAAAAAATATATATGAAAGGGCCTTACTAGCTGCATGTATCACCAAACATGTTCAATGTTGATGTTGGGTTCGAACCCTTTGATCACATTTAATAGATGTGCTGTGTAAAAGCTCACATTTACTAGTGTTGTTTTGGTTGTGTTTTTTGAGTTTTTCGTTTGTTTTTGATTTAAATTTAAGACATGAGCTTTTGCCATATATCCTCCTCCTTCTCTTATAGGTAGATTCCTCGTTTCTTAATTGTTGTATTTCCACACATTCTACAGATTGGTGCGCTGTTGTGCTTCTTCTTTAAGACGAGAGGAGCGTAGAAAAACACAAGTGGAAATTTGGGCCCCAAGTCGAAACAAGTTTATTTCAGTAAGTTACTGATGTTTGTGTCATAAGGATAACAATCGTTTTATAATAAATGCAAATTGGACCAAAAATAAAGCAAAATGAAAGACCAAAATTTGTAACAGCCGAGTAAAATTTTTGTTATAATTACATTCGAATTTTGGGGGGGGGGGGGGGGGGGGGGATGTTGTTTTTTTTTTAATACACACATACTTCTTTAACCTTGTGAGTTCACTATCATTTATAAAACACCCCAATGAAGACAAAGAATCACTCAAAACGTTTAACTCTATTGCATGGATGTCATGCAAATTTCCGCTATGGGATGAATAAGGGGAATTTTTTTTCTTTTAATTTTGATTCCATGGGCATTTCTAACTGAAATAAAGAAAATCCATGGAACAAACATTAGACAATGTTAGTATTCGTTACTCTGTGAGATTCGGGGGGGGGGGGGGGGGGGGAGACGTACTTTGCGATAGACTAGCATCCTATCCAATGGGTAAAAAGCAATTGCTATTGTCGGTTTAACTAAAACTAAAACTAGGATTAAACTCTGGCTGCACGGGCCTCATAATGGCTCTGAACGACCACTTTTTACTATACTAGCTGTTGTCTTCTTTTAGCATAATTTGTGACATGCCTATTACATTTAATCTCTGATCTTTTCTTTGTATTTGAATTTTGGTTTATTTGCATTGGATACTGGAGGCGTTTTAGTCTTTATTCAGTATAGTGAATTGACAAGGGTGCGATAGACATCACACCTAATAGTCATAAAATTTTTATTTTGTTGTTGTTGCCAGATAGCGAGTGTGTCTGACCATGGAGATTACATCAGCAGACGCCTAATGAGTTCACACAACCAGAATCATGGGGATATTAGACACACTAAATTACTCCATATGGTGGGTCATTATTTTTTCTTTATGTCCCTAAAAATAAATAACTGTGATATCAATACAGACCTGTCATCCATTTCAATTTTATTAAAATAATCACATAATTTTTTTATTTAAAAATTTTTTTCTCTGGAGTAAGTTGAAAGGAAATTCAACTTTTCATATATTTTTTTTTCTGCATTCTGATTGTTAAATTCTATCTTCTTTTTTTTTGTTTCAATCGTGATTCTTGGGCAAGATTTGCCACATATCATTATAGAATAAATTATTTTTAGTTTGATATTAAATTGCATACGAAATGGATGGGGGCTTTTTTCTTTCTTTGGCTGTGCTGGGATCTTATTATTACTCTCTAGTTATTCTTTGAATGATGTCAAGGGAATGCAACTTGTTTCACTCCTTAAATCCGTGACAATGATAAATAGAAATTTTTTAAAGGGTCATAGGAGCAAAATTATGCTATGGCTACATAAAACGTTAACTTCTACTCCTTCACTCAGTCAGAGTATAACTATTGGTGTATGTTTTATGATGTGTTTTGTTTAATTGTTATCAAGTTTGTTTCATTGTTATCACAAATTGTATTATATTTGCATCAAATGCAAAATGGATTAGACTCTATCCATCCGTCCATCCACATATCCATCAATCCATCCAATCATCCATTCACCAATTAATCTCTTGTATACATTTACTTACCTACTTTCCTACCTGTCTGCCTATATATTTTCGTATGAGTCAATTCACCTTTTGTTGTTTTTTAATCCTATCAGATTTCAGGGACAGCTGTCAACCTGACCACTCTTTTAGCTGTGTGGATGGAAGTCAGTCCACTTGCATCTGTAAGTTAAGACATCACACAAATAAATTAATAGACTGTGAGGTGAAAATGTTTTCAAGTAAATTAATTGTGGTGAGAGTAAATCTACTTGACTGTGATCACTTCCCCAACATGGCCATAATGTGTGACACTCAAACTGATAATGGGAAAACCTCAATTTTACAGAATAACCTCTGTTGCTTCATTTTCTGACACGTGTTGTTTTCTTGTCACCCCTTGTGGGTATTTGGTATTTGCGACACTGCACATACTTATAGCAATCTACTTGTCTGACCTTCTTTTCATATAACGACGTTTAAACATCGTCATACATTTGTTGATTTTCGTTCAAATATGGATCATGTGGGTTAAATCAATGTAAAAGAAGTATTATCACTTGTGCTTTCAGTGTTTTTGCTATCAATTGCATACTTTAGCCACACTAATAGGTAGTTACGCTTGGGTCCAGGAATTTTACAATAAGACTCATTGCGGCTGGACCTCTTAAAAGCTGTCAGAGTGCCGCTATGAAATTTGTGAAACATTTTGAGTATGTCTGGTTAACATTTTCATACTCCACTTTTAGCAATTGATTGTCAATTTCTTTTTTTCAAAACTCAAATCTTTATCGTTTTTTAATTATGGACGAGCTTCAAAAACCTTCATTTTTATTGTTTTCCCTTTTGTTTATTCAATTTTGAAAACAAAATGTTTTTGTCTGTATTGTTCTTGTGTGTTGCCGCAGTAGGGTCATTTGACTGGCTGCGGTCAAGATGTGTGGCTGTGCTGGGGTAGTTTTTTGCTCAAAAACAAAACACCTCTTCAATTGCACTACATCAATGTTACGCGCACATTTACATGCATGTAGTTTAGAACAGAATCAAGAAATCCAGCAAGCCAAATGGATTTCATCTTATCCAGAATAGAACGACACAGTGTTGTAAACCGTGTTCGTAGCCATGACTGGCAGATTTAATTTAATTGATCTTCTTTTGGTGCTTTTCTGGAGAGGGTTTTCCCTTGAGAATAATTTCTCTTCTTACTGATATTGTCAGTTATTTTTTATTTATTTACTCATAACCATTCCAGTGTATCTTGTACGCTGGGAATTCACCAAATTATTAGGCAGCACTTTTGAGTAATTTGTACCAGATACACAATTAGTTGATCCTTTGGATCTACGTATGTTCCCTTTTGACAATATCTCCTTTCTCTTTCTTTTGTTGGACAATTGAATTCTTTTATCTTTTTGCTATTCTCTCATCTTACTTTTTATTGGCAATTGGTTTGACCTTAGAGTGTACATGTGCTGTAAAACTCAGAGAAAAAGAATGAGTGGCTAAATTTCAAAAGTTTTCATCAGTTTCTTTTTTTCTATTCCAGGTTTTAACTTTTTTAAAATTTTTATTTCAGACAGCTCATGGGACATTTTCTCTTCAAGAACTACCCGTGATCTCAAACTATGAACTGAAAAAGGCGACCATTACCTAGAGATAAGAGAAGATCTGTCAAGAAAAGAAATCTAGTGCTTCTGATATAAATGGACATGATTTGCAACAGATTTTTTAGACTTTCCCTTAATCATTTGAATTAAGATATAATTTCAATTGAAACCCAAAGGAAAATTTATGTTTAATAGGCTCCTGTTGCCAGCTTTTGAAAAGTGTGATAAAATAATATCAAAATGCTAATTTTTTTTGTGTTTCCACATATTACAGCGGTGTGGTTGGTGATTTATGCTAATTAACAACCAATTTTATGATATGCTTTCGTTAGTAGTTCCATTCCATCAAAATAATTGTATGTGTTACATTATTATACTGCTAATTTCCAATAAAATTCTAGGGCAGACTGAGGAGAAGTGGCCAATTTTTCCAAGGGCTCCAAAAGTTTATCATGAAAAGAGATGAACGAAAGTTTTTTAATCAGTCTGTACGTACAACGTTTATTGATGTTAAAATCAGTCGATAATTCGAGAAATGGACTGGGGCGGAAAGAAGCTGGCCAGAGTAGAAAATTTTCTGTTGATATGTTTTCTAATGATTTATCAATTTTGTGTTGAAAATGAATACATGGAAAATGAAACAAAACTTGAATTAAAAAAGCAGTTTCACATGATTGTGAAAATATTGCAAAATAATGGATGATTCATTAATTGAGGTGCACTTTTGCAAAAGATCACATCATTTTTTAATTTTTTGTCCAAGCATTTGTTCCTTTAGAAATAGAGAAAGGCATTATGGCTTTTATTATATTGTCCAGACGTTTACTTGCAATGTTCTGAACCACAGGCTTAAATATGGCCGTTCTTGACTTCTGCAGTTAAAAGGATCAACCTCAATATAATGTTACGAATCCCTTTCATTGGCAACTAATCCCACATATTATATCACTTTAGAAAAGTATGATTTACGTCCTGTCTGAATAATGAATAATCCACTCTTTTGAACGCTACCGAATTAAATGGCCTACTCCAGTCATTCAAAATTAGAAATAACAATAACAGAAAATTTGGGAATTGGGAGTCTTTTTACAAGCATGTGGACTTACTTTCTTTGTGTCTGAAATTTGTTTATTCCTGAGCCCTGGATCATCCACAAATAAGAAATTGTTAGAATCTTAATCACCTACCACTGACTTATCTTTATTCTTTGAGAAGTCTGCAGTACGATGTGTGACAGATTTTTTAAAAAAAGAAAAAGATTTGAATCAATCGCCTCTTATCTGGCAGTTTTATTTTAGATGTAATCAAACACACTGATAGCCGCCATGAGGTTTTAATCATAAGATGGCAACCATCTAAAACACTGATGGTTCTGTCATACGAAAACAGCAGCCATCTGGAGAAACGATGGTCCAATTAAGTCTTGAACTTGTTTCCTTGATGCAAGGTGATAGTTTTCTGAGCAGTTTACTTTTTTTTTCTAATTTATGGCTGATCAGGAAATTAATGAACAAGTAACAAGACCCCCTAAACGTTTTACTGAAGACTTTGTAATGGATAATTTTGATGATAGTGACTTTGATTGTTCAGACAGTGATGGATACAGGGAATCTAGTGATTCAAATTGTGACAAAGAAACTGATAGTCCGATTACTAGTGTTGGCAATGACAATGTTGACAACACACCAGGCCCTTCAGTAAGTAGCTTTGAAAAATGTAGGAAGATAGATCACAATGCAGGCCCATTATTTCCATCAAACGATCATGCTGTGGAAGATGAATGGAATATTTGTAATGAGGATGACAAATCCCTAAATTCTTTTAGATTTCTTCCATATGGTCCACCTTCGTCTCTTTTTGACAGATGAGGTTATAGATTACATTATAGAATCAATCAATGAGTATGCAGCTTTAAGAATAAAGGATAGTGAGATTTGAAATCTATAAGAACTTAGTTCTTATCAGGATGGATCGAGACCAGTGCTCATCTATTGAAGATTACTGGTTTATAGAACCGGATTCTACATACGTTTCTATCATGAAATGTTCAATCTTAGACGATTTCAATATCTATCAATCTATGTTGCATGTGGGAGATGTTGAGGCTGTTGAACCCTTCTTCAGTCTGCTGACACCAAAGTTCAACACTGCATTTGCTAGGTGAGGTTCCTACCTCCCAAAGTGGGCAGGGAGGTACTTGGGTCTTCTATCCCCTCTTCTGTTTTCCAATTGCTTTCCGTCTTTGTCTTGGAGTGAGATTGCTTGGTTTTGTCCTGACTTTGGTCGGAGTCCTTGGCTGAGAGGGAAACAGTCGAATGTATAATTATTGTTTTGGAGATGATATTTTTTTACTTATAAATCATCTGTCTGTTATGCACTGTTACTCTTTTCATTTTTAACATATGATTTGTAAACATTTGAGTGTGTTCCTCTCAGTGGGGATATGTGCTTGTCTGGATGAGACTTTTAGGTGATCTCAAACTAAGTACTTTGATAGTGTGCTCTTGGAATGTACATCTGTTTCCTATTTGAACCATTTCCCCTCTGTCTTACCTTTTCTTGTGTGCTTTAATTCTTATTCTAGAACTTATTACTATCCAGTTTTGCGGGTGGTTGGATGGGAGCATCACCCTTGAATCATATACCTATGATATTCACATGGGTGTACGATCTGATAGTGATGTCGTTTCTTCTTCTCTTTACTAGCCTATCCTGCTTCTTTGGTTTGTGATTGTATTTTTGACAGGGGATATTTTTTTTCCTGTAAATCCTCTGCCTGTTTGTTCTTGGTTATTTATAATTTAGCTTATGATATCTTTAGGTTATGCTTTTGATTGACATTTGTACTATTTTTGTTAGATTGCTTGTTTTTTTGTTTCAGCGGTCTCTCATATAACCTCAATTGTGTTGGAAGAGACCTAAAGCAACAAACCAAACCTATCCAGTTTTCTTCCTTTTTACAGGCGCTGATATGACCTCAATGTGTTGCAAGCCCCGTAAAACCCTTAAAACAAACACTGCATTTTCACATGGACAGGAATTGTCAATGGAGGATGATCTTTGGCTTCAAATGTCGGTTCAATTGAACCGTGCCCAGCCAATCAAGTGCTTTCATTTGGTAGATTCACAATCTGAAGTTTAAAAAATTTTTCAAATGCTTTGGGTTGCAAACATCATATTCTCCAGACACTGATCAAGTATTGGTTCTCCATTCTCCTTCCTCTCACTTTGACCCCTTCACCAAGCATAACAGCTCTTTCATTGTTCTTGGAAGGGTAAATCCTCCATGAATCAATGAGTATGTTCTAACACAAAATGATCTTCTTCATCATTAACATGTAAACTTTGAATTTTTGTCACGTACAGTGCAGAGCAGTTTTATACATCAAGCTTAAATCGACATTCAATCAAAAGTCTTTTTTCAATATTTGATATTATATAAAATTCGCCTATATTGTCATAAATTTTACCTCAAGACAGTTACATCGACATTACGACCCATTAATATACGGTTAATATAACATGCAGTGAAATAAAACAATAGCCAATGTAAATACAGAGATATCCCACTGTGATGTCAAATAAGTCGTATAAAATGTAAGACATGACATCCCGTTCATTGATCAGAACCGTGATGTTAGCGGTCAAGTCTAGTCCCGGGCCATGCCGGCATTTCTGAGTACTGATACCAGTAATGGGAATTACTGATATCAATATTACTTGGCTTTCAACAAATAGGCTAACAAGAAACTCTCCCAGGAGCAATCTGTTCTGAGACCTTTAAAGTTGCATCAGAGAGATGTTTGTTTATATTTTTAAGTTTTAAAGCTGTAGTTTTACAGCGCTTGCAACACATTACGATTATTTCAGCGCCAGTAAAAAGGAAGAAAATGGGATAGTAAAAAAATTCTAGATTCACAATTGAAAGCGCATGAGAAAAAAGTATGAAAAAAGGGAATGTTTCAAATAGGAAACAAGATATAGATTCCAAGAGCAAACTATCACTTTCAGTGTACTTAGTTCGAAATCACGAAAAGCAAAAGTCTACCCTCACATAAGAACAGGAACACACTCAAATGTTTACAAGCCATATGATATATTCAAAACAAAACAAAATTTACAATACATAACAGATTTACAGGGCTGCCAACTCAGGAGGCGAAAATTTACAGAACTTTGGCGCAAACATAGACCAATCCCTTTCTGTATACTCAACTCCACTAAAAAGACATTATGTACATAACTTTTTATCCGTTTAGCAGATGATTGGAAAATATACTGAGGGGTTATAACATACTGAATTCTGTAAATATACGGAAAATTAACCACCTTATATTTATAAAGAAAAATACATTTGACAGTCCTCTCCCAGATGAGGACCCAGCAAGGGCCAGGACAAAATCAAGTAATCCCATTCCAAGACAAAGACCGAAAGCAACTCAGAAAACATATAGGAAGATAGAAGATGCCCACCATAGTAGGTCAAAAGACCCTTCCTAGGCATTCAAAGAGAAGCACAAGACACCCGCAAAATGTACAACATATATTTAAAGTTAAAGTTTTGCCGATTTGTTCACCCAGCTACAAATAGTTTATTCAGATGGGTTAAAAGTAAGTAAAGATTATGTGGAAAGGAATTGGTCTGCCTCCCATAAGGTCATGGATCCAGGGCAATCTCCAATATATCTGCTCAGACATAGTTTTTTTAAATTTAATCACAACAAAATGAAAAAAAGAAAGTGTTTTTAATACAAAAAGGGAATGTTTATTCTAAACACCAAAGATTCCATAACATTAAGATAATTATGTTCACAACAAGCCATACTTTCATTTTAGCATAAAAGAAAAGGAAAAGGAAATATATTTGCAATGCGTAAGTAGGTTTTAAAGTAGTCAACATTGTTTGCTTGTGGCTTTCAGATTTATCACAATTTATAACATTATATATAAACAATTTAAAATAAATATAATCTGAAAAAAAATATATTTAGCACAAAAGGCAATTCAAAATTAGTAACCCACTTCATGTCACCATTTTTTTTCCCAATTTATTCATATTTCACATAAATATCAGACCATCTAACTCTAACCCTGTAGTTTCAAAACATTGATCCTGAAGAAAAAAAATGTTCATGAAAATAATATTTTAAAATCATCTGCTGATTTACACTATTAGCCAATTGTTTTATTTTATTTTCTCTCCCCCCCCCCCCCAACCCCCCTTCCAAGAATTAAAAAAATATATATAAATTGACAAACAAAATAACAGACCCATCAAAAGTAATATTTGATTCATGGCACGAGCGTGTAGACAAATTAACATTTGTTTTGTTTTTTTAACTTCAAAATAAGTTGCCACAAAGTAACCATGTTTGCATGGTTAACCCATTTACCTTTATTCAAATTCTACATGATATCAATTTTTAAAAGTTTTTAGTTTATTAAAGAAGTTATCTTATTGTCACAGTAAAGATTGTTCACAATTATCTTATTAAATTTTATTTTATTAAGAACTGAAGTCATCTCACTCCAGTTATATTTCGGTAGGCTTAGATAAACTTTACCTTTTAATATTAGATCGTCTTTCCTTTTATAGCCTTCCCTCGAATTAATTTCTAATTAGTGAATACTTTTCTTTCTACATTCTGTCACGTAGCCACTTATTATAAAAGCTGATAGGTCTAACATTCGACACTCACTTTCTCTCCACAATCTATGCCGGACGGCCAGTCACTCTATTCCTATATATATATTGTAAGATTTTTATCTTTTGGGACTTTGTAGATATAATTGAACATGCCATGGAACGAATGAGGGATGGTAAAGCAACAGGCCCTGATGAAATATCTGTAGAGGTATTAAAAAGCCTAGGAGATCTAGCAATTGATGAACTTCACATATTATTCAACAATATATACAATACTGGGAAAATTCCAGAAGATCTCTGTAACTCTATTTTCATAGCAATACCAAAGAAAGCAGGTGCAGTCAGATGCGAAAATTTTAGAACTATAAGTTTAATAAGCCACATCAACAAAATACTGTTGCGTATAATTATCAACAGGCTAAGGAATAAGATTAACCCCGAAATCGCAGAAGAACAATATGGATTCCAACCTGACAGAGGGACAAGGAACGCAATATACCTCCTCCGTGTTTTAAGTGAAAGAGCTATACAGGTTCAGACCCCACTATACCTCTGTTTTGTCGACTACAAAAAAGCTTTTGATAGAGTACGCCACGAAGAAATACTAAAACAACTGCACTCCATTGGCGCTGATGAGAAAGACCTCAGACTCATGCAAACATTATACTACACCCAGCAGGCATCTATCAAAATCGGAAACTCTACAGGAAATTCCATTCCTATTAAGAAAGGAGTCCGTCAAGGGTGTGTTGCCTCACCAGATCTGTTTAATCTATACCAAGAAACAATCATGAGGGGCATAAATAATATGGAGGGAATAAAAGTGGGAGGTCACAACATAAATAATATAAGATACGCAGACGATACGGTACTCATTGCAACATCAGAAATCCAACTTCAAAAGATTGTTGACAAAGTGGTAGTAGATAGTGAAGCCAAGGGAATGGAAGTGAATATCACCAAAACGGAATGCATGGTAATACAGAAAAACCCCGAAAACAACAACACCTGCAATATAACGATTCACGGCGAGCAACTTACCAACGTAGAAAGTTTTAAATACCTAGGTTCAATAGTGACAACAGATGGAAGATGTAACCGAGACATACGAGCAAGAATAACTCAAGCCAAACAGGCCTTCATGGACCTGGGAAACATTTTGAAAAACAAACAGATGTCGTTCGGGATTAGATTCCGAGTCTTGAAGTGCTACGTGTGGCCAATCTTGTTATACGGATGCGAAAGCTGGACTACAAATGCAGAAACACAAAAGAACATTGAAGCTTTTGAAATGTGGTGCTTGAGAAGGATGCAGAGAATATCGTATACTGCACACAAAACGAACGAAGAAGTGCTAAAACAAACATACCAACAAAGGAAACTAATGCCCTTAATAGTGGATCGACAACTATCCTTTTTCGGACACATAGTAAGGAAAGATAAGAATGAATACCTGGCAAGTTGTGGAAAAATACCTGGTAAACGCGCCCGGGGGAGACAAAGAAAAACACTCATAGACCAACTGAAGGGCTTCACCAGCCTAACAATCCAAGAGCTGTTTGAAAAGGCAAGAGACAGGGAGGAATGGAGAGAGATAATTCATGCAGTATCCGAAGCCTGGACCAGGCATGGAACCTAGAAGAAGAAGAAGAAGATATTATATCTACACCATTAAGACGCCGGAGCTTTTAACTTTGATTGTATAATCTTCAAGGATCAAACCCAAGCCCGCTGTACTACACTATAACCTCTTACCAATTGCCTGGAAGTGGAATTTTACGAGTCCAATCCTGTTATCAGAGGAATAGATCATCCAAGCCCATCAACTGCCTGGAAACGTAAACTTACGAACCTGAGATATTATCATAAGTTACGTAAAATATTCATATCTCTATTTGTAACTGCCACGATCACTGTTTATCTCTTTTAATTAAATTTCATCATTATTTTTATTTCATTGTAAACAAATCGTTAATTGTTTTTCATTTATAGTAACTAGTAAATTCTGGGGCCTCATTCTACATAGATCTTTATGCATAGTCGAGTAGCTCTTTACTCACTTGAGACCATGACACTTATGTCGTATCAGTTTAGCAAATTCAGTATTTCTTTTACAATGAGAGTTGAGCAACCAATGAATCTGACATGAAAGAAACCAATCTAAGGCTGAGGAGTGAAACGAAGGTATCCCTTCCCAGAAGGGACCTCCTTTGCCTCATGCTATGGGAAAAGCTTTGCGGCTTCATCCGCAGAGACGCTGGGAAGCACCATACATTTCTCTCCATGCTTCCAATCAACTGGGGTGGCAACTTTCTTGGTGGCAGTCAACTGGAGAGAATCAATGACACGAAGGATTTCACTGAGGAAGATGGGGGAAAAGAAGAAATTACATCGATGACAAGGTAGACCTATAACTATAAGAGCAAAGATATTCATGATTAATATTTGGATCAGTCATTATTGCAAATTGGATGTTCAGTTGTTCGATGAAGGACTTTACACACATCATCCCTCTCTAGGTACACAAACTGTGGATTAGATTTTCTCAAATTTAGATTTTAGGTTTTCTGATCAGATTCTTGATAAGCCTATTTACAATATATCCCTTACCAAAAGCCTTACTTTTACCTGAAATCTAAACCTAAGGACAGAAGATAATCAGTCTCTGATGAGAGGATGATTAGATGTTTGTTCAAAGAATACCAAATTGCTTCATATCAATTGACATTTAATAAATGAGTTTTTTTTGCTTATTTGATTTTAAGGGTTATACATCGCTTGTGACCCTTTTAGGTTATTTCAGCGCTGGTAAAAAGGAAAAAGATGGGATAATAAAAAAAAATTCTAGATTTAAAATCAAAAGCATCAGAAAAACACAAAATGACTTATACTTATAAGGATTAATCCTAAAACGATCACTACCTCCTATACATTTGAGTTTCCTTTCTAGCCAAGGACTGTCAGGGACCAGGACAAAACTAAGTAAACTCATTCTAAGACCAAGACAGAAATCATCCTGGAAAAGGAAAATAGATGAAGGAGAGGTCAAGACACCCCAACCAAAAAGCTGGTATCTTGTCACATAATCAGAGAGAAGATATGATTTACGGGAAGGAAAAGAATTTTTCTAAATTTTAAAAACATCTCACTATAAAATACCATCACATCAGGTATTAACACCAGTCTTGTTCAAGCACTCTCAAATCAAAACATTCCAGGACAAGTTTTTAAAAGGCAAGGAGTAAGAATAATAGATTTTGGGTAAAGAAGACCCTCGTAGTAGTCCCACTAATATAAAGCTTTGCATAAGCTTCATGTCTGTAAAAGTAGATATAGAAATGATTAGACGATTGTATCATGACAGATGCTATTTACAGTGAATCAAGGGATAAAAAATAACATGAGAAACCACAAATAACCCATCGATTTGAGCAGAAATTGGAACTTATAAAAAAGTAGTTTGGAGAAACCATTTGATTTGAAGACTGCAGAATCAGTGACTACCTATCTGATTAACTTTCTTTTTCAAACATCAAATTCTGGTAACCATATGGACACATGAGGAATGTTTTCAAGAGTGAACTGCAAAATGTTATAGTAATACCAGTGTCAAGATATACTTACTCAAAGTTCCTCCCAGTGGTGGCTGGGTAAAGGATCACCAGCTTCACCTTTTTGTCTGGACCAATGATGAAGACACAGCGGGCAGTAAGAGGAAGACCTTCCTTTGTCTGCTCATCAGGGTCAAGCATACCGAACTTCACAGCCAACTCTCTCTTTGGGTCAGCAATGATTGGGAAGGACAGCTTGCCCTTTTTCTGACATGTCAAGGAGTCAACGTCCTGAATAAAAAAGAATAATATGTGGGTTATCCAATTTGCTAAGGTTATTTTTTTTAATTAACTGGTATCTGCAATATTCTTAGATCATCAAGTAAAAAGAAAGATTGTACACAATGTTCAGCACGTGAGATTAGTCTAGTCTAGGTTATTCAATGCTTGTAAACTCAGGGATCACTGGTGTCTATAAAAAAAAAAAGAAGAAAGACGTCTTTCTGTATGCTCATCCAGAGCCCCCTTAAGCTCACGCAGAAAAATTCATGATAAATCATAAATATCACAACAAATCAAATCCACTCAGCACATGAAGATTAATCTAAGCAATTCTAAAATATCATAAATATCACAACAAATCAAATCCACTTTACATTTCATGACAGTCAAAGGTGGAAGGATTAAGAGCAAATTTGTACAAAACAACAAACAAATGTTTTAATAATAACAATAATAATGATAATAATCATCATCTCGCTCAGCCCACAGTTGAGTCCTTGGAGAAGGCTCTTTACTTACATTCTCTCAACGTACTCAGGTGTAAAATGAATACCTGGCCATTAACAGCATTTTCTCTATCTGAAAAAAAATTGTAATATTGCCTAACAGACGTCATGTACTGTCCTACATGTTAAACGTTGCTGTTGGCCTGAGACCCCCTGTAAAGCGCATTAAGCATATTTAGTGGATATTGCGCTATATAAAAGTTCATGTCTGCAGTCGGTGGAGGCCAGCGCCTGAACTGCAACACAAATGTTCTCGTAAAGATAAAACATCTAAATGGTTACACACCGGAGTCCACCCATTATGAGAGTCGACAGAGTCGCAAGACAGGGCAATCATCTTGACATTCCTTTTCTGGAATTCTGCTGCCTTGTCTTCAGCTCTGGCCAGCTCTGTTGTACACACTGGGGTGAAATCTGCTGGGTGGGAGAAAAGGATGGCCCATCTGAAATTGGAAAGGAAAGTACATACAGATTAGCCATTTCCAAATGATGAGGAGTTGACATTCATAACCTGCTGAGTCGCATCCAGATAGAAAATGAGTTGCACTCTTAGAAACAATAGAAAATAAGGCATTGTTCTTGGATACAAACACAAGTTTCTCCTATAAGCTTCTGTACGTCTAAATAATAAATGATAAAAATTAGTTTTCTCTGAATGATGGAGGAGGGAGGGGGGGGGGGGGGTAAGGGAGGAGGAAGAAGAGAATGAGCAGAAAAGGGAAGGGATGGGGGGGGGGGGGGAGAGAGAGGACGAGGAGGAGAGTAAACCAACACAAACATACTATCAACCATTTGATATTATCTTAAACTGAATGGGTAAAGAAGATGAAATATGTAAAAGAAGTTCAATGTTGGTTCCAAAGCTTGGCAGTTTTTTAAGGTGGTTCCGTATCTGTTGCCATTGTAATATTAGTAATATGTGAGTAATTCTCATCGTGTGTCTATTGGATTGAAACTGAATAAGTTCAGTCTCATTTAATTTTAGCTCCTTTTCGGACGTAAAAAAATCAATACTCACAACTCACAATCTGGTTCATCTCGAAATAATCCGTACATAACTGAGGAGATTAGTCTCAACAAATTGTATGTGTGCGTGCGTGCGACTTTGTGTGAAGGCAAGTCCGTATGCGTGCGTGCGTGTGTGTGTGTGTGTGTGTGTGTGTGTGTATAAAGAAATATGTGGTAGTCAAAACTTTTCCTTCCTATAATATATCTATAAACTCGGCTTGTCAAAAAGTCTAAAGATAAGATTTCTTTAACTCACTCAACCCTAACACCGACTATATCCGTAGTTTACCCGCGTTAGTTTTACCCCATTTTTATGAGACAAATTATAGGCATAATATCAAAGCTAATGTTTTTAGTTTTTGCTGTTGAATAAAAACTATCTTATGTACATGCTCATTTTAAATACATTTTTCCCCCATTTTGAAAAGCAGAAAAAAAATCTTTAGGATTGAGTGAGTTAAGAAATCTTAATTTGTAGAATAGATCTATATGGATGTAAATAGGAATTTTATTATAATTTTTTTTAATAAATGAATTGTAATTATGACGGGAGATTATTTTTTTTCTTTTCTTCGGAATTGGGCTTTTAAAAAGTAAACTGTATTACTGTTATTATTATCGTTATAATCATCATCATTATTAGTTATTCTTATTACTATTTTCATTATTACTACTTTTATCCTTATCAGCATCAACGCTATCACCAACAATTATTCTAATTATTTTCATTATTACTACTTTTATCCTTATCATCAACACCAAACACCAACGCTACAAACAACATTTATTCTTAATATTATTTTCATTATTATTACTTTTATCTTTATTATCATCAACATCAACACCAACAACATTATCATCCTCATCGTCGTCAATATGATAAGCACTTGTACCATTTTCAGGTTCCGACCACATCGGCAGTGATCACCTCGCTAAAAAATTTGAAAAAAAAAAAAAAAAAAAGGGGGGGGGGGGAGGGGGGGGGGGGGGGGGGGGGGGGGGGGCGGTACCACAGACTACTGTCCTGTGTTATCTATGGACGGTATCAATGACCAAGGCTTTATCTAACTACCCCTACTATCCATCCAGCTGTGACCGGAAATCTAGGTCTCATAGATCTGACAAAAAAAGTGGTTGGATATTACAACTAGCATCCGATCAAATTTGCAGCATGGAACGATTTGGCCATCCGTATTACGATACAGAAAAACGAGGTGTAACTATGGGGTTTACCGACACTGAAAGACTAGCTACAACTATTTATTGCTTTTTTAATAATTCTGTTTGTAACTTAATCGAATCGCTAACGTTGCAAACCCTTTGAAACTGAAATCACAAAGCATGTCGTTCCTTAGTGGGGAAGACGGAACAAGATCTATGAATATATTATATATAAATCATGGCTAATCTTCTGGAACCTGTATTATGTCGGGTTGAAACAATGATATGCTTAACATTGAATTAATAATAATAATAATAATAATAATAATAATAATAACAATAATAATAATAATAATAATAATAATAATAATAATAAAATAATAATAATAATAATAATAATAATAATAATAATAATAATAATAACAATAATAATAACAATAACAATAACAATAACAATAACAATAACAATAATAATAATAATAATAATAATAATAATAATACATAATAAGCATATTTCTATAACACCTTTCGTCGAAACCTAAAGAAATTGAAGGACTTGAGTTAAAATAAATGTATTTATTGAGAAGAATGGGCCTCTTTTCTTTTAAACGCCGAATTAAATGTTTTTGTTTTTGTTTTTAAGGGTTTTACGGCGCTTGCAACACATTTAGGTTATATCAGCGCCAGTAAAAAGGAAGAAAATGGTATAGTAAAAAGTTCTAGAATTACAATTAAAGCACCCAAGAAAAAGTAAGACAAAGGGAACTGAGAACAAATAGGGATCAGATGTAGATTCCAAGAGCATACCACCAATGTACTTAGTTTGAAATCACCTACAAGTCTCATCCAGACACAAGCACAAAATCCAACAAAGAGGAACACACTCAAATGCTTACATTATACATTCAAAATAAAAATAATACATACGGAGAGATGATTTACAAGGAAAAAAATATCATCTCCCAAAACAATAACTATGCATTTGACTGTTTCCCTCCCAGCTAGGATTCCGGCCAGTGCCAGGACAAAACCAAGTAATCTCATTCCGAGACAAAGACAGAAAGCAAGTTGGAAAACAGATATAAGGGGATAGAAGACACAGTATGTACCTCCCTGCCCGCTATGGGAGGTCAGGATCCCCACCCAGGCCGAATTAAACAATAAACAATAAAATAAAATAAAACTTCCATTTTCCTATCATATCGTTGCGGCTTAAACACCGTTTTCTTCATCACTGTGATAGATCGAAATTTATTATATCTCTTTGGTCGAAACGGGCATTAAAGGGACAAGCATTTAAGCGGTGGACCGAACTTTATATTATAAGTACGGTATCTAAATATATATTGTTGGATATTTCCACTGAAGGTCGTATTATGTAACAACTACATACTAGACAGTTAGGGTATTAATAATAGTAGGCAGTGCTGTTATTATTACTATAAAATGAATAAGACTGCTCATCGAGGACTTAAAACGGAACTGCTCTTTCCGTGTGGTTTTACAGCGCGTTTAACACTAAGGTCAATGAGCTAAAATAATAAAAATATTTAAATCCAGCTGACAAGAAACTTGGAGGAGGGGATGGTAATATGGCAAAGGGGAAAATAAATAGAGAGGTGATCTCTCACAAAAAGATGTCTGTTTTTAAGGGTTGTATGGCGCTTTCGACACATGTATGTCATTTCAGCGACAGTAAAAAGGAAGAAAGTGGGATACCCCCAAAAAATTATAGATTCACAATTGAAAGCACACAATAAAAAGTAAGACAAGGGGAAGGGATCAAATAAAGAACAGATGTAGATTCCAAGAGTACAATATCAGTGTACTGAGTTTGAGATCTTAGTTTGCCTAAAATAATTTTTTTTAAATTTAAAAGGCTCACACGGACACAAGCACAGGTCCCCACTAAGAGAAATACACTCATAGGTAAAGAAAAAAATGTAGATACATAACAGAGAGATGATTTACAAGGGGGAAAAATATAATCTCCTAAAACTATAACTATAATAACTAAACATTTGACTGTTTTCCTCCCAGTCAAGGACTCCGGCTAGAACATAAGTAATTCCATTCCGTGACCTCATGCTCACCATGGGAGGTCAAAGACCCCGCACAGTCACAAAAAGATGTCTTATAAAAAACTCTTCAAGGGAGGGGAAGGGAGGAGCAAGCAAAAATAAATTTAAAAATAAACCTCTCCCTATGTCTGTGTGTGTGTGTGTGTGTGTGTGTGTGTGTGTGTGTGTGTCCCGAACATGCAAATAAAGCTACATATAAAGGCAAAATGATACAGAAAAGTATGGACCAAGGTCAACGAGGAATCCATTGGCCACTAGGAGTTTTTTTGTTTTTAGGGGTTTTACGGCGATTGCAACACGTAATAAGGAAAAAGGAAGAAAATGGGATAGTAAAAAGCTCTAGAATTACAATTAAAGCACCCAAGAATAAGGCAGACAGAGGGGAATTGGTTCAAATAGGAAACAGATGTCTATTCCAAGAGCACACTATCAGTGTACTTAGTTTGAATCACCTAAAAGTCTCATCCAGAGACAAGCACAGGTCCCTATTTAGAGGAATACACTCAAATGTTCACAATCATATATAATACATAAACAAAACATAATACAGTGCATAACAGAGATATGATTTACAAGGAAAAAAATATCATCTCCCAAAACTAACTTTACATTTGACTGTTTCCCCTCTCAGCCAGGGTATCCGACCAGGGAAGGACAAAATCCAGGACCTTCCGATCCGAAAGCGAGTGTCATACCACTAGACCATATATGAACAAATCATTTTGGGGTAAGAGACCCTTCTTTCTTTTTAAGGGTTTTACGGCGCTTGCAACACATTTAGGTTATATCAGCGCCAGTAAAAAGGAAGAAAATGGGATCGTAAAAAGTTCTAGAATTACAATAAAAGCATCCAAGAAAAAGTAAGACAAAGGGGAACTGAGAACTAATAGGGATCAGATGTAGATTCTAAGAGTATACCATCAATGTACTTAGTTTGAGATTACCAATAAGTCTCATCTGGACACAAGCACGGCCCCCACAAAGAGGAATACAGTCAAATGCTTACATTATAAATTATAACAAATATAATAATACATAATAACAGAGAGATGATTTACAAGGAAAAAAATATCATCTCCCAAAACAATAACTATGCATTTGACTGTTTCCCTCCCAGCCAGGACAAAACCAAGCAATCTCATTCCAAGACAAAGACAGAAAGCATGTTGGAAAGCAGACATAGGGGGATAGAAAACACAGAATGTACCTCCCTGCCCACTATGGAAGGTAAGGATCCCCACCCAGGATCTCCACTCGGAGGAATTCCAACATATATACACTACCATTTACGTAAGCTGTAGGTCACTATCTATGTACAGTGTGCACTATTATTACACAACATGAATTGACAACTGTACTAACTGTACAGCGCGAGATTGAAATAAAGCTATTCGCGGCCTTTTACACGTTTACGGGTCGTAGATAAACAGCTCTAACGGCTCACTGAAGAAATTTTTTTTTAATTTCTTTTTTTTTTTTTTTTGGACCAGAAAACTCGTCCTTCAAATATCGATGGATTAAAATGACACCTAATTTCGTCAAAAACGCTCAAATCTGGGAGTTTAATAAAGTCCCGAGTTCCAAAATTTTTTACAAGAAATTTCAAGACAAAAATAATTGTTTTAAAAAATGTGTGTGTTTAATCAGAGGACGTAAGGCAGACGTGTGTGTAAGAGTCTTACTAAGACACTGATTTGAAGACACGCTTCAATCTACTTCTACATTTCAAAAGTACAATAAGTTTTATTACTAGCCTATAATAAACAGCCGGTTGTCGACGTGTTCATTCGTGTGTATTATTATAAACCAGTAGAGTGAAACCACATTAATATTATTATTGTGCTTTTATGTCTAATACAAGGCGATATCAATGTTCAAGGCTGTAAGTGGTATTCGGAATTTACTGGCATAAAGAAAAAAAATTCCTATTATTATTATTATCATCATTATTATAACAATAATGACAACAATTGTAAAAATAATAATAATAATAATAATAATAATAATAATAATAATAATAATAATATAATAATAATAATAATAATAATAATAATAATAATTTGAATAATAATAATGATAATACCAACAATAATAAAAATAATGATAATAATAATACCAATTAATAATAATAATAATAATAATAATAATAATAATAATAATAATAATAATAATAATAATAATAATAATAATAATAATAATAATAATAATAATAATAATAATAATAACACGGGATTGAGGAGCAATAAGAGAATTAACACCACGTACCCTCGTTTTCTACGACAAAATACAGTGGGTAAAATAACAACTCGAGAACCTTTTGTAAAATTCCAATTGACTGGTAATAAAAAAAATAAAAGATTGTGCCCACGTCGCAAAAACCAGACAAAAATTTCTGTTCTAAAAAAAACAAAGAAGAAAAAAAAAAGCTAGTCTAGCGATAAATATTATGGAAAATAGTATGCACAATAACATGTGTAATTATAAACCCGAGAAGATCTGCACGAAACAAAGCAGAGATAAAAGGGTTTGTGTTTAAAAAAAAAACAACAAAAAATCACAATAATAGGAAAAATATCTTTGATTTGAGATCGATCAAACGCGTTCCAGCCCGTAAACTGACGTGTGTCTGTCCCGTAACGCAGCCTTCGTTCTTAATATTAATAATAATAATAGGTAATAATAATAATAATAATAGTAATAATAACAATAATAATAGTAATAATAACAATAATAATAGTCATAATGACAATAATAATAATAATGACAATAATAATAATAATGACAATAATAATAATAATATAATAATAATAATAATAATAATAATAGTCATAATGACAATAATAATAATAATAATAATAATAATAATAATAATAATAATGTCTGTGGTTCGATCTCAAGTCGAGAAAGAAGTCTCTCCTCTCCCTGGCACTTTACTTCGTCTGGCACTGAATCGTACATTATCTTTTCAGATCTATTTAATCTCGCACCAGCCCATTCTCCCACTTCGCAAAGCTAAAACCAGAAAACGCTTCAAAAATGGCATTTCTTCACACCTCTCATCCCTACATGATTTGAGCTGGGAGAGGTACTCATAACGAAATTAGTGTAAAAACCTCCAAGTGGATTTGGACGAGACCATAATAATAATTTAGTACGCCATGGACGAGACCATTAGATTCTTCTTCTTCTTCCCCCTCATGATGTCTTTATGGCCGAAGGTCAACATGACAAGATGCAGGAACGCTGTGGTCTTCCCAAGCTCGTGCTGAGACCCAAAGAACTTCCGACTTTATTAGTGGGGTCCTCTCGGGCCAACTGGTCTTCCTTTGCTAATTGTCATTTGTATAGTCATGCAAAACATGTAAGGCATCCTGTTTCCCCTTTCTACATTCACAAATGTCCGTTTCTTCAATCTTAAATGCTTTGAACAAAGTGGTGTCGGAGAAGCGGAGTCTGAAACGGAAATGGGCAACTTGATCTTGTCTATAGATAGAATGCGCTTGGCCAAGGAGTTCACAACATTGCCATCCGGAAGTATAACGGACCAACACACAAACTCTGTGTAACCATGAACTTTTATAGTCTGGTTAATACAGTTTAGTGAGAACAACTCACAAACGCGGATGGCAAAAACAATAACAAAGGCCTGAGTGACGTCATCTTCGAAGTATCTATAAAGATGCTTATGGGGTCATTTGTCATATGTTCTGAGTGCTTCTTGTTCCACGAAGCTTTGGTCTTGGTCTGGATAAGGGATTTGACCTCACAAATTTCATACTTTGTTTTCTTCGTGGGGCTGGTTTGCTCCAAATTTAGACAGTGTGTCAGAGATTTCATTCCCTAGATTAGATTCAAATATTACGAGAGGCCTCTTGACCTCTGGCCGATTTCAGTATGATAAAGACCACGAATACAAGCGCCAAAATTTACATAAACGCGTACACACATGGACAAACACCCCCCCCCCCCTACACACACACATCCTGACACAGAGGCCTCAAGAACACACATACAAACATTAAACACACCTATCCAGACCGAAAGCACACATGCGCGCGTGCACACACACACACACACGAGAGAGAGAGAGAGAGAGAGAGAGAGAGAGAGAGAGAGAGAGAGAGAGAGAGAGAGAGAGAGAGAGAGAGACCTGCTTTAAACTTAAACAATCGGGTATGTCTGGTAGATGTGTAGTTGACCACACGATGATACCACATAATCATAAGAATCACTGTGTTGTTATGCCACACGATGATACCACATAATCATAAGAATCACTGTGTTGTTATGCAACAAGCAAAACTTATTTATCTAATAAATGACCTCTTAACAGATTCGATATTTGTCAAGGTCAAGAAATGACCAATATGATAATACAGTTTGTGAATAAACGGTGAAACATTTGTATCCCACTATACTTTGTGTGTGTGTGTGTGTGTATGTGTGTGGGTGGGAGAGAGAACGTATGTGTGTATGTGTGAGAGAGAAAGAGAGAGCGGTGGAGAGGACATAAGAAAAAAAACGGGGAGGGGTAAAGATAGAGAAATAGATAGATAGATAGATAGATAGATAGATAGATAGATAGATAGATAGATAGATAGATAGATAGATAGATAGATAGAGAGAGAGAGAGAGAGAGAAGTGTCTATTTTGAACGTGTGTGAATTTCTTATTGTGTACAGGGTTTTTTTTTTTTTAATTTAAGTTTTAGTATGTGACTTTATTGTATAAAGGGTTTAATGTCAGCTCCTTTGTGAACGTTCCAAGTAAGTGATGACTTGTGCGCCATAAATTTCAATGTCATTTTATTGATTGATCACAACACCACTTGCAAATTCCCTTTCTATAAATAAATGAAAACGTTAAAATCCCGGATGGGCGACACTTCAATATAAATAAGCTGACATTTACTGTTAACAAATACAAAATAATAAATTTTATGCGAATTTATATATTTAAAAATGAAAGTGTTTTGTTTGTTTTTCAGGGTTTTACGGCATTTGCAACACATTTAGGTTATATCTGCGGCAGTAAAAAGGAAGAAAGTGGAAGAGTCAAATTCTAGAATTACAGTTAAAGCACCCAAGAAAAAATAAGACAAATGGGAACTGGGAACAATAAATAGGGATCAGATGTAGATTCCAAGAGCATACCATAAATGTACTTAGTATGAGATCACCAATAAGTCTCATCCGGACACAAGCACAAGATCTGATCCAACAGAGAGGAATATACTCAAATGCTTACACTATACATTCAAAATAACAAATAGAATAATACACAACAGAGATGATTTAGAAGGAAAAAAATATCATCTCCCAAAACAATAACAATGCGTTTGACTGTTTCCCTCCCAGCCAAGGTTTCGACCAGGGCCAGGGCAAAACCAAGGCATCACATTCCAAGACAAAGGCAGAAAGCAAGTTAATTGGAAATCAGCTATATGGGGATAGAAGACAAAGTAAGTGCCACCCTGCCCACTATGGGAAGCAAGGAACCCCACCCAGAAATGCTAGCATTTGAAACCGCGCAAGCTCATTATGTGTGTGTATGCCCTGGCCACAGCGTGTTATTAAAGAAATCCCGTTGTTCAACTTACGTCAACATTTTAAATGTCAGAAATTAAAATTCGTCCATGGTCACCTCAGAAAGTACTTGGGTAAGATTATTAACCCCCAATTTGCTCACTCTGGACAACATGGGTGATTCTTGTTGAAATCAGAAATCTTGTTTGATTGATTATCTTTATTATATTCCTTAGTGGTATGCCTGGGCGACGGTATCGAATTCTAATGGTATGGGTTCATTGACAGTGAACACTTTGTGAAAGTTGGTGATAACATCAAAACCTTGAACTTGAAATCAAAACTCTGGGAGAGGTAAATATATGTATTCCTCTCCCCACTGAGATTTGCCTTTCGGCTTTCCACCACCACGATGTAGCCTGCTACATATCACAGTGAATATGCTGGCTTTTAATACTTTTACAGTGCTAATGATACTATTAGGTCGAGTGAATTCAGGAGGAGTGAGAGATCTTTTTATGCGTTTAGTCAAGTTTTTTGTTAATTTATCTTTATTTATGTCCTATCTCTTTTTGTATCATTTGCAAGTTTATATTGTTTTGTAACGGTTTTACGGTGCTTGCAACACATTTAGGTAAAATCTCATCCAGACACAAGCACAGGTACCCACTAAGATGAATACACTCAAACGGTTATAATAAATCACTACATATTATTATAAACAAAGCAAAAAATGCAACAGTTTATTATAGATAGATGATTTACAAGGAAAATATATCATCTCTCAAAACTCTCACTACACATTTGACTGTTTCCCTCCCAGTCAAGGACACCAGCCAGGGCAAAGAAAACCAAGTAATCCCATACCAAGACAGACAGAAAGCAGCTAGGAAAACATACAATATTGGGGATAGAAGGTAAATCGTGACCTCATGTCCAACATGGGAGGTCAAAGACCCCAACCCAGGTATCATTTGTATCATTTATGTTTTACGAGTTAATTTGACGTTGAAAATTGCTTTTGCTGATTTTAGCTTTTAAAATCAACTTTTTTATTTTCTCGATTTTCTTCATTTTTTATAACTTTTTCATATCTCAAGGTGATATACTTGGGTATTTTAAAAGTAACAAACAAAAATTTCCTTTTTATTTTCACCTTTATGACTTGCCTTACTAGTAAATTCATAAGGTTGGAGAGATTGATGCAACTTTGAGATGATCATCTAGAAAATCATTAAATATGGTGGTTGTAAGACGTATGAAATTGTTCTTGGACAGGGCTTAGTCACCGTTTTTCACCCGTAATTATTGAAAACAAACCGTTTTTCTAGTCTAATATTACTAATATAGATAATTTTTTTCCTTTGGATAAATGCCATTTTAACTCCAGGTGAGGAAATCAGTATATTTACTATTATTCATTGAGGTGGTGCCTGTATGTGGAATTTCAGCCTATTTATCTTTATATTTCATTTATTTAGTTTGTACTTATTTGTTGCATCTGATTATTTGTTTCATTTCTGGGGAATATTCATTTCCTTTTTGTTCCCCTGGTTCTGAGCAAGATTTTAAAAAATCTTTTATGGAAATTTTGAATTTTAAAAAAAGATGGGAGTGAGACAATCTGAAAACTTTTCATAAGAAAGCAAATCGAAAGAGAGAAAAGATTGAAAATCAATAAAAAAAGGGTGGAACTTTCTATATAAAAAAGGCCTATTTTTTAATATTTTATAAAAATAGGTGGCGCATACGGATATTGAACCCACTGCGCTGATTTTGACAAGGCTTCTGAAACAGATGTCTTCCTTACCCATTCAGCCAACCATCCATATGAATGACACATACGTATACATAGTAAAAACTACCATCCCCCGATTGACATGTCTGGGAATTTTTAAAAATGTTTATCGATATTTTAAGTGACATTACTTATTTCCTTTTCAAATATCCATGTGCAATTGGAAAGTTTTCGCGTTCTGGGACTTGTACATTGAAAGTTAACAACTGTTTTTTTAAAAATGGCTATTTATACTCAGACTGGTCTGTGATTGTGTGTTAACACCTTTTCTTATACAAAGACGTGTATGTGTCAACGTGTACATATTTGCAGGTCTGATAATCCAAATTATTATGTTAGGGTCTCACTGTTGTTATGGAAATGCTCGGGAGTCTTTCCACAAGTTCCTAGCAGTGAAGGGCCAAAGTCCCATTACAAACAGCAAGACACGCACCCCTTCTGAACCCCCATCCTTTTTATTGATATAAATCATACAATAAAAAAATAATCATAGATATCTAGATCTATAGATAGATAAAATTAAATAAATTAACTTAGCGAAGCCAGAGCAAGGAACTTGCGGAAAGACTAAGACAGCCAAACGCTCTTTTACTTTTAGAAAAACAACAGAAAATCCATACTACTCAACTACCTAGGTATGACTTAGTACATAGAACGAGACCAATTACCAGACCTGCAAAACATTACTGAGAAGCAGAAGAGAAAGTTGGTTCCCCGGTCCCCACTTTCTTAAGAAAAAAAAATTAAAATAAGAGTGTTTTTGCCTGCCTTTTCTCACCCGGCGAGTGGAACAAGCGTTAAAAAAAAGAAAAGAAAAGAAAAAAAATTAAAAGGGATACTTACGAGTCGCCCATCCAGTCGTAAAGTTGAATAGTACCATGTGTGGTTTCTGCACGAATATTAGGAAAGATATCACCGAGGTTTACCATTTTCTTTTTTTTCGGTGGAATAAGGTCTCAATTCACAACAGGTGCTAACTTTCAACTTTACTCGAGCCCCAAGCAAGTGAAATGAAGTGAGAAGTTCAGAGGTGAGAAGAATTTTTCACGACTGAAGAAGGGTGACCAGATAATTTTTATAAAAAGAATCAAACTATTCCCAGTTAGGAAAAAAAAGCCAAATATTGTGTGGACTTTTTAATTAAAAATTTTTTTTTTTTTAAAGTTTCGCTAAACTATTAAAGATTGAGAGTGAATAATTTGTCATTTAATGTTATAATCCCACAGCAGTAGGCGCAAGTGTGTCATTGTGTTGATGCAACCGTTCCTCTCATGGTTATAACCGAGATGTATGGTCTTATACTTATACCGTAGCCCTCCTAAACTCATAGCCTGACACTGACCAAAATTTACGTCAAAATACAAAGCCAGACCACCAAAAGAAAGCAAATCGTGAGTTGCATGCAATTATTCAACCAATGGGATTTTTTCCCCTTGAGTACTAATAATGACAAGTCACTAGGCGCTTACAAACCTTTAAGGTGGGTCATTGCGTAGCCTTCGCTTACTTACAGATAGTATGCGCTTGGCTAAGAAGCTCACAACATTGCCATCCGGAAGTATAACGGACTAACACACAAAACTATGTGTTACCTTGAACGTTTATAATCTGGTTAATACAGCTTAGTGAGAATTACTCATAAACGTGGATGGCAAAAAAAGACAATAACAAAGACCAGAGTGACGTCATCTTCGTTCTATCTATAGATACTATGCACTTGGCTAACAAACTCACAACATGGCCATCCGGAAATATCACGGACCAACACACAACTTAAGTCTTGTCTATCAATATCACCCGAGCAATCGGAACTGAAGTGGCATGTCAAAAATTGGTTCCTATCTCAGTGGAAGTGTAAAATCATCTCTTCCGGATAACTGAATATATACCTCCCATAATAGATCTTCAGAGAGATGCATCTTATTTTCTAGTCTCAATATATTATGCCGGCCATCAATAACGGTCATCCATCATCGCTATTTTTCGACCCGTAATCCTTAGAATCTGCCTATATCCCGCTACTAAAATAGTTATGCCACCTTTTGATTCAATGTGTAACCTCTTCATTATTATTATTAGCCCTCATTGGTTGTAGACATACTTCCAAATATATTTGACGTCACGACTTTTCTTCCCTATTGATGCGTTTAGGTAATATACTCACAACAACCAGCGATATATAAACTACCAACACACAAAATCGTTTGTAACATTGGGCGTTTATAGTCTGATTGATAGAATTAAGTGAGAACGAATTATTAAAACGGCTGTCTATAAACAATAACAAAGAACAGAGTGGTGTCAATTTCGTTCTACATTTTACCCCGTACAGATCCTGAACAACACTCACATTATTAACACAAGCGATTGAAAAAAAAAAACAAAAAAACATAGTGTCGTTGGCTGTTACGATGTAATTTTCCTTCATTAGACTCAATGGGAGTGTCAAAATATTGTGACAAATACTCACTGACTGTGGGACTGACCTATTTGTCTTTTTGGCTTGCACAAAGGTAACATAGAACTAAAGTTGACTGGAAATAAATTGGGGGGAAGAGCAGACTAAATGTCAGGAACTGGTTTAATTGGAAACGCATTAGTATTACTCGAGCCTGCTGGGTCTTTTTCGTCATCTGCTCCATTATGCCACTGCCAACCAGATTCTTTTGTGGTGTTCCAAATGGACTTTTATGTGATTTTTTATTTAAAATGTAGTTTGGTTTTTAAATATTACAAACTGGCACCATCATTCCACCGCGGCCTCCACCGGAGAGACCCGAACGATGACCTATGACCTGTGACCTTTCATGAGGGCGTGGCATGTTGTTTTCTCTCTCTCTCTCTCTCTCTCTCTCTCTCTCTCTCTCTCTCTCTCTCTCTCTCTCTCTCTCTCTCTCTCTCTCTCTCTCTCTCTCTTGGAACTACAAGATTATAAATTAGCTCTTGAGAAAATGCATCCCTTTTACCCATGCCACAACTCCTTCCCCTTTGTTGCTACCATCCACGGCATGGGTAAGTGGAAGGTGGTAGAGAAATATGGATGACACCGACCGACGTGCACTTATATTTGTAGGTCTGATACACCCAATTCATTCTGGACTCTTTCGTTGTAATGGAAAGCTAAATAAAAATTACGTAAAAATTGTCCATTACAACAATGTTTAACTAGGCCCATAACTGTGTTCGGATGTCAGACCTGAATAACATGTTCATGGATCCTTTAACTCATAACCCTAACATCGACTATCTCGGTGTTTGGCCCTTGTGACTTTTGCCCCATTAATATAAACATTTTTTCTCAGATAAATTATAGTCGTCTTCTTCTTCTTCTTCTTCTTCTTCTTCTTCTTCTTCTTCTTATTATTATTATTATTATTATCATCATCATCATCATCATCATCATCATCATCATCATCATCGTTATCATCATCATCATCATCATCATCATCATCATCATCATTATTATTATTATTATTATTATCATTATTATTATTAGTATTATTATATTAATATTATTATATTAATATTATTATTATTATTATTATTATTATTATTATTATTATTATTATTATTATTATTATTATTATTATTATTATAGTAGTAGTAGTAGTAGTAGTAGTAGTATTATTATATTAATATTATTATATTAATATTAATATTATTATTATTATTGTTATTATTATTATTATTATTATTATTATTATTATTATTATTATTATTATTATTATTATTATTATTATTATTATTATTATTATTATTATCAGTATCATTGCATGTTTATGGTAGTGAATGAAACTATGTACATTCCAATTTTCTTTTTGATTGAGGTAATGATGAACGTGGTGATGTATCGCGATTATATTGATGAACTCAAACTCAAACCTCAAACCGTGGAAAGTCTCAACTTTACACACTCCAGCCGCCCCGCCTGACGTCTAATAAAGAAATTGGATCCGGACTGGACTTACGCGAGGGCTGCACCAGAATTTGAGGCAGATACAATTGCCAAGAATATAAAGAACCGCAGCAAACGGGTCCCTAATGTAGCTTTTGAGCGCATTGTCCGCAATGCGTACCGTCGGATTTTGGACTCGCTCCCTGCGAAGGAGTCGGACTGGACATCCCCGTTCAGTACCCGAGAGGTGGGTGCAGCCATTAGCGATGAAAGGAACGGCAAAGCAGTAGGGATAGACGACGTATATCCCGATATGGTGACGCATCTGGGCCCCAGGGCACGGGCCTGGCTGGCAGAGGCAATGTCTGACATCCTTGCAAAAGGAAAGCTCCCACAAGTGTACCCGATGTGGACAAGAACCCGAAACCACAGAACATCTGGTTGAACGGTGTGTTGTGACGAAGCTTCCGGGTGGATTTGCGACGGTGCACGAGTGCGGTAAAGACGTTGCTGATTGGGTCGATTGTCATAACATAATAGTGTGAGCACCATTAGAAGCTGCCAATCCAATGATCAAACCCCACAACAGAGATACGCGCTCGTCTTTTACCATTGCATTTTAGATCGATCAACCTCTTAAATTTGTCCAAAGCATTGACCATCTGGTTTTTAAGACGCCGAGAAAGGTTGCACTATTCTCTTAACAGTGATCAAAGTAGGTATGCAAACTAGGTGTGACCAGATTTAATCAAAGTAAAGAAAGAAAAATTTTTTTATTTTTTTAAATTTTCCGCCTATATTTTGCGAGCGCTAGTTAGGAGACTAATCAATTATTCATTCCAGCAAAATTAGGATAAATCATAATGGCGTAGTTTCTTTGATTCCTTCAAGACATCATCCTTACCGTGTACTATTACCAACCCATGCGGCTATGTGGTCTAGTGGTATGACGCTCACTTTCGGATCGGAAGGTCCTGGGTTCGAGTCTCGCTCGGCGCATAGTTGAGTCCTTGGAAAAGGCTCTTTAGTCACATTCTCTCACCGTACTCAGGTGTAAAATGAGTACCTAGCGGTTAACAGCGTTGTCTCTGTCCGAAAAAAAAAAAAATTTCGCATAACAGGCTTTGTTGAGCCCGTTTTGTGGGTATTGCGCTCGATAAAAGCTCAATTTAAAAATTTACTATTACCAACCCATAAGTACATTCTCATATAGACGATATGATGTCAAATTAAATCTAAAGTAATAATTACAGAGTGAGAATTAATTCTCAACCTACGTTGACACTTCGTTCTCAATGTACCAAAGTTGAAAATAAACGTTTATAACTAACATCGTGAAATTGAGTGTAAGTTTCAAAATAATAACTGTAATATCTTGTTATGTTGTATCTTGTTATTTGGGTTGCAGGGGGTACAATAATGAAGCCTCTTTGTAGTTTTCTTCAAGTTACGTATGTAGTTTTTAATGAGGAAGGTGTAATATAGTCGATGGAGTAAATGGGGGAGATGTGATGGGAAGGATGTGTATCGAGTTGTTCTGAGAGGTTTGGTGGCGAGATATATCTCTTGATAATGAGGTGTAGTTTTTGTTGTTGAGAATGAGATGTAGTTGCCAGTGCTGCTATTTTGTCGGGCAGCGTGGCAGGCTTCTTGAGGCTTGTGATGAATGAAGAGGGAGTGATAGAACAAAACAAGATCTTATTTTTGCGCAAGAGATATGCTGAGTTTTTCTCTCGAGCAATGCTCAGGGTCGTGATTGGTTCTAAGGAAGGGGCGACACTGTCAAATAAAGAAATAGAAATAACACGCTATTAAATCTTACTATCTAAAATGGTTTTATTTAGGAGCGCTCTCAACGTGAGTCGGGACTCGGGAGGCGAATGACGTTGAAGAGAGGTGCGCCACTAGTTTTATCCTTTCTCCCCACGCAACCAAAATGAATTAATCTACCCAACCTTAATATTAATTTTTTTTAAATGAGTTTTTATATAGCGCAATATCCACTAAACGTGCTCAAAGCGCTTTACAAGGGGTCCCCTGGTCAACAGTAACATTTAACATGTAGGACGGGACATAACGCCTGTTAGGCGATATTACAATTTTTCGGACAAAGACAAACGCTGTTAACGGCCAGGTACTCATTTTACACCTGAGTACGGTGAGAGAATGTGAGTAAAGAACCTTTTCCAAGGACTCAACTATGCGCCGAGCGCGAGGCTCGAACCCAGGACCTTCCGATCCGAAAGCGAGGGTCATACCACTAGACCACATAGCCGCACAATGTTAAATTAGGTTAATGCCCTAGTTGCTCCTCCTGCCCATAATTGAAAAGAATATTATGTTTTCCTTGAAATGTATTCGTTTTTCCACTCATGTTGCATCACTTGATTATTACAATCGTCCAATATTATATAGTTATTAATCCGGTAATCACTATGCCATGGATACGTGATGTTATGACACTTCTATTTAAGCAACCCTCTTTCCATTTGATCATACCCCCCCCCCCTCCCCTTACCCCCTACATATTTTTAACTTTTGATACATTAATGACATGTGTTGATATTTGATCGAGGATCATTTCTGACGTTCTATTTTGAACACTTGTTATGTTAGATAAGGTAGCAAAATATTATTCAGTCTCCTGTAAGAAATAGAATTGGTTGAGATGAATAGTTGAAAATTGAGCAGGCATTCTCTCTCTCTCTCTCTCTCTCTCTCTCTCTCTCTCTCTCTCTCTCTCTCTCTCTATCTATCTATCTATCTATCTTTCTCTCCCTCTCTATCTCACTCTTTCTTTGTTGTTTTATTTGGGTTTGTTTGTTGTTGTTTATTGTTGTTTTTTAAAAATTGTTTTTTGAGAATTTATGAAAAAAAAATTACAAAATTAAACAGACAACTTGTCACAACTATGATTTTTGTTGTATGAAAATCACATATTATTTAAACTACCATTTAAGTGGAGGGATACACACCACTCTCTTTGGTTAAAGGCACAGTAGGTTGTAATATGTCAGTTTAGCATTTTCCTAGCCTTCAAATTTCGGTTCCATTTAATTAAGAATCAGAAGTAACATTTTCATTTAACTTAAAACAACTATTTGTTATATAAATGTAAATAATATTAATTTTGATTCAGAGCCTCTGAAAATATCAATTTAATTTGATTATTTTATTTAGGCTTCATGAGGATAAACGGTAGATGAAAAAAAAATCTGGCAAATATTACAGGCGAAGGGAAACGAACGGCTCGATTCCCGTCCGTGAGTTTCCGTTTTTTTAAATCACGCGGGTGAACGAGCTGATGATGTTATAACAAGCAAGCAGTGATTCGTTTGAAAAAAAAACAAAAAACAAACAAACAGACCAAACAAAAAAAAAACAAACAAACAGCATCTTGTTCGACACAGCTAACTTGATTGCAGCCGGTTATGATCGGGGCTGTCAGTTGTCCATAGAGAAACGTTTTTCTACTATTTATTTTCAAAACTCTTTTGTTCATAAAAATTGAGAAGAAAGTTTTCTCCTGGTTTAGTTGATTTTTATCTATCAAAACCAATGCGTTTTTCAAGAGAATCAGAATGCTTGTGTTTTTTTGGACACGTGAGGTTCTTTTTGGTCGCTTTTGAAATTGAAATTAGCCACGAAAAACTCTGGCTATCTGGCATCCCAAGTTATGATCGTTCATCTCTCTCTCTCTCTCTCTCTCTCTCTCTCTCTCTCTCTCTCTCTCTCTCTCTCTCTCTCTCTATCTATCTATCTATCTCTCTCTCTCTCACACACACACACACACACACACATATATATATATATATATTTATATATATATATATATATATATATATATATATTATACATATATACCATCAAACAGCTGTTGATTTGGCGCTGGGTTGCATGTTCCCTCCTCCCCTACCCTCTATTTGGTTTGTGGGACATGCAGCAAGTGGTGTCCATATTAACCTTCAGATTTTATATTTATTGTCGCACCAAATATTGTCGATGCTACCTGACAACCACCCCACCTCCCATTTCGGTTATGTTGACTCAAATGTGTCTCTCTAATGAGGTTGTGTGCGCGCGCAAAGCTCGTGCCTTTCATTTGAATAAAAAATTAAACAAGATTGTCATATATTTTATTAAGTAAAATAATACTTTACCAGGTTCAATCCCCCCCCCCCCCTCTCATACAGATGGCCGGACCCGATTCGAATTTCCATTGCTCACGATAATGTTGATGGTGGATGATAATGGTAGTTGTTGTGATTGTAAATTGCACATGGCGGTCGTTAGTTGTTAAGTCATGATAACGATGCCACGACAATGATAATGGCGGTGATGATTGTGGTATTATTGTTTTGTCTGTCATGGCAGTGATGATGATGATGATTATTTGCTTTTGGTGACTCAGCATTTCGGTGACTCTTCTCATCACAAAAGCCAATTGACGTGAAAAATTCTGATCCCGACATTATATTCTTGTGTAAGGCACATTACATCACACATTACCTCACTCAACCCGGTTGTGAATTAATACCGGACTTTAGGGCAGTGATGAGTATTGTAAAATATCAGTGCAAAACAGACCCATAACAGGCAACCAGAACTGTACGAGATGGGAAGATGGTTATATGGCCTGCTGCAGGAATAAATGAAATATTGTGAAGCGCTTTGGGCATGGTAAATTCGTAGAAATGCGCTTTTAATTTATACAGATGCTAAATTATTCTTACCCCAACTGATTAATGTTCCCAAATGAAAACTATCGTGAACTGAAAAATCTTTCTTTGTCGGGGCCCCAAAAGGTATGAAAATAGAAAGCTAGATGTAAAGAAATGAAAGACGCCCCCGAGCTTAGTAATTTTAGGAAACTTGAAAAAAAAACAACAAATTAAATTCCCTTTATTCATACCCATGGGGAAATTTTTCTTTAGGGTCTATTCCAAGGGAAGATTGAAATAACCTAGGCGTCAGCTGCAGTACAGCGCCGCAAATTGAGCTAGGGCGAGGTGACTTGCTCAATGCCACACAGCGCAGCGGCGGGTGATCGAACTCGGTACCTTTCGGGTACGAAGCAAAGACCATACCGCTGAGCCACACTGCCGCTTTTCAGGCAAGCTTTAAAACAACAATAGTATTTATATGTTTCGTTGTATGTGTAACGCCTTAAAGCATTTTGTGAATTCTGTGAGCTTTGTAAATTAATCATTGCACTACACTTCATTAAAATTTGTTCATATTTATTTTATCTTATTTATTATGATGGAGATGATAGTGAAGGTGGTGGTTGTGGTGGTGGTGATGATGATATGGACTAACAAAAGATGCACAGGGATCTAACATCGAAACATTCCATTATATTATTCAAAGTATCGTTTTACTACTGTAATGAGTGTTGTTTGATAGACATGTGTGTCTTAGATAGCCCAGGTGTGTGTGTGTGTGTGTGTGTGTGTGTGTGTGTTTGTGAGTGTGTGTGTGTGTTAGAGTGTGATAGTCGAGGTTTAGTATACATCGCCATGAAGTCTTTTCATACACGCGAGACACAGTTGTACGCCAACAATAAATAAAACATGTCCCCATTCTCTACTGCCACCCAGACGCCATCACTAATATCTTGAAGTGAGTGAGAAGAAAAACATCTCGATCGAATAGGTCCTATTGTTCTCGCTCGAATCAGTATACAAACAACGGTGCTCGGTATCGAACAAACTGAATTGGGTTTTAAAGATAAAAAAAAAGAAAAAAAAGAACAAACAATCTGCATTGATATTGTCTGAAATTATTCCAAAGACCCGTTTTATCGCTCGCTGCTCGAGCATGTTGCTCGAAGACTTATGAATCGCTTGGCGCTCGAGCGTCAATCGAATAAAACAATCGATTAACCCAACACTACAACTTCATTCCTAACTCCAAGAAGAGATGGAGGGGTCTCGGTGATTTGATTGCCTATAATTACCTATTGATCGTGATGGTGCACACAATTGTTGCTCCTTAACATACTGACGGTGTGATCTGATGGTTATATAATGTTACGTGACGAATCAATCGAATCTCCATCAAACGGTTGTATTTAGATTCACAAATCACTCAAGACTCGAGAGTTTATTTACGTTATGAGAGTCAAAGGTGAGTCACAACTTGAACTTGTGCTGGCAATTTTTACAATTGTAATAGTAATTGGTGAAGCACAGACAACGGCACAGTGCGGTGGTGTATTCATTCAATTCAATAACAGGTTAACGGTTAAGTATAAAAACCAATTTATCTTTATCCTTCTAAAATCAAGAAGTGGGCGTGGGCGTGCTTGCCATTTTGTTTTTCATCTCAGGTGAGTTTATTCATCAGGCTCAGGCTCAGACTAAGGCCAAGGCTAAGAAGGCGCTGGGTTAAACTGATTCGACGAGTCTACTATTACTATGTTGTTATTTGAAATATTTTACTTATCTAACACCAGCATGATCAATGTCTTCACCGACCGTCTATGAGTGAAAAACTAAAGAAACAATTTTCTCTGCTCACGTTCAGGTCTGCATGGCCAACAGTCATGTGAAAATTTATACTATAGCACAACAACAGCAACACATACATTCTCATTTAGCGTTAATAAACTAAAACAGTGTTTTTCTAACATTCTTTGTTTTCTTCTGGGTGTCGAGCATAGGATGCTTGAAATTAAGGCAAATCATCACATCCTTAAATATAAAGTTTGGGGGTACCGACCCCCACACCCCCTCCCCCATTGTCATTGGCCATTTTAATTTTTGGTCTTATTTTAGGATTCACACATTCAACTACAACTTGGAATCTAGCGATACTTTCATTATAATATTTATTCTGTTATCAAGCTAATCCTCGTTAGATATTTATTCAAGATCAAGATTTACCGAACTCTTTCATCATAAGCCTACTCGTCTCATTTAAAATGTTGATGATACCAACCACTAACTAGGTAGTTGATTATTATTTTGTTGTCATTCATATTCACTACCATTTATTGCTTGATCTATGGTTGAAAAAAAAAAAAAAGATGGCTGTGTGTTGTGATAAATGCATTAATATTAATATTATTATCATTCATTGCATATAATACCATTTGTAATCGCCGCTCTATTTCTCATAATGCTCGGGAAAATAAACTGAACTCTATTTCTCTGAATGCTTGGAGTAGCCTCCTTTGGTTATTCTTATTTAAAGTGGCTAGTTGGATTGGTGTGCTGGCTATTTTATTACTCTGCTCTCGCAGTGCTTTTTATGGGTTATGGACACGTCATTGCAAAAGTGAATACTTAAATAGATGGGACAGTGAATTCTCACTGAATCGTCAAGCAAGCATTAGGCATTTATTGTTTACGACATAATTTGTCTAAGAATTATGCTTGAGTTGGTGAGGGGGTTGGGGGGGGGGGGGGGGGGATGGAATCGTCTCGCTATCATGAATACTCCATTAAAATGGAGCGTCGACTTTGCTCCAGGGCTGTGCTCTTCACTCTGCACTACAGAAGAGAGAATAATAGAAGTCGACCTTAATAACAAAACCAAAGTCCCAACATAGGAACAGAGGTTGAAAGAAAGGATAGCACAAACTCAGAAGTGTAACAGAGCGGTTGGAACAGAAAGCAAAGGAAGTAAAGAAACACCCCTTGAGCTAGTCCATGCCCAACCATCCTCACTAGTACTTAGTACTGTGGATAGCAATTGATCCTGATCCTTTCACCTCTCACAGCACTGTATGACTTATTGCTGCTTTCAAATACTTAATACATCTGTGGTTTCCCAATCGGCAAAAGAAAACCTCCCAAAAAATGCACTCACACACACATACACACACACACACACACACACACACACACACACACATAAACTCATGTGTACAAACAGTGAAGTCAGTGCAGGACAGGACAGTACAAATGCAGGAGAGAAATTAGGAATATAGGCAAAAGAAAACCCCAAAAACACACACACATTCATCATACACACTCTCTTCTAATAACAAAAAAATCTCGAGAACAGAAACCATTCAGAGAAATAGAGGTCAAGTTTTTTTCCTGAGCATTTGGAGATATAATCACTTCGATTTATGATTGAGAGAAGTGAATTGGTCATTTGGTATATTTTACATTAAGTTATAATTTTGAAATAAGTTTTGAATATTGATTGATTTGATAATCTCAGGTTGTGATGGAATGATTCTCTACAAATTTGTAGCATTTCATTTTCTCAACCACAAGGGTTGAGATAAAGATTCGTTTCAAAGCAAGGTGTCCAGGGAATTCTGAAAGTCGGAAATTGGTAGGAAATTTTATACTTGGTCGGAAATGTTGGAAATAATGAGATTGAGGGTGAAATTTCCTTTAAAATGAGAAAAATTAGGAATTTCTTGCTTAAAATATGACAATACAAATGCACGTAGGACAACTGCTGTGTTCAAAGTGATTATTATTTTATAACTTCTACAACCTTCACCTCATCGTCATACCTATCACCACCATTACTGCAGCCACCACCGCATCATCATCCTTACCATCACTACTGCTACAAACACAACCACATCATTATCCCTATCACTAACACCACTACTACAACCACCACCACATCATCATCCCCATCACCACTACTACAACTCCTACCACAACCACATCCCTACCATCACAACTACTAGAACCACCACCACATCATCATATCTACCACCACCGTTGCTACATTAACTCCTACATCATCATCCATATCACCACCACCACCACATCATCATCCCTATCACCACCACTACTACAACCACCACCACATCACCATTTCTACAACCACTGTAACCACTACTACAATCACCACCACCACTACTATCACCTCCATTATTTTTACAACCACCACAGTTACTACAACCACCTCATCATTCACATCATCATCATCCATACCATCACCACAACCATCACTTTTGGGGATGGTGATGGGTGGTGGCTTTTGACATTGATCACAGGATAATATTCTCTAAGTAGATAAGATTTTATATGTTGTTCGTAGTCTTTAAACTTTTGAAATTTTTCTGAGTGATCTCAAAAATTCCTGTGAGTCTGTGAGACACATTTTGGGTTGCATCTCAGTAAATTTGAATGAAATTCAAATTTATAGATTATAGTCACATGGATGGGTCATGATCTATGCTCTGAGTATGAGAAATTTCCTCCTTTTTTTTGACCAGTCATTTTTCACCTCTGCTCTTACTTTGTCTTTAGATTAGACCTATTTTAAGCGTATGGAACACTGTGGGGATGGCAAGAATAGATAAAATGCCTGGTAAGAAATTTCACTTCTTGGTAGGAAATTTTAAGACTGAATTTCCCTGGACACCCTGCAAAGACAAGGACTCAACTTGTTTAATAAGATCCTGAAACTTATTTTCAGACCTTTAAATTTTACAGAACACGAGCCTCTTCCCCTCCCTTCTCTTTCTCTCCATCAATCCTCTGACCTACTTCTATTGTAGCATGATTTTTGTATTTAATGTCTTCTCACGCCACAATTTGATATTTTATTGACATTCCACAGGTTAAATCAGTGTGTTAAAATGAGACCATTCCAACCACATCAGGTAATGTATCAAACTTGCAAGAGTCTTTAACCTCTTTTGTCACAACTTAATTTTATAAGCAATCTTTTCCAAACATAAATTCAAACACATTGGCTATTTCTATTGCTTAGTTAGTTAAACTTTGTAAATTCCTAAATTTTGTTGGGAATGGCTCAAATGTGATTTTATTACCATGAATGTAAAGGTTATGCAGCATAAATGGCTATTTCTGGGTTGGGATCCTGACCTCCCATAGCGGGCAGGGAGGTACAAACTGTGTCTTCTATCCCCCTTTATCTGTTATCCAACATGCTTTCTGTCTTTGTCTCGGAATGAGATTACTTGGTTTTGTCCTGGCACTGGCCGGAATCCTAGCTGGGAGGGAAACAGTCAAATGCATAGTTATTGTTTTGGGAGATGATATTTTTTTCCTTGTAAATCATCTCTCTGTTATGTATTATTATTTTTATTTTGAATGTATAATGTAAGCATTTGAGTGTGTTCCTCTTTGTTGGATTTTGTGCTTGTGTCTGGATGAGACTTGTAGGTGATTTCAAACTAAGTACATTGGTGGTATGCTCTTGGAATCTACATCTGAGCCCTATTTGTTCTCAATTCTCCTTTGTCTTACTTTTTCTTGGATGCTTTAATTGTAATTCTAGAACTTTTTACTATCGCATTTTCTTCCTTTTTACTGGCGCTGATATAACCTAAATGTGTTGCAAGCGCCGTAAAACCCTTAAAAACAAACAAAAACAAATGGCTATTTCAAGTGTAATTGATTTGTCATGGTTAAGTGATTACTTTTTATTTTACATTTGATTCATGCTGTAGCATTTGTTTTATGGGTTTATTGTTTTGAAGTGATTATTTGGGCAATGTGAAAATTTCAACCGATGGGAAAGATGCTTTTTTCAGTTCATTTAATCAATCTAATCATCACTGAGACTTGCAAAATACTGTCGCACAAGTTAAAACCACAGAGCAACGCCTATTTATAATGGCAATGATAATAAAATACTAATTTAAAGTACCGATGTTAACAGTCAGAACCATGAAATGAAAAAGAAATGTCGGACAGTTTTAAAAACTTAAGGTATTGTTAAACATTGTCATATAAGCAAGTAACTAAGATGATCTGAGATCAAATTTCATGTCAATTCATAATTTTTTTTCAGTGAATGCATTGACCTTTTATGTTTATTATCAGTGTTTATATGTCATGTGTTTGTTTTTTATTTTTTATTTTATTTTTTTTCTCTCCAATGTCTATCTTTATATTGCCAAATACTTCTCTGGCTATTCGGGTCACATTGATCAAATAATTGCTGCCTTGTTTGTAATTAAAAAATCTTTGTTGTTGTTATTATTATTAATATTTTATTATTTTTATTATTATTATTATTATTATTATTATTATTATTATTATTATTATTATTATTATTATTATATTATTATTATTATATTATTATTATTATTATTATTATTATTATTATTATATTATTATTTATTATTATTATTATTATTATTATTATTATTATTATTATTATATTATTATTATGATTATTATTATTATTATTATTATTATTATATTATTATTATTATTATTATTATTATTATTATTATTATTATTATTTTATTATTATTATTATTATTATTATTATTATTATTATTATTATTATATTTTTTTAATTATTATTATTTTTATCATAATTGTTAGTATTGTTGTTATTGTTGTTAATATCATTCATATTATCTCTAGGGGCCACCTGGAAGACCACCTCAAGCCCCCCAAATGCTATTACAACAGCAATTCCTATTGCAACAACAGAATGCGATACATCAGCAGGTAACAATGTCAATTTTTAAAAAAAGTCATTGAATATAAAAAGCAAGGTATAAAACTAATACAGTCTTTAAATAATGATAATAAACAGATCTTTAAATGAACTAATTTCTCTTTTAACTTGCATTAAGATATCTTAACAAGTGATAAAACTGTAAACAATTTGATACCTTCATCTTTTTATAAAGGAAGTATCAAAATTTACCCAAAAATACCGTTCCAGTATTTGTGTGGCTGGCTGAGAAAACCAGGAAAGATGCACAAATTTCATAAATTGAGTTCTGTATGCAGTGGTGTAGACCACATCTTTCTGATCATTTTTACCAATTTAAATTTTCTTTCTATGTCTATTAGAACCCAAGTTATGATTTTTATTTTCTATGGGAAACACTTTATCCTCGATTTTTGGCCCATATCTTGAATCGAAGCTTGCCTCATCATCCCGGGTTTTCTCTGCCAGCCTCACATTTATATAATTATTCAATCGTCTTTTTGACACAACATTTTCAACATTATCTTCAAGGATTCACTGGATTTCTCTACTTTTCTTTCTATGCGGGCCCTTTTCTGTGCCTTCAATGACATAATTTATTTGATTTAATGATTGAAACTGATTTGAAATGGAATCTGTTCATCCATGTCTGTTTAAATGCTGTCGGAATGCAATATGGTCCTGGTTGGGTACCTGTTATTTGTTGTTAGTAAGTTTGTTTTCAATCACCTTGTGCGTTTATTGTTTTGTGTATGATACTCGCTTTGATACAGAGGTTCCTCGGGGAGCCTTGCGTCTGGTGCACTAGTTGAGTCTCATAGTAAATGAAGGCTCTTTAATCACATCTTTCACCGTATTGAAAATGCCATTGTCTGCCTTAGTTGAAGCTTTATTGTGTCTGAGAAATTGTTATATCCCCTTTTACTGGCGTAATGTCTGACCTAATGTTGAATGGCCGTTGATTATGGAAACTTTTAAAGGATCTTTCGAGAACCTTTATTGGATCAATTGTTATACAAGTATTTTTTGAAGCTTTTCATTCATTTGCGGCTTTATTTCTCCAATGGTAACACTGCTTAATCTATCAAGGTCCTGGTGCTTGCTCTGCAAAGATTGAAGTTGAAAATGGCTTTATTCACCTATCAATACCTTTAATGCTATACAATGGTACTGACTTAAGTGACATGGATTGGAAATAGATTATATTCCATTGACAGCTGAAATGAAAATTAGCCCCACTATAAATGTTGCTTTGACTGAGACCCTTTTTGCACATTTACAAGTCACCTGCAACTATGGTGTTATATATATAAAAAATTTTTTCTTTCATTCAATTTATTGTCTTCACAATAATTACAATTTATTTGAGGTTGGTTGCAAGGGACATACTCTTAAAATAACTAGATCCATGGGCTTTACGACAGATGTGAGTGATTCTTCTTCTCTTTCACCTATAATGCTTTTTGGTTATGGACTGATTTTGACAGGGGAATACGTTTTTATTTTACATGTAAATTAGCCCCTTTAGTTTGTTCTTGGTTTTTGTCAATTTAGCTATGCAAGCTATTGGTTTTATTTGATTTAATTTGACTTTTTGTTAGATAGCTTGTTTTTTTTCATCTCTCAAATTTGTTAAGGCTAAAGCAGCAATATCATAACTAAAAAAGATGATGATCATAATCATGGAGAGTAAATCAATTTACTATGATTGACTCTTTTTACCTTTGTTTTTACAATGTTTCACTATTTTAATTTATTAAAGATACTTTATTTTTATTGTAAGATCCATAACCACAGTAACAAAGTAAAAACAAAATACTTTCAAAATTTAATTTAAAATCTCTTGAAAATAACGAATATTTAAAAAAATTGTTTTAAGGAAAGGACACTTCATTGAAAACTTCAAAGACCCTATAGTACGTTATATCTCTACTATTAAGAATGGATGTGCACCAGAAGTAGTAATAAAATATATAAAATTATGATATTTTATGTTATGATTTTGTTTGAGTTTAACTGATGGGCCAATAATTTATCCTCTTTTTTGACAAATTGCCATTATCATCACTGATATATAACCCCCTTGGCGGAAAGAGAGGTCACTCATGCTGTGATTTCTATCCCCCTATATCTGTTGTCCTACTTCAGGTTGCTTTCTATCTTTGTCTTGGAATGAAATTGCTTGGCTTTGTCCTGTCCCAAAGACTGAGGGTGAAACAGTCTAATCTATAGTATTAGTTTTAGGAGATAATATATTTATCCTTGTAAATCATCCCTCTGCTATGTAGTTTTAGTTAATTGTTTTAAATATAATATTTTGTACGCATTTGAGTGGATTTCTGTTTGGATTGGACTTTTACGTGAACTCAAACTAAACAAATTGGTAAATTGCTCTTGGAATCTACTTAATGTTTACTATTTGAAGCAGTTCTTTTGGTCTAATTTCTTCTCCAATTGTATATCTATAATTTTTTGACTATCCTCTCTTCTTCCTTTTACTGGCTCTGAAATTATTTAAAAATTCAGTCTCTTATTATTATTGTTAAAATTTAGATTGATTTGAATAAATATTTAAAAGTCAATATCGATTTGATAGATGATTGATGGTAAGCATACCTGCTACCTTTCCGCATTCAAATTTTCACTCTTCCTTTCCGCCATTCCGCCACTGTTTCTGAAATTCAGATTCTCAAAAATAATGACAATGATAAGAAAGGTGGGTGGAGGGTGGTATGTAGGAAAATCAATTGTGCCCCCTTTCCCATTCCCCATTCTATTCCCTAACACACATTGACATGTTGACAGCAGTGTGGCGAATTTGATGGCAATTTTTAGGGGAAAAATCCATTGGAAAAATTTGGTGTGGTGATTGTGGTAAATATAATTACAAGTTCCTATTTTCTAACTTTCTGATTCCTTTTTTTGGAATGTGACAAGTTGGCAGGTCTGAGTAAGCCTGGTATAAATTTTACTTTGATGATTCTATTAAATGACATGTATACTTCTATTTGTTTATTCAACTGTAACTTTTGATATTTTTTTTTTCATAGAGAGTTTTGCAAAATCAACATAATCTCCCACAACAGCAACACAATCAGTATAATCCATTGAATGAGGCCATAAGAGAATTGCAACAGAAAACTCAACAAAACCAGAGACACCACCTGAGGCCTCCACACTCTAACCCTACCATCACCACCAGTCGGTTCCAGCACCCGTCCACAAGACTTCCTCGACCACCTACACCCTCACCAAACCATTTGCCAGTATTTAGGCCAGAACATTCTCTCAGAAACCCATCTCCCTTACCTGGCCTGGTACGTCCATCTCAACAATTACGAATGCAAATAAACATCCCCGGTTCATCTGCTTTGGGGCTCATTAATCCACGAGCCCCAGTGAATCAGAATATTCGTGGCCAGAGTAATTTGTTTCTGAATCAGTCACCATGCATTTCGTCAGGTTCACCAGTTAATTCTACAACATCTCTTCAAACAGATCATTCCAATTTCAAATCATCAACCTCATCTGGACTATTGGCTACACCCCCATCTGATTTGCTACAAAGCAATGGTGCTAGTGGTAATGATTACCATACTACCGTATTTAATAACAATAGTCATACATCTAGTTCAGGAGATAGACGATACTCAACATCTACAAGGGACCAGAATGCTGATAGGGCTTCATCTCTTGGCAATGGGGAAAGAAGAAACACTCCTCACAATAGTCGTGAAAGGAGCAAGCATGATTCCTATTCTAATTCTTGGAACAGACGACGAAGCAGAAGTCGGAGCAGAGATAGGAATAAAGAAGAGGACAGATCTAGACTGAGTGCTCGTGATAAAAGAAGATATGATAAACATCCTGATGTGGAAAGATATCGAAATCGGGATAGTGAAAAGGATAAGAGACAAAGCACAGATTTATCAAACAGAGATAGATTTGATAAGAAAACAATGGAAAGAGATAGAGACAGACCTTTGCATAGAGATGAAAGAAGAAGTGAGAGTGTTCGAAGTGACAGGAGTAGTCGGAGTCACATAAAAAATTATTCAGATTCAAGAGCATCTGATAGAGGGGGAGATAGCCGTTCCAGAAGTCGAAGACGTGAAAATGGGTTGTCACCTTCCTCATCATCATCATCACCATCTTCATACTCGCGCTCTGAGAGGGGACCTCCCTCTAGAAGTAGTTCTGGTAACAGAAGATCAGTGGATGATTCTGCTAATGGTTTAAGTCAATATAGGCAGGATTTACTGAGGGCTGAGTTGGAGAGAAGTCTTGGACCAAACGGGACTGGGAGGTTAAATCATGATGGTTTATTGGAGGAGGAGAAATGGGATTCAGACCTGAAACTAGAGGATGAGGAGGTAGAGGAAGAAGATAAAATTGTCTACATCACAAGATCATGCCCTGCTGATCTCTATTTCACTCGAAATCCAGATAATAGCAACATGGAAGGCACAAGGAAGATGATTGAAATGGAGAAAAGGTTTGAAGAAGATATTGTCAAGCAGTCTGAGAAAGTCCGTGCTTCAATACCAGAGAGTGACCTTCCAGCTCCTCTCCCACACCTCCCTGTTTTTGATGGTCATCATAAACACCAATGTTCCTTTGACCACAACAACTGCTGTAATAGAACCGGTTGTGAATCATCTCAGAGCTCCTCTTCTGAAGAGGAGGGGGAGGACAATGAAGACGACAATGAGGATGATGAAGCTGGAGCCAATCATATCATGAATGAGTGGGAACGAAGAAGTAAGCATCCGTTGTGTCTGCACCCTGAATTATGGTACAATGAGCCAGGACAGGTAAGTCATTCAGTTTTTATTTTTAAAATTTGATGATGATTATATGCAATGAAATTAGTTGAGAGGTATCAGAAGACAATAGAGGATAACAACTTTTTACATGTCAGTATTGCATGGTTCATGCTATTATTAACATAAGCGCTTCCTCCAGTCACTAAAGTTCAACGTTGAATCATCAGAACTTGTTGACATTTTTCATAGTGGCCAACTGTCCTGCTTTGGCAATCTAGAGAAAAGAAAAAAAGATTTAAAAATGTTTAAAAACTGTTTATACCCTGGCATGTCCCAGGATAATTTTTTTTTGGAAAGCAAATTAAAACATAAACAAGGAATAGACATATAGAGAGTATAGCTCTCATTCTTTATATTTTTATAATAGTCCAAACATATTGACATTTTGGGTCTTTGTGGTATTGCGAGTTTGGGTGTTTTTTAGCTCTTTGGAAAATTGTCCGCTATGCATTTTCACATGTTGAATATTAATATTAACTTTAAGAAGAATCATTTGTAGTATATGGAAAATATTTTTTCAATTTTTAGGTTTTAAAACATGAAATTCTTCCAATTTTAAAATCATTAGAAAACTACTCAACATTATTTGGCCTTTTTGTTTGTTTGTGTGTGTGTGTGTGTGTGTGTGAGTGTTTGTTGGTAAATCAGAGTTTATAGTAAATTTGGAGACGGATATTGACCACATCATATTTATCCCTGTTAGACCTATTCTTTGCAAGAAAAACTGTTACAATATATACACTGTGAAAGTTGTATGAATGAATCCAGAATATAATTGTCTATATAAGTAAATTTTTATTATAGTTTTTGTATTATATGTGGGGAATGATGGAAAGACTTGGATTGAATTGGGCTGGCTGGTTCAAGGCAGAGATGTCTAGAAGAACAGTATTATTTCATGAGGGTAAATGAGAACTGATGGCGATGATAATGATTACCAATATCCAGTTCTCAATTCTGTTAAATGTTCATCCAAGTTATTTATTTATTGTTTCTTATTTGTTGATAGATCAAGCCCAAACAATCATACTGTGTAAATCAGTTACCATCTAACTAGCCTCAAATTTTGTGTTTTCTGTCTCCCACAGATAAATGATGGACCCCTTTGTCGATGCAGTATAAAGTCTCGCAAATCTGGGATCCGCCATGACATATACCCTGGGGAAGATACAATCCCATTATGTGTGCCCACCTCCAACAACCTTGATCGTCTGCATCACTATCGTGTCACTATGTCCCCCTACACCAACTTTCTCACTAAAACCCCCACCCTCATAGAATACGACAACCACGAGTACATCTTTGAAGGTTTCTCTTTGTTCACTCACACTCCTTTAGAAAATATTCCACCTTGTAAGCTTTTGCGCTTTAACATTGAATACACCATTCATTTTATCCCTGAATCACCTCCTGAGAATTTCACAGTTGGCAGCCTGAATTTATTCAGTGACTATATCTTTACTGAAGTTTTGGAGCTTCTGGATTTAGACTGGGGTGTGAAGGAAGGTGGATGTCGCCGATTTCATTTCTCTTAGTGGGGACCTATGCTTGTGTATAGATGAGGCTTTAAGGTGATCTCAAGCTAAGTACTATGATAGTGTGCTCTTGGAATCTACATCTGTTTCCTATATTTGAATCAATTCCCATTTGTCTTACCTTTACGTGGGTGCTTTAATTGTAATTCTAGAACTTTTTACTATCCAATTTTCTTCCTTTTACTGGCGCTGATATGACTTTAACTTTAATGCATTGCATGTGCTGTAAAACCCTTAAAAACAAACAATTCATGAGCGTCGGCAAGACACAAAATGTTCTACATTGCCTATCTTGTCCATTGTTGAACAGCTTTAACTCTCAGTTTCAGGGTCTTAATACAGTCTAACTTGTGCTTTCAGCCACTTGTATAAAGCCGTGGCGTAAATCTGCCTTTGCAGCCAGCCTTTGTATATGGCCATAATTTTTTCCTCATTTTGTCACTTCATAAAGTAGTTTCTCCTTAATGTGGATAAATCTTATCAACTAAATTAAACCAACTCTCCCTGATGCTTGTGCTGTTAAACTCTCAAACAGAAACAAACCTCTCCTTCAATCACAAATCTTTGCAACAATATTAAGGTGATTCATCTCAACAACGCCACTACCACATTATCTCATTCGTCTGTAGTGTTTCATTTATCCTGTTTTGTTAATAAAGGGGAAACCCAAAACGTTCATTTTATCTGTTTTCGTAATTAAATTGAAGCTTACATTCAATTTAACATTGTTACTTATTTCTTTGAGCTTCGAGCAGCAAGATTTACATTTCCCTGATTTTTTATATAAATCAGAATTTTTAAAGATCAAAAGGATTTTTAAAATGCCTTATTTTTTTTTTTTTAATATGATTATAATCCTTTTTTTTTTTTTACTTTGTCCAGAATGATTGAGTCCATTGGCCCAACAAACTCCCGTAAATATGTTGTGGCTGTTTATTTTCGGGACGACGTTTAGCAACCGGAACTGGACACACCATACAGCAGTCGCAAATGGCTGCAGCTACAAATGCACTTAAGAAACGAGCTGGTAAGTTATCCAGTTTGAAATCTCTCTCTCTCTCTCTCTCTCTCTCTCTCTCTCTCTCTCTCTCTCTCTCTCTCTCTATCCTCTCACTCACTCTTTCTCTCTCTCTCTCTCTCTCTCTCTCTCTCTCTCTCTCTCTCTCTCTCTCTCTCTCTCTCTCTCATCCTCTCACTCTCGTCTGTAGTGTTTCATTTATCCTGTTTTGTTGATAAAGGGGAAACCCAAAACGTTCATTTTATCTGTTTTCGTAATTAAATTGAAGCTTACATTCAATTTAACATTGTTACTTATTTCTTTGAGCTTCGAGCAGCAAGATTTACATTTCCCTGATTTTTTATATAAATCAGAATTTTTAAAGATCAAAAGGATTTTTAAAATGCCTTATTTTTTTTTTTTAATATGATTATAATCCATTTTTTTTTTTTTACTTTGTCCAGAATGATTGAGTCCATTGGCCCAACAAACTCCCGTAAATATGTTGTGGCTGTTTATTTTCGGGGACGACGTTTAGCAACCGGAACTGGACACACCATACAGCAGTCGCAAATGGCTGCAGCTACAAATGCACTTAAGAAACGAGCTGGTAAGTTATCCAGTTTGAAATCTCTCTCTCTCTCTCTCTCTCTCTCTCTCTCTCTCTCTCTCTCTCTCTCTCTCTCTCTCTCTCTCCTCTCCTCTCTCTCTCCTCTCTCTCTCTCCTCTCTCTCTCTCTCTCTCTCTCTCTCTCTCTCTCTCTCTCTCTCTCTCTCTCTCTCTCTCTCTCTCTCTCTCTCTCTCACTCTCTCTTTTTCTTTCTTTTTATTTTTTTAATTATTTTACTCAAAATTAGTGAATTATCATCAAATATTTGTTTTTTTTTTTAATTTTAGTTTTATCTTTTTGCCTACATTTTACAAACTAAAAGATTGGTTTTATTCTCTTCCCCCTCCCCCTTTACATCAGAACTTTTCCCAATCCTTCAATACCAGCGAAGATATCTGGACAAAATGAAGGGGAAGAAAGGAGATGGAAATGAAAACAAAGATGGGACACTATTGACAAGTGGCCCGGGCTCCACTAATGCCTCAGGCCCCTCAGTATCCCACCATAAAAATGGTCATAAGAGGCGGCGACATGAAGACAGATATAGACAGAAAAGGAACAACTGATCTTAATCTTGTTCACATATGCATTTCCCCACTTGCTGTGATGGGCATTGATGACAAAAAAAGCTTTTAAATAAATTTCATAATAATTTATTATAAAAAGAATACATGCACAGAACCCTGTATAAATGTGGTTGTGCCAAACAGTTGTTTTTGTAATATTTGACCAAAAAAAAAAAGACATGGAAAGATTTAGTTTTCATCAGTTTCTTTTTGTTTAGTAATGAAGAATAATCCACAAATTGATGTTTGCAATCCAAACACTAACAGCAATGGCTTTTGCAAGAATTCACTTAATCCAACCTGTTTCTGCTGTGCTGTTGGTGCTCGACCGTCAGCTGTTGGATTGTTTTTCGTTATTCAAATCTGAAGAACGGATGAAATCGAAATCGTTGTCATGTGCTTTTTCATTCACTCAAACTTGTTTGTGCTGTTGGATGACTGCTGTGTACATGTGTTAAAACTTGTCATTTTTGTTACTTATCAGGAGTTTTCTAATACAGCCTTAGGATGTCATGGAAATTGTGTATCTGGTGCTTATCTTTTTTTTTTTTTTCTTTTTTTTTTTTTTTTAACTTCAATGTAATAACATTGTCATAATTTGATATTATTACTACACTTTTCATTTTTATTATTTCTGTTATCATCGTTATTATTATTATTATGTTCATCATCAGCAGCATCATCATCATCACCATAGGCATAATCATTGTCATTAAAATATCTCCCAATTAAGATAGTTGAGTAAACAATACTGAAGTACAAAGCAACTCACACTGTCAATTAATATGTTGACTTTTGTGTTCTGGTCACAATATTACTTTGTTGTCTTCAAATTTGGGAGCGTGCCTTTTCTGTGTTTTGTTGCAAAAATATTTGCCAAGGAAAATATTATAGTATTTAAAATACAATTTCAATACTGAAACTTATAATTACAGACCTGCCTACTATTACAAAACATTTTGTAGAATTACGAAACTTTGCCTCCACTTCAGAAATTCATTAGCATCTCTAGTCATTAAAACTTATTGAAAATGAAAGTCGATGCCCTACTACATAATTTTAAGGATTTTTAAGTTTTATTTATTAATTTATTCCTTGTGCGACTAAATTGTTGATTTTTTAAGTTAATAATAGCGACTACAATTTTTATCTTCTAAAAACTGCGAATTTTTATTTTCCATTCAGCAGGTCTGTAACCACCCACTTTTTATGTAATGATTTCAAAACTTGTTAGAATTTTTCAATGTCCTATAAAATATCCTTTAAGTGTACTTTGTTTTGGTCATGTGATCTTGACACCAACTATATGTCAATCATTTTTATTGATATCTTTATTATCATCATTGTCATTATCATTGTTGCATTATTCTTTTGCTCCTTTTTTTTCCTTTTTCTTTGCTTTGAATTTTTTTTATACACAGATCAGTGGCTTATATGTTGTTTAAAATCATGGTCTTTCTCCATTATTGTTGGTTTAATGTAATCATCATTATCATTATTAGCATCAGAGATCGCACTTTTTTAATGTAACGCTACACGTGAAGAGATGATTTTTTAAATAACAAAAACATGTCAGTTTCGCTCAAATTGCGACAAATACCAGGCTCAATAAAAATCTCTCTAAATAACAGTTAGAAATCATCAAGGGCCACAGGAACAATAAGGTTTAAAGCAATTCATGAAACCGGAGTTGATAACTGCAATTTTTATTTTAGATGCCAAGAGTCAAGAATTCAAGACTAATTTATCCACTATAGATGAAGGCATTGGATGCTGTCTCCATGGAAACGGCGTCATCTTTAGACTTTGAAATTATATCAAATTTATCAACAAATCAAAATCAAAATCTTGATAAATAGCAATATATTTTTTTAAATTATAGACAAATAGTGATTATAATTTTCTTTGTTGTGAACAATTGTACAGTAAGGTGTGTTTTCTAGTCTATTTTGACTTAGAAATGAAAAGAGAAAACTGAAATTGTGTTTATTTAGTTGTGAATAAAAGTTAGTATCATAAGGAGGAACGTAAATAAGTTTATATTCCCTTGTCATTGATAGTCTGTTTTGTTTGTTATTTTTAGTTGTTTTTTTGTTGAGGGGCGGGGGGGGGGGGTGAGTGTTTTAAATTTTTTTTTATATTTAAAAAAATGTTTAGGCAGTTGGGGGAATTCCATATAAATATAAGTTGGGAACATTGGGTGTTTTGGGTTATCTGTTATCTTTTTCTCCACCTATCTTTTTACTTTTTTACCTTTTAAGAGTGTTGCAAGTAGGAAATGAATGAACACACAAGATTTTTTCGACTTGATTTGGTATTGCTTAACTGGTCTTTCAAACATTTGATTGTACTTGGCTGTGGTTGCGGGTGGTTGGATAGGAGCATCACCCTTGAATCATATACCTATGATGTTCGCATGGGTGTACGATCTGATAGTGATGTCGTTTCTTCTTCTCTTTACTAGCCTATCCTGCTTCTTTGGTTTGTGATTGTATTTTTGACAGGGGATATTTTTTTTTCTGTAAATCTTCTGCCTGTTTGTCCTTGGTTATTTATAATTTAGCTTATGATATCTTTAGGTTATGATTTTGATTTACATTTGTACTATTTTTGTTAGATTGCTTGTTTTTTTGTTTCAGCGGTCTCTCATATAACCTCAATTGTGTTGGAAGAGACCTAAAGCAACAAACAAACAAAAAATTGGCTGTGGTTATAAAATGAAATATATCAAGAAAAGCTTCGAAATTTGATCCCAACTAGTTGGCTGTGCTTGTTTTTGTATTACCAAAAATTGTATATTATATGCTTCAAAATTAATGTCATGAATTTGTGCTTATTGAAAATTATGCATATTGTTGTTTATTTCCAATTGTCAAAAAATAAAAAAAAAGATACAGGGTATCTGTACTCAACCTTGTGCAATTCAGTCAAATTGCTGTTTAAAATTCAATAAAATTTGCTCTCAAAGGGTGTGTACTTCTGTTCCAATGACTATATGAGAATCAAGAGGCTGATTTGAATGTCTGAAGATGTATAGTTTAAAATCAAAATGATCGGAACTACGAAATTAAAGTGTTGTGCATTTTCAGAAACTGGGTGGAGTCTTTGACGAAATTAAAGTATTGTGCATTTTCAGAAACTGGGTGGAGTCTTTGACCTCCCAAGGTGGGCAGGAAGTGACTTGCCGTGCCTTCTTCCCCCCCCCCCCCCCCCCCCCCCCATGTTTTCTGAATTGCTTTTTGTCTTTTTCTTGAAATGGGACTACTTGGTTTTGTCCTGGTCCTTGCCTGTGTCCTTAGCTGAGAGGGAAACAGTCAAATTGAAATGTTAAGTATTAGTTTTGGGTGATGATTTTTTTCCCTTGTAAATCATCTCTCTCTTATGTATTATTAGTTATGATTTCTGTTTTGAATTTATTCTGTAAACATTTGAGTGTATTCCTCTCTGTTGGATTTTGTGCTAGTGTCTTGATGAGAAGACTTTTATCTCAAACTAAGTACACTGATAGTGTGCTCTTGGAATATACAACTATTCCCTAGTTGAACCAGTCTTTTGTCCTACTTTTTCTTGCGTAGCTTTACTTTTAATTCCAGAATTACAGATACATCAAGTGTAGAACATTTAAACGAAGCCCTCACCAAAGCCATTCTTGCAGCTGCAAAAGCAGGAATTCCAAGAGGTAGTCGACAGAATTACAAACCCTTCTGGAGCAAAGAAATTGAAAAAGCAGTAAATGCAAGAAAGGAAACAAGGAAAAACTTAGAGGAAAACAAAACCATTAAAAACAAGATTGAGTACAATAAAGCATCGGCAATTGTCAAAAGAACTATTAACAACGCTAAAAGAAAGAAATGGGCAGACACATGCGCTAATATTGACCTCAATCAAAATGGGAAAAAAGCATGGGCCTTACTTAATAATCTTAACAATGAAACCCCGAAAACCAACCCAAAGCCCATGAAAACTACAGAAGGAACAATCGTAGATGACCAAAAAAAAGCCATGATCTTCAACAAACATTTTGCTTCAGTAAACAAGGCATCAAAAAGAAGTGAAAAGGACAAAAAATTGATTAAAGACCTTAAACATCAAGAAAAGGCCCCAAAAGCTATCTCATATCTGTTCAAAGAGGGCTTTACCATGTCAGAACTTCACAGAGCTATGAAAAAACTCAAGAATCCCCTGGACCAGATAAGATACACAATGAAATGCTCCTGCATCTTAGCGTGAGAGGTAAACAGATGCTTCTCAAACTTATAAATCTAACATGGGAGACAGGAATAGTACCAAGGGGATGGAAAAATGCTATTATAATTCCAATCTTAAAGAAAGATAAACCACCCGACGAAACGAAAAGTTACCGACCAATATCTCTCACCTCATGTGTTGGAAAGATCGCGGAGAGAATGGTAAATAACCGATTATACTGGTGGCTGGAGACATGTGGCCTTCTAAATAAATATCAGGCAGGCTTTAGGATAGGGCAAAGAACAGAAGATCAATTGTTTAGATTAAGTCAAAAAATAATTGATGGCTTTCAAGATGGAAAACATACAGTCGCGGTTTTTGTTGATCTCCAACAGGCCTATGACAAAGTATGGAGGAAAGGGTTGTTATCAAAAATGATGGACTACGGAATTGATGGAAATCTCTACTTCTGGATTAAACAATTTCTCAGTAACAGAACAATCCAAACAAAAATTAATAACGGACTGTCAAACAGAGAAGTATTAGAGGAAGGTCTCCCACAAGGATCCTGCCTCAGCTGTACTCTCTTTCTTATTTTTATAAATGATCTACCAGAAGTATTACAGACAGAAAAGGCCCTATATGCTGACGATTTAGTTATGTGGTATACTACAAAGCACCTACCAATAGCCTCCAATAGAATAAATGAAGATTTAGAAAGCTTAAACACCTTCTGTGATAAATGGAAATTAAAAGTAAATTGCAATAAAACAGTCTACTCTATATTTACTAAGAGCCATCCTGTTTCCAAGAAAGAAATAACACTCTCCATCCAAGGCCATCGACTCGCGAAAGAAGAAAACCCCACATATTTGGGCATACAGTTAAGACAGACAACTATCTCTGAACAAACACACTCAGAATGTAAAAATCAAAGCCACAAGGAGACTCCAGTTACTAAAACGACTAGCCAGTACTAATTGGGGAGCAGACAAAAACTCGCTTCGACAACTCTATTTAGGCTATGTGCGTTCCGTCATGGACTACAATTTAGCCCTCCAAAATGTAGGTAGTAAAAACACACACAAAACCTTGGACAGAGTACAAAACCAAGCCCTTCGCTTCATCTCCGGTGCCCTGAGATCGACACCCACAGCAGCATGTGAAATACATACTAATGTGGAACCACTTGGACTTCGCAGAGAATCAGCAGTGCTTGAAATGGTTGAAAGATACAAACGAAAAGAGGAAAACCATCCAAACAGAATTCTGGCAGAGAAATGGAAACCAAGAACAAGATTAAAACAAAAATCCCTGCTACACATTGCTAACAACTTGAATGAAAGACACAGACTCCCAGAAAACAGAGAAAAATCTATTTTAATCAGTCAAAAACCTCCATACGCCGAACTAAAACTTCCAAAAATAAAGACTAACCTCATAGAAGAAACAACAAGAAATAAAAACAAATCAGATATACAAACATTAGCAATGAAAACAATACAAGAATACCCAGACAACTGGATACATGTTTACACAGATGGATCTGCCCACAAAGGAACTAAAAATGCTGGGTATGGGTTTGTAGTAGAATACCCAGATAAAACCTGTGATAAAATCCACAATTCTTGCGGAAGCTCCTGCTCAAACTACGAGGCAGAGGCAGTTGCAATAGAAGCCTCACTGCGACACCTCTCTTCTGTTTTCCAGCTAAACCCTTCAAAACTTCAAAACACTGTCATCTTCACAGACTCCAAATCGGTTCTCCAAGCTCTCGATTTAGATAAACTCTCCTCAACGTTCAATAGTTTAAGATCTCAACTAGATGAATTCCTTACAACACACAGAGTAGACTTATCTCTCCAGTGGATACCGGGACATTCAAATATACCAGGAAATGACAATGCAGACAGACTAGCCAGACTCGGATCAACACTTTTACAACCATCATTTCCAGTATCCTTAGACACAGCGAAACAAATAATCAAAACAAATAAGAGAGAAGAATGGATGAACAGTTGGGCAATGAGCACCACGGGTAGATGTATGTTTTCCCATATGACCACTCCTGTAAAGACTGATTGCCTAAATAAGCTCAGAAGACACCAGCAAAGCATCATCTTTCAACTAAGAACACAACACATACCGCTCAACAACCATTTAAGCAAAATTACAAAAGACACATCCCCCTCCTGCCCCCTATGTCAACACCCCAATGAAACAGTAACACACCACTTGCTTGAATGTCAACCTCTTGAAGATCTGAGATGCACATTCCTCCCACCAAATCCAAGCATCAGTAACACACTTTATAGTCACCTGGAACAACTACAAAAGACGTCTAACTTCTACGTCATGGCACAAGACCGAAGGGCTAGAGCTCAGGTGGTCGCTGGTTCGGATAAGTAAGTAAGTAAGTAATTCCAGAATTTGTTCCCTATCTCATTTTCTTTCTTTTTGCTGGCGCTGAAATGACCTAAACGTGTTGCAATTGCTGTAAAACAAACAACAGAACAGTTTCAGAAACGACTTCCACTCTTGTCAATTATATATCAAATTCCTTGTTTAGACTTTCTATTCAATATCCATTATCAGGTTCACTCTAACATAAGAGATACTGGGTGGGGTTCCTGACCTCCCATAGTGGGCAGGGAGGTACATACTGTGTCTTCTATCCCCCTGTCTGTTTTCCAACATACTTTCTGTCTTTGTCTTGGAATGAGATTACTCGGTTTTGTCCTGGCCCTGGCTGGGAGGGAAACAGTCAAATGTATAGTAGTTAGTTTTGGGAGATGATATTTTTTTCCTTGTAAATCATCTCTCTGTTATGCACTGTATTTTGTTTTGTTTATGTATTATATGATTTATAAACATTTGAGTGTATTTATCTTAGTGGGGACCTGTGCTTGTGTCTGGCTGAGACTTTAAGGTGATCTCAAACTAAGTACACTGATAGTGTGCTGTTGGAATCTACAACTGTTGCCTATTTGAACCAATTCTCCTTCGCCTGTCTTATTCTTGGATGCTTTAATTGTAATTCTAAAACTTTTTACTATCCCATTTTCTTCCTTTTTACTGGCGCTGATATGACCTTAATGTGTTGCAAGCGCCGTAAAACCCTTAAAAACAAAAAACAAAACAAACATAATAGAGATACCATATTGAGACTGAAGGTCCAATCCAATCCAATCCATACTGTTGCAACTTCAATATCAAAGACACAGCATTTGTGTGGTGAAAGGTTGTTTTTAGGTTATGGCTCTATCAATAATTAACCAGTAGATTTTTGATCAATCAAAACAGCGGTCATGTGACACATCCTCAGGCCCGCTTGGACAAACATAGCTGGTTGTTTACTCACAATAGACAGAATGAAGTTGACGTCACTGCTCTTTGTTATTGCTTTTCGATTGCCACTTGGGTGTTAAGTTCTCACTATATTGGCTAGGAAGGAAACAGTCAAATGTATGGTTTTGGGAGATGATATATTATTCCTTGTAACTTGTAAATCATTTCTCTGTCGTGTATTGTTCTATTTGTTGTTTTGAATGTATATAATGTAAGCATTTGAGTAAGGGATCGTGTGCTTGTTTCTGGATGAGACATTTAGGTGATCTCAAACTGTGCACAATGAGATATGATCTTGGAATCTACATCTGTTTCCTCTTTGTCTTACTTTTCTTGTTTCCTCAAGCCTTGGGCTGCGGAATTCCCTATAACACAGAGAAAATTGTACAGCATGGGTTTGAACCACAGTAAAAATAGCAACTGGCAATGAATGCTGCTGATGATACAGCTGTGCTGAGGTAGTTCAAGCAGAGTCAAGCGATCAACATATCATTGTCCCTAATCATTAAAGAGCAGGCGATGGTAATTGAAATTGTTTAAAAACTAAAACATACGAGTTTTCAAGAAAGCAATTGCTGACTATCTTTTTTTTTTTCTTAAAGCGTTATGGTATTATTTAATTTTCATGATATTATGATTGTTGACACTGCCTTTGGATGACCGGAAAAGACTGCCATAGTCAGGTGTTTTATCCGCCCCTCTTCCATTACTGATGTAATGTTGTAACTGCATAATCTTTCAGGCCATTAATTAGACCAAGAACAAAAGGACCTAAAACTGAGCCTTGTGGGGACGTCAAATAGAACAGGAATTTTCTGATGACATTTTAAAATAATAATAATAACCATATTTATTTGCGCCTTTTGTCGAAACCTCAAAGCGCTTTAAAAAATAATTTAAAAAAACATTTAGATTTAGACATTAAACGGGCCTCAAAAACATCAATACATAAGTCACATACAATACATTCAAAATTCAATTAAGTAAATTTTCTGAAATTAAAATGTTTTGAAAATATCTATAGAGCTCCCAAAATATCAATTGAAAAATCATTCCAAACGTGGGCCGGATTTTAAAAGCCAATTTCCAAAAGTATTTAAGTTTACATTGGAAATCTCTACTTCTGGATTAAACAATTTCTCAGTAACAGAACAATCCAAACAAAAATTAATAACGGACTGTCAAACAGAGAAGTATTAGAGGAAGGTCCTCCCACAAGGATCCTGCCTCAGCTGTACTCTCTTTCTTATTTTTATAAATGATCTACCAGAAGTATTACAGACAGAAAAGGCCCTATATGCTGACGATTTAGTTATGTGGTATACTACAAAGCACCTACCAATAGCCTCCAATAGAATAAATGAAGATTTAGAAAGCTTAAACACCTTCTGTGATAAATGGAAATTAAAAGTAAATTGCAATAAAACAGTCTACTCTATATTTACTAAGAGCCATCCTGTTTCCAAGAAAGAAATAACACTCTCCATCCAAGGCCATCGACTCGCGAAAGAAGAAAACCCCACATATTTGGGCATACAGTTAAGACAGACAACTATCTCTGAACAAACACACTCAGAATGTAAAAATCAAAGCCACAAGGAGACTCCAGTTACTAAAACGACTAGCCAGTACTAATTGGGGAGCAGACAAAAACTCGCTTCGACAACTCTATTTAGGCTATGTGCGTTCCGTCATGGACTACAATTTAGCCCTCCAAAATGTAGGTAGTAAAAACACACACAAAACCTTGGACAGAGTACAAAACCAAGCCCTTCGCTTCATCTCCGGTGCCCTGAGATCGACACCCACAGCAGCATGTGAAATACATACTAATGTGGAACCACTTGGACTTCGCAGAGAATCAGCAGTGCTTGAAATGGTTGAAAGATACAAACGAAAAGAGGAAAACCATCCAAACAGAATTCTGGCAGAGAAATGGAAACCAAGAACAAGATTAAAACAAAAATCCCTGCTACACATTGCTAACAACTTGAATGAAAGACACAGACTCCCAGAAAACAGAGAAAAATCTATTTTAATCAGTCAAAAACCTCCATACGCCGAACTAAAACTTCCAAAAATAAAGACTAACCTCATAGAAGAAACAACAAGAAATAAAAACAAATCAGATATACAAACATTAGCAATGAAAACAATACAAGAATACCCAGACAACTGGATACATGTTTACACAGATGGATCTGCCCACAAAGGAACTAAAAATGCTGGGTATGGGTTTGTAGTAGAATACCCAGATAAAACCTGTGATAAAATCCACAATTCTTGCGGAAGCTCCTGCTCAAACTACGAGGCAGAGGCAGTTGCAATAGAAGCCTCACTGCGACACCTCTCTTCTGTTTTCCAGCTAAACCCTTCAAAACTTCAAAACACTGTCATCTTCACAGACTCCAAATCGGTTCTCCAAGCTCTCGATTTAGATAAACTCTCCTCAACGTTCAATAGTTTAAGATCTCAACTAGATGAATTCCTTACAACACACAGAGTAGACTTATCTCTCCAGTGGATACCGGGACATTCAAATATACCAGGAAATGACAATGCAGACAGACTAGCCAGACTCGGATCAACACTTTTACAACCATCATTTCCAGTATCCTTAGACACAGCGAAACAAATAATCAAAACAAATAAGAGAGAAGAATGGATGAACAGTTGGGCAATGAGCACCACGGGTAGATGTATGTTTTCCCATATGACCACTCCTGTAAAGACTGATTGCCTAAATAAGCTCAGAAGACACCAGCAAAGCATCATCTTTCAACTAAGAACACAACACATACCGCTCAACAACCATTTAAGCAAAATTACAAAAGACACATCCCCCTCCTGCCCCCTATGTCAACACCCCAATGAAACAGTAACACACCACTTGCTTGAATGTCAACCTCTTGAAGATCTGAGATGCACATTCCTCCCACCAAATCCAAGCATCAGTAACACACTTTATAGTCACCTGGAACAACTACAAAAGACGTCTAACTTCTACGTCATGGCACAAGACCGAAGGGCTAGAGCTCAGGTGGTCGCTGGTTCGGATAAGTAAGTAAGTAAGTAATTCCAGAATTTGTTCCCTATCTCATTTTCTTTCTTTTTGCTGGCGCTGAAATGACCTAAACGTGTTGCAATTGCTGTAAAACAAACAACAGAACAGTTTCAGAAACGACTTCCACTCTTGTCAATTATATATCAAATTCCTTGTTTAGACTTTCTATTCAATATCCATTATCAGGTTCACTCTAACATAAGAGATACTGGGTGGGGTTCCTGACCTCCCATAGTGGGCAGGGAGGTACATACTGTGTCTTCTATCCCCCTGTCTGTTTTCCAACATACTTTCTGTCTTTGTCTTGGAATGAGATTACTCGGTTTTGTCCTGGCCCTGGCTGGGAGGGAAACAGTCAAATGTATAGTAGTTAGTTTTGGGAGATGATATTTTTTTCCTTGTAAATCATCTCTCTGTTATGCACTGTATTTTGTTTTGTTTATGTATTATATGATTTATAAACATTTGAGTGTATTTATCTTAGTGGGGACCTGTGCTTGTGTCTGGCTGAGACTTTAAGGTGATCTCAAACTAAGTACACTGATAGTGTGCTGTTGGAATCTACAACTGTTGCCTATTTGAACCAATTCTCCTTCGCCTGTCTTATTCTTGGATGCTTTAATTGTAATTCTAAAACTTTTTACTATCCCATTTTCTTCCTTTTTACTGGCGCTGATATGACCTTAATGTGTTGCAAGCGCCGTAAAACCCTTAAAAACAAAAAACAAAACAAACATAATAGAGATACCATATTGAGACTGAAGGTCCAATCCAATCCAATCCATACTGTTGCAACTTCAATATCAAAGACACAGCATTTGTGTGGTGAAAGGTTGTTTTTAGGTTATGGCTCTATCAATAATTAACCAGTAGATTTTTGATCAATCAAAACAGCGGTCATGTGACACATCCTCAGGCCCGCTTGGACAAACATAGCTGGTTGTTTACTCACAATAGACAGAATGAAGTTGACGTCACTGCTCTTTGTTATTGCTTTTCGATTGCCACTTGGGTGTTAAGTTCTCACTATATTGGCTAGGAAGGAAACAGTCAAATGTATGGTTTTGGGAGATGATATATTATTCCTTGTAACTTGTAAATCATTTCTCTGTCGTGTATTGTTCTATTTGTTGTTTTGAATGTATATAATGTAAGCATTTGAGTAAGGGATCGTGTGCTTGTTTCTGGATGAGACATTTAGGTGATCTCAAACTGTGCACAATGAGATATGATCTTGGAATCTACATCTGTTTCCTCTTTGTCTTACTTTTCTTGTTTCCTCAAGCCTTGGGCTGCGGAATTCCCTATAACACAGAGAAAATTGTACAGCATGGGTTTGAACCACAGTAAAAATAGCAACTGGCAATGAATGCTGCTGATGATACAGCTGTGCTGAAGTAGTTCAAGCAGAGTCAAGCGATCAACATATCATTGTCCCTAATCATTAAAGAGCAGGCGATGGTAATTGAAATTGTTTAAAAACTAAGACAGACGAGTTTTCAAGAAAGCAATGGCTGACTATCTTTTTTTTTTCTTAAAGCGTTATGGTATTATTTAATTTTCATGATATTATGATTGTTGACACTATCTTTGGATGACCGGAAAAGACTGCCATAGTCAGGTGTTTTATCCGCCCCTCTTCCATTACTGATGTAATGTTGTAACTGCATAAATCTTTCAGGCCATTAATTAGACCAAGAAGAAAAGGACCTAAAACTGAGCCTTGTGGGACGTCAAATAGAACAGGAATTGCTGATGACATTTTAAAATAATAATAATAACCATATTTATTTTGCGCCTTTCGTCGAAACCTCAAAGCGCTTTAAAAAATAATTTAAAAAACATTTAGATTTAGAGCATTAAACGGGCATCAAAAACATCAATACATAAGTCACATACAATACATTCAAAATTCAATTAAGTAAATATTTTCTGAAATTATATGTTTTGAAAATATCTATAGAGCTCGAAAATATCAGATTGAGGTAGATCATTCCAAATCGTGGGTCCGGATTTCGTAAGAGACCAATTTCCAAAGTATTTAAGTTTACATTTAGGAGATGCTAACAATTTTAATTCGTGGGATCTAAGATTTCTCAGAGGTACGTACGGCTGGATGTAGAGGGGGACAGAAGACCAAAGCAGACGAGGGCAATTTTGTTTCCAACCATCACTTTTATTATTATTATTATTATTATTATTATTATTATTATTATTATTATTATTATTATATTTAGTATTATTATGACATACACAACACACACACACACACACACTCACAAAATAATAATAATAATAATAATAATAATAATAATAATAATAATAATAATAATAATAATAATAATGATAATAATGGGCAGTTTTAATCGTCACTATATAACTATACTATACTATATTGAGCTTTTATATAGTGCAATATCCACTTAACGTGCTCAAATCGCTTTACAAGGGATCCCTGGTCAACAGCAACATTTAACATGTTAGGCGATATTACAATTTTTCGGACAAAGATAACGCTGTTAACGGCCAGGTACTCATTTTACACCTGAGTACGGTGAGAGAATGTGAGTAAAGAGTCTTTTCCAAGGAATCAACTTTGCGTCGAGCGAGGCTCGAACCCAGGACCTTCCGATCCGAAAGCGAGTGTCATACCACTAGACCACATAGCCGCACTATACGTGGCTAAGTGGTACTATGACATTTGCTTTGAGATCGGAAGGTCCTGGGTTCGAGTTACGCTTAGAGCTGCGAATAGCTGACCTTGGAAAAGGCTCTTTACTCACATTCTTTCATCGCATTTGGGTGTAAAATGATTACTTGGCCGTAAACAACGTTTTCTCTGCTGGAAAAAAACAAATTTGTAGTATCACCTACCATGTCAACTATTGGTGTTGGCCAGGGAAAGGCGTGTACTGGTACGCAGTACACGTAGTTAGGGACCCACTGTAAAACCCTTTGATCACGTTTAGTGGATCAATATATCAGTATTTATGATTTATTAAAGAAAACTAATCACTTTAACTGCTACCGGAAAATTTTCCGCAGTCCCTGGACAGCAAAGGAAACTAACCAAAATGATCGGATCAATATATAAGTTTATGATTTTTAAAGCGAACTAATCACTTAACATGAACTGCTACCGGAAAATTCTCCGCAGTCCTTGGACAGCAAAGGAAACTAACCAACATGATCATCCTCCTGAAGGAATAACTAGGACACGATGAAGATAAATAAACAGAATAAAGGCCTTTTGCTTCCTAATCATCTGTTCGGGACGCCTCGGCTGAATAATTATAATAATAATAATAATAATGATGATGATGAAAGAGTCCCTTGACATGAGGGAGCCATAATCTCATCAAGATGATACAGATACTAAAGCTTGACGATGAATCACCTGACGGTCTAAATTCAATAATAAAGGGCTAAGTCACGGCATCTTCATTCTCTCGGAAAGCACTGGTGGGGAACCATGATGGCAATTTACGGCTTTTTGCCGACAATATATGGTGAATATCACAGCAAGCCTGTGCACACAGCCGTAGCCTTCGTAAACTAAAGGCTTGATACCTACTGACCAACACATTATGTCACAAAAGAAGAAGACAATCACCAAACGAAAGTAAAACGTGAGTTGTGAGAAGTGCTCAAGGAAATATATGATTTCATTGGTTGAGCTATCTATAGGCCTACCTTTCCCGTGATATTGTCTTGTTTTGTGACGATTTTATTTTGGGTTTGCATCGGACATGCGTTAACGATGGCGACGACAGAGCCCACGCGATGTTAAGCCGAATGATTTTAAATACATGGGGGAAGAATGAATATATTTCATTTATATAAATTGAGATTTATACAAATATTACATCAAAGAGACGAAGTCCAACTATTAAAAAGAAAAAAAAAATACTGAATAGATCAAAGTAAAATCCCACTATTTTCACACCTGTGTTTAGGGAATGCGAAAAAGAGCGTTTTCCGAGGACTTAACTTTGCGCCACCCATAACGAAAACCTAGTTTCTCATATCACTAGACCACAAAATAGAACACACACACACACACAAAACAAAGGCATACCCCCCCCCCTTTCCCCTAAACACAAAATACATAGTATGCCCATCATCTTGCATGGTACAATAATATTTAATTATAACGTTCTCTGTATAGGCTTGGCTAAGAAGCTCACAACATTGCCACCCGGAAGTATAACGGACCAACACACTCAACTATGTGTAATCTTAAACGTTTATAGTCTGGTTAGTACAGTTTAGTGAGAATTACTCATAAACGCGGATGACAAAAAAAACAACAAAAAACAAAAAAAAAAAACAAAAAAAAAACAAAAAAAAACAAACAAACAAACAAAATAAAAAAGACACGAATGGCGTCAACTTCAATCTATCTGTTGCACACACTGTACCTAGGGGTACGAGGGGAGGAAAAGGGAAGAGCTCATGAATATTCAAGCGGGGCATATTTTTTATGGCTGCCAGATAGGCATATAAAAACCATGACGTTTGAGAGAATTCTTTATTTTTATTTATAAATTATTTATTTTTGTTTATTTATCAAATTTTAGACGCTGCAATTAACGCAGTCGACCATCAATCATCGTATTGTTATAAGATCATACTACCTATCTTAACTTTATAGATCTACAATATAAATCATAGCTACCCCCCCCCCCCCCACCCTCCAATAAAAACCACAGAAAAAAACTATTATCCTGTTTGTTGAAAAAGATACGTTACGGCGATTTTTATCATTTAAAAGTAGGTATATTATCTGGGAACGAGACGACATTGCCTACACAATAAATTTGACTTATGAATTAAAATGTTCTGGCAATCTATCTTTCGCATATTTTCCATCCGATTGCCGATGCACAGCTGGGTTACCAGTTAGCACTTTTGAAGTCAACTTTCAAAAATTAGAGTTTTTAGTATCAAAAACTCAATTTGATAATTTGACAAATGACATATATTTGACTTATTTTTATTGTGAATGTATGTTTGTTACTTTTTCTTTAATTTTCATACGTTTTAGTACTGAAAAAAGTGTGTGTATACATTTTGAATTGTTTATGACATTTTTGGCATATTTGATAATCGGATATGGCAACCTTATTGTGCAAACTGCAGCAGCTCGTTTTTCATTGAGGTCATACACACACCACACACACCTTTTCGTCTGGATTTTATAAACACAAGATTGACCTGGAGGAAAGAAAATTGTTTCGTGAAGGTAATTTGCCCTTTTATTTTAAGATTTTAAAATGGTCATGAACTCAGATTAAGACTGAGGACCAAAGGCTCATTATTTTCGACTTGTAAACCATTAACAACCATTGCCATTTGTCATACGAGTGGAATGTGCCAACCGGTTACGAACACTGCAACCCCGGAAGCTGGATCTAGAATATTATTATGGTCTTTTCATTTCAGTCCAATAACCTACCAAATCTCTAGCCAAACCAAAATGAAATGCAATCACCATCAGGATGTCACGATCCTTGTTTATATAATGGAGCGGTCAACACGAACGGATATTTTTTGTTTTTATTTTGAATTTCCCGACGTGAACACATTCCACATGATGATTGATAATGATATGCTGACTGATACTGATATGATATGATATTCTTCTAGACTAGTATTCAGGTCTGCTTCTGCGTAGTCTGACATCCGAACGCAATTATGTGCCTGGTTTAACATTGGGGAAGCCTTCCATAAGCTCCTCGTACCAAGGGACACAACCCAAGCATTCATTTAACTTTAACTAACCATATAAGCCTTAAGAAAAAAATAAAACCTTTAACTAACATTCAGAGTAATAATAATAGCTAAGAAAAACAAACACCCTAGGACCTTTACCTTTACATTTATGAGAATTTCATTAAGATCAGATCCATTTATGACAGCTGCCATGAATTCTTTAAGATTATATTAATTTCTAACTTCAATGATTAATATTCATTATGATTAACTTATATAATTACTATATAAATATAATGCCTATCATGTCTATCATTCACTTGGTGTGTGAGTGCTCAACCATTTATTGGGTCCCTTTAAGTAGCATACACAAAATAATAAATTAATGCTTATTGTATGTGATGATTTACTTTAAAAAATCCCCCCTCCAAAAAAAAAAAAAAAAAAAAAAAAAAAAAAAAAAAAAAAAAAAAACCCTGAAAAAGAAAATCCGACAAGTTTATTGATAATAAGATAAAAGATGTGAAATTAACACAACAAATAATAATGATAATAAACTTGAGCAATATCCACTAAAGATGCTCAAAGCACTTTACACAGGGTCCCTATCCAACAGCAAAACTTAACCTGCGGGATGCCTGTTATACGATATTACAATTTTTTATGACAGATTAAGCTGTTAACAACCAGGTACTCATTTTACACCTGAGTATAGTGATATGCACTGCTCATAATGAGACTCAAACCCTAGACTTCCAATCCAAAGGCAAGTGCCGCAGCACAATAATAATAATGATGATGATGATATTAATATAGTAATTATATATATATATTTATATATATATGTATGTATGTATGTATGTATGAGTTGCATTGTACATTAGCACGACACATATTAGATGCTATGCTACATCAGCATAAAAGTGTCACGGTCACAGGGAATTCACATATTGGGACTAAGCACGTCTGTTCCTGGCTCGAGTCACAATTTCGTCAATGGGCATAGAATCCAGCCCATGTAGTAGAGTACCTGCTGGTCTAGTTGTCGAGCTCTTCAAGTAGGCAATAAAAGTTTTACGCAGGAGGCGGTCGGCGTCCATGCGTAAGATATGCCCCTCAAAGCGGAGCCTGCGTCTCATCACTGTAGTTATCAGGTTGAATTTGGGATGTATATATATATATATATATATATATATATATATAATATATATTGCGACTAATAATAATACAGATGTTTCGACAAACAGAAAAAATGAGAATTTTAATGTCAATAACACCAAAACTTTTTGATGGATTTCATGATTTGGTATTGTTATATATGGAAAAAGGTATTGAGACAAGTGAGTGACCTCTCCATTTTAGCTATTATTTTGTTGGAAAAATGGACTTGTCATTCAATCTCTCTACAATGAAGTGAGAGCATCTGATGTTATTAAAAGTATTGTAAAGGGAATTTGACTGATAGGAGAGAAAGGTAGTGATTTGCCAAAAATTATGACACTGAGATATATCAAATGTGTCTTGCCTATCTCTCCAACTTAATCCTAATGGTTTGAAAGAAGAATGTCAACTTTACATTATTTTAAAGGGGGAATTCTATAGTTAGTTCATGGGCAGTTTTTCCAAGATGGGTTTTATACGAGTAGGAAAACTGCATGGTAATTCCCAAATAAATGATGAATGATGATAATGAAAATAAAAATGATGATGATGATAATAATAATAATAATAATAATAATAATAATAATAATGATATATATATAATAATAATAGTAATAATAATAAAAAAAAATAGAATTATAATAATACAATTCACTCCGGATAATCGCAACACCTTGGGATCAGCGAAAATGTTGCAATTAACCGAAGTTGAGGTACATTTCCACTTGCAACCCTTTCCCTCTGGGTTTACACGGGCTTGGGACCGTCCACGGCTGCGATATTTTTGATTGATTTCAGATAAAATGACGAGACATTGTTTTCACCACCGCTTGTAAGTTTTTATAGCAATTTTGATTTGACCACTGGTCAGTTTCAAACAATATATGGTAAACTCAAACCAGTTGTAAACATTTATCTTAGTCAACCACAGACTGAACAATTTAATTGAACAAAACAAAAACCATATTGCAGCCCTGTATAGATTCTGACAAGCAAAAGCAGCTTTGATGCAAGTTGACATCTTATTAGATTGGATTAACTTTCACTCTTTTGCTCTCAACATTTGTAGAAAGAGATTAGCCGTGATGAGAGACTGTATGCTCTCACCAAACCCATTGGTCACAATGCACAGTTGTCAATCCCAAAACAATGGATATTGCTCTGTCTCTCCTTATGTCATTTTCTACCTGTTCTCTAGACAATGCCTGCCCCCTCGCCTCCTATCTATTGATCACAGATGACCTCACAAATCCACTGCAATGCCCCGTCCTATTTTGTGTCTAATAGAGTGGTGACACACTACTTTAGCATTAACCCTCACCCTCTCTCGATTCTTCAACCTGTCATAATTTCCCCCATGTTGACATTTAATCATGAGATTTTGAATAATTGATTTCTTGATTTTGCCACTTTTTGAGGTAGAAAATTTGTTGCGATTAACCAAAGTTTGTTGCATTTTATTAACCATACCAGTGTCTTTTACATAGAATTAATTCCAATTTCTTGGGAAATTGATGCGATTAACCGAATGTTACGATTATCCCTAGTGGGCTGTAATAATAATAATAGTAATAATAATAATAATAATAATAATAATAATAATAATAATAATAATAATAATAATAATGATGATGATGATGGTAATAACAAGGCAAACTTGAGGACATACCGCAAAACTGACCATATCTATAACATTAATAAATTCACGATTTCACTCCTTCCTTCTTGTCTCCATGTAGCCAAAATGGAATGTTCAGATACATTTGACAGAATCGTCTCTTTAGGTAGAAATCCTATTTGTTGACTTATTGATAATTGATACAAAATACAAGCGTATGATAATATTACTGTAAACTAGTGTGATCATCCTCAAGGAATAACTAGGACATTGGTGAAGATAAATAAAAAGAATAGATTATAATAATGATAATAATAATAATAATAATAATAATAATAATAATAATAATAATAATAATAATAATAATAATAATAATAATGATAATAATTTTTAAAAAATAATGATAATAAATAATAATAATAATAATAATAATAATAATAATAATAATAATAATAATAATAATAATGTTAAGAATAATGATAAGAATAATGATAATAATACGAATAATAATGATAATATTAATAGTGATAATAGTAATAATAATAATAATAATAATAATAATAATAATAATAATAATTGTCATCTTCAATGAAAATCTATCTGTTATTCCATGTAAATAATGTCTGCAAGTCCTTGAGTTGTGAAATCAAATGAATATTCCTTGTCAAAAAGTTTGTCACTGAAATCTTCTCAGCTTCTCTCCATGTTAAACCTTCAGTTTTTAGGTTCTCCATCAATACCCTTCTCCAGCTAGTTCTGTGGGTTCCATGTTAGGCCTGCCTGGTAATATTTGTTGCAGGCCTTCTCAGGGTGTGGCCAATGATAATATAATCTCCTCCTTTTAATTTCCACTTCTATTTCTTCTTGGCCAATCATTTCCCATAGATCTGCCTTTCTAATTTTGTCATGCCATGTAATTTGTAGTATTCTTCTCATACAGTTGTTGGTGTAGGACTGTATTTTATGGCTTGTGTTCTTATTCAAGCGCCATGTTTATGAGCCATACAGCAACACCACCGGTTTAAAATTTTAATCTGTTTTCCTTCGTATGTCTCTAGAAGACCGGATCTTTTTCATGATGAAGACTGCTCTTGCTTTACCTATCCTAGCTGTAACAGTAACAGCTCTCTCTGTCCCTCCCTTTTTGTCTATTATGCTACCAAGATATGTAAAGACCTCGACTTCATCAATCACTAGTTTCTCAATATTAGAAGTATTTATTTTCAATAGTTTAGTTTTCCTGATATTGATATTCAGTTCTGTGCTGCAGGAGAAATCTTGTAGTCTATTCGTGTTGTCTTGCATTTGTTTGAAACTTTATGATAGAAGAGCAAGATCATTAGCAAAGTCGATAAAATTCATGTATAGTGGTGAATTCCATTTATTTGATTGTTTTACTGTGATTCTAAGGGTGGCAATTTGGTCCATACACCATGATCTATTCTGACAAAAATCTGCCTGTTGGTCTCTAAATATGGGGTCTAATGCAGAGGAAGAGGAGTTGTTGTTGCAACAACATGAGTGGGAGGAGGCTGTTGTAATTGTAATTGCAGCAACATGTGAGGAGGAAGAGTGGTTTTAGTTGCAGCAACACTAGATGTAGCTGCAGTTGCAGTTGCAGTTACAGCTTCTGCATTGATATATCAGCAGCAATTAATCTAGAAATTTTAATGATATGGGCAAAGGGGAGGCGACTTTGGATGGGGGCAATTGTATCACTTGATATCTGTGTAGGGCTATTCATTGTGCATTCTTCGAAAGGTTCACTATTTTTTATATAATAATGATATCCGTTAACCTTTCCCCGCCCTAGCCGTTTTGAAAGGTCTTTTGTAATGTCAGTCCTGCTACGTCAGCGATTAACAATAAAATAAAAAAATCTTATCTCCTAATTTTTTTTTTTTTACTTGACATTTTTATTCAA